>NC_041381.1:224151536-224255224 GCF_002162155.2 Triticum dicoccoides | reverse complement strand
GGGCTTGCCTGGTTGCTCAGACAAGAAGGAGGGTCGTCGTCGACATAATCGATCACAGCGGCATCGGCAACCGTCACGAGGTCTACCGAAGAGAAGAGGGGGGAGAAAATAGTAAATACATAGCAAGCAAGAGCACAACAGGACAATAGGCAGAGCTAGACGTGTTCTAACGCGGTGCTACACGACATAGGTGAAGGGGGGAAACATCCGGGAAAGTTTACCCGAAGTTTGGCATTTTCGGACAGACGAAAAGAGGAGGACGGTTGCACGTTCTCTATGCTAGGGATGTGTGGCAGACGAACATACCACGCATTTGGATTCGTCTCATTGTTCTGAGCAACTTTGATGTATAAAACTTTTTTATCCGAGTTATGGATTATTTTCTAAGATTTTTCTTCAAAGATTTAACAATACTCTAGATTTTCTAAATTACTTTTAATTCAAGTTGACCAAGTCAATTTGACTAGTCAAAAGGGCAGGTGTGACCCACATGTCTTATATTCTTTACCTAAACAAATAAATAAACCTAACTTATTTACTGAGGCCTACATGCCATCTACTACTAGACTAACTTAGCATTAATTAATACTACTAGCTAAACATAGTACTAACAAGGACCGGCCACTACTAGGCAGAACCTAGGCGGCCACACGCACGACACACACTCAACACGCAACACACAACTAGGAGGTTAAAACTGTTTTCTGTCAACAGAAGATAGCATTTTGTGATTTTTATAGAATTTAAACCGCACATCAAATGGATTTGGTCCAGTGAGATAAAATGAAGTTTGACAAGTGTACTTTTTACCCATATTTATTTTAGTCTTGTCAACAGTTAATTAACCGCAGTTTAGAGGCTGTCTAGGGGGGTAGTCAGTGTAAAATTCCTAAAGCTAGCCATATAGCTACACTAATTAGCAGCAACACAGCTTCGGTGCCTTAAAGGCACCTACCTTTGGGTCACTGACATGTGGGCCAGCCACCTGTTGGGTCCACATGTCATAGACACAAAGGTAGGTGCCTTAAGGCACCGAAGCATCGTCCGTAGAGCAGCGGCGGCATGCACACGAGTTCGGCGTGGGGCGCGGCGCTGCACGGCGTGAGCCTGGGCCGCTGAGCGACGCGGGGCGAGGGGCCGATGCAGGCCGCGGTTGCAGGGCGGCTGGACGCAGGGCCGGGCGCGGCCGGCGCGCGTGCGCAGGAGGCAGCAGCAGGTAGCAGCGGCAGCGCAGGACCAGGGTGCGGCGGCTCACAGGGGCGTCCGGAAGCGCGACAACACCGGGGCGGACGCGTGCGTCGAGGCGCAGCCGGGCTCAAGGCAGGGCGCGACCAGGAGCGGCTGCGGGCGCACTGCAAGGAGCAGGGGCACGGGGATGGGCAGGCAAGCCTGCGCTCGGATGCAATGTGTTGGCCATGGCGGCCAGGCTCACGAGGACGACGATACGGCAACGAATCGAGCAAGGAAAAGAGAGGGATGGGGAAAGGAGCTCAAAACGGGGCGGATGGAGTTCTCGGGGAGGCCGTGGAGGACGAGACGACGCAGATCGACGGCGAGGACGCCGTGACCGTAGTTGAGGAAGAGGGTGCAGACGACGTGGCAGCGACCTCCCAGCTCTGATCCGGAGTTGTAGTCGATGAAGGCAGCTCCCGCGGGGCTTCTGGACATGGAGAGGTGGCTAGGGGTGCACGGTGGCCACGGTGATCGTCGACGACGGCGACGACGGTGCTGGGGCGAGCTTATCTGAAGGGGGAAGGAGGTGGATCTGGAGGAGGAGAGGCGAGCGAGTGCACGTGGGGAAGCGAGGAGGATATTTTGGGCGAGCGGGGAGGGTCCAACGCGGCTCTTATCCCCTTGCCGGGGTGTCGCCGGCGAGGTGGCTTGGTGGCGACGGGCGCGCGCGGTCCTGCCCGGTCGGAGGAACAGGAGGGCGACCGGGGGAGGTGGGCTGCTGCGTTGGCTCGGGCAGGAGTGGGCCGAGGCCCGGGGGGAGTCAGGGGGGCTTTCTCTTTTATTTACTTTACATTTTATTTTTTTTCTATTCAGTTTTATTCTATTTTTACTTTTATAAAGGCGACTAATAGGCGCCGGTGCGCCGGCCCAAAAGTTTCGTCCGGTCACGCCCAGGCCCTCCGATTCGATGAAATTTAGCCGTCAGATCTTCCTTCCGCGTCGTTCCTAGCTTAGTATGTTAAAAAATCCCCTCGCCCCCGTCAATCGATTAGCCATGCGCACGCGCTGCAGCTCCGGCCGCCGCCCTCTCCAGCCACCCTCCCTCACCGCCGGACGGTGACGAGCCTCGCGGCCCTCGCCGCCGGTCGCAGTTTTCGCCCTCGCTCGCCGGTTGCAGCTTTCTTCTACCCTTCCCTCCCACCGATGCAGTGGTGGCCATGGCCCATGCAAAAATCTCCGACGAAGCTGTCGCAACTCCATTGCGGGCGAGTTGCAGCTCGATAAATTCATGAGAAAAATGCCGGCGACGGATTGCTCTCCGCCACCCATGGTTGCGACACCAAAACGCGCTGGCAGCTCCTTCATCAGTTTTCACGCGGCATTGCAGCTTCGCCAAAACAAGAGTTTCCAGCATCCCGCATAGCAGATTGTAGCAAACGAAAAGGCCACATCTAGCAAAAACATAAAAAGCAACAAAAGACTCCAGTACTGGGTTGAAGCAGAAAAATTACCGGTTCCAGCAAAATCTGAATATGGTGGTAGCAAATTTTGAGGCTGGTTCCAGCAAAAAATAAAAACGATGGAAGCAAAAATAGAAAAAAAATTAGGCAATGTTCCAACAAACGAAACACCGATAGTAGCAAAAATTGAAGCGGTTCCAGCAAAACAAAATGCCATTGGAAACAAAAATGCAAAAAAAATATTAGACGCTTGTTCCAGCAAAAGCAAAGTGTCCTGTTGTAGCAAAAAATCGATCTAGTTCCAGCAAACCAAAACGCTGGTGGTAGCAAATTGCAGAAACTGCCGTCCGTTTCAGTAAAATAAAAGCGCCGATGGTAGCAAATTTTTGTGCTGGTTCCAGCAAATCTAAAAGTGATGGTAGCAAAAATAGTAAAATTGGGACAAACCAGAAAACATTGGTTGTAGCAAATTTGGGTGCTGGTCCCAGCATCCCGTTGCCGTAGTTGTATCACTTGGCTGATTGCAGACCGCCATCACGGGTAAAGCTGGGCGTCGGCGGCTAGCAGCGGTGGCTGTCCACCATTACCAGCGCTTGCATGTACAACTTGTAGGTCCACCAGATGTGTTTTGCAGCTCTCCTTGCGCACCAGCTGAAAGGCTCGTACTCCAACCCGTGGGGAAGTAGCTTCACCGGCACGCAGTTGCAGCAGTGGCCAGCGCATCGAGCGCCGGCAGTGGCGATGGTGCTTGCGTGGAGCGGGCCTGCGGAGAGGACGAGAACAGGATGGACGGGGAATGGATAAGAGCGAGATGCGGATGGTGGAATGATATTTCTGTGGCCTCAGAAAAAAGAATCCAGCGATGCATTGTGTGCGTAGGATTTCCCTCGATCGAGTGGCTCGCGTGCGTCCGGCCCAACGCTCGGCCGGCGCGCCAAACCTAAGCGTTTCCCTTTTATAAAATACAAACCTAGACTCTAAATTAGTACTATTAATTATACCACTGCCACATTTGGTTTGAGGTTCAAATAAATAGTTTAGTATTTTTATAACTTAAAAAGCATTTAATAATTATTTTTTAGCCATTGTTATATTCGCAAAAGAGCAAAAATACTTTTCAAAAGTGTTGGGTCATCACCATAATTAGTTATGAAATATTTGCCACACCTTGAACATTTTATTTTGCGTGTTTGAGAAATTTGAATTCTGGGTTTTAATTTGAATTTGAGTTTGAACTAACATTTGGATCAACCGAGTATTAGCAACAGTAATGTGATGACATGGCACCGTTAGCGGGGGATTACTGTAGCTTAATTATCCGGGCGTCACAAGGATTGTACGAGTGTTTGATTGTGCATAGAAAAAGCGCAGAATTCTTTCAAAGAGGTTTGACTGGATGGGATGTTTCCTATGAAATCTAGTGCAAATGAATCATATGGAAAAATTCTTATGGTTTACAATCCTACGAATCAAACAACCAAGATAGAAAAAATTCCTAAGGATTAGAATCCTCCAAAATTCCTTTGAGAATCCTTTGAATCAAAGAAGCCTTTAATCTATTGGAGATGCTATGGTTTACATCTAGCACTTTGTGGTTATGTATTTTACGTCATGTATTGGAGATGCTATTAGAATTTCACTCAGGTTAACGTTGTCTCTCTTGTCCTGCTTCAGCCTCGGCGTCGTACAACTCATCGGAGCTGCTCCAACGACGAAACCCTCCATCACAGCGGAGCAGTACCTCGGGCTCCATCTCCAGACGCCTAAGATCTTATTCTCCTCTTCCGACAGCCAAGTCAGCCGAAGCATCCACACCGGCCAACCCAATCACGCTGAGATCAACATGGCTTCGCCAAAGTGGTTGTACACTTGTTGCATCTCTTTTTTTACTCTATATGTTATATATATTGTCCACTGAGCACTCGTAGTAACGGGAAATACAATTATTTTATACTACTATATGACAAGCAGTGAGGTACCAGGCAACTTAGCTATTCGTGATGGACTCTCTTGAACGCCATCATTATTTATCTCTGCGTGTTTGAGCTGTGCATTTGTCGATGGGCCTGGGAGTTGAGCTAGTATGGCAGTGGCCTGGGTCCAAAGTAATAGAAGTAGCACAAAAACATTTTTTTAGTTTAGGATTTTCCTTGCTCAAGCCTGCCTACTAGAATCGCCAGTGCTTGAAAGGAAAAGTGAATGAAAAACATAGGAATTGGAAAGTTTCCTATGGTACTACTTTTCATGAATTTGGTGCAAAGGAATGGAGCAAAGGAAAACTGTAGGATTTGTTCTTTTAGTGTATCCTTGAAAGAAAAACCGTAGGAATTCTAATTTCCACTTGTCCTCCTTTTCATATTCCTATTCATCAAGCACAAGACTAAGAGATAGTAGCATAATAGCATTATAAACGTACATTTTCTTGTGATTTGACTTAATCTCACCATGCTTTTTTGCATCCTGTGATCTTCCAATTGTTGTGAATCAAACACCCAGATTGGCAGAAATCCTGTGTTTTTAAATTCTCTGTTTTGCACGTGCATTCCTATCCTATTTCTGTCTATTTCCTATCCCTGCATTGTTAGAATCCTCAAATTCAAACAAGCCCTTACTCAATTACTTCTGTTACAGATATGTGTCAAAGAAAACCTTGTGTGGTTTGTCTTGCTCCTGCGGCGCTGTGTTCCATCCCAGCTCAGCTGCTCCAACAACGGAAGGGTTCACCACAGCAGAGATCCGCTCTCCAGACTATATTTCGCCGCCTCAGATCTTCTTCCCCGCCGCCGGCAGCCACGACAACTGCATTACCATCATCAACTGAGCAGAAGACCTTGAGGACTACACGGGTCCACAAGAAAGGTCGCACTCTTCCGTGTCTGCTTACGTTATGCATCGCTTAATATGATGACATGCTACATTATCGTCGTGTTCACCTGTTAGACTCCGAGTCAGGTCCAAACTAATGCTGAAACTTGAGTTTTTAAATGGTTGTGGGGTACATATTGGGGCAGCAATCAGTACTATCTGTCTACTATCTGGTTAATCTCGGGTGTCTACTATGAGTTTCATGTTGGGTGCAAACAAACATTAAAGGAGACATTATCTGTATTTTTTAACTAAAGCTATTATCTGCCTGCTATCATTGGTTTTGGGTCTATCCACAGTTAGCTACCATCACTCTGGATTTGTGCATGCACTCCTTACATAATCTCACTATATTTTATTCCTATGCATGCCAGTTATTGTACACAATGGAACTAATCATGTAGAGCAAAAGAGACGAGCCTTGCGTGGCAATACAATTTCATGCAGACGTTGCTCGATGGTGGGCGCAAAGGCCGCCCCCCTCCACTCATTTCGGATCGTAATCAAGAGGAAGATAACTGTTCTGGGGGGGGGGCGGTCAGAAGGAGAAGACCACTCCTATTTACCCCATGAGGTCTTCGCTCTAACCTGGCATGCTGATGTTGGTAATATCATGCATATGGTGCCTTGCATTGCTTACTATATACATTAAAGATGTCATCTGCTTAGTTTAGACATGCTTTGTGTCAATGCCATATGTTTAGTTTCTTTATCGTATATGTGAATCATGCAATGCCATCTTGTTTAGCCAGGCATCATATATGTGAATTTTGCAATGCCACCCTGGTTAGCTAGTCATCTTATATGTGAATTATATCATGCCATCATTTTTTATTACGTGTTAAATTTGTCAACAATTTTAGTACATTCAATTACTCTTTCTGTGCATCAGCCATTCGGCACGGTCATGGAAAAATCTGGAGTGGAAACAAGGTCTTCAGAGCAGACAATGCTATCTGATGAAGCGCATGTCTTGCTGGTTACCGATAGCTCCTCGGGGGAGGATTCAGAGACAGATGACCAGTCATATTTCCCCTCCCCCCCGAGGTGCATGCTCTAACTTGGCAGGGTTATGTTGCTCATATCGTGCATATGGTATCTTGCATTCCTATGTCATTTGCTTAGTTTAGACATGCTTTGTGTGAATGCCACCTGTTTAGTGTCTAATTACCATATATGTGAATTATGCAATGCCATCTTGTTGCAAGACATTATATATGAGAATTATGCAATGTTATCTTGTTGCAAGGCATTATGTATGTGAATTATGCAATGCCATGCTGTTTAGGCAAGCGTCATATATGTGAATTATATCATGCTGTCCTTTTTTGTATTTCTCATTGCTTTTGTCGACAATGTTTGTATTCAACTGCTCTTCCTGTGCATCAGCCATTTGAATTGGTGATGGAGAAATCTGGAGTGAAAACAAGGTCTTCAAAGCAGACAATGCTACCTGCTGAAGCAGATATCTTGCTGGTTATAGATAGCTCTTTAGAGGAGGATTCAGAGGCAGATGACGAGTCCTATTATCCCCCTGAGGTGTATGCTCAAACTTGGTAGGGTTATATTACTCATATCATGCATATGTTGTATTGCAATGCTTAGTTTTTACATCATATACACAATATTGAATGCCATCTCCTTAGTTGACACATCATATATGCGATTGCCCTCTGCTCACTTCCTTAGTATATAAATCATATATTTGAATTATGTCATGCCATGATGTTTACATAGACAGCATGTATCTGAATTATGGCATGCCAACCCATTTTCTAAAGACATAATATAGTTATATCATCTCATCCTGTTTACATAGTCATTATATTTTAAATTATGTCATTCTATCCGTGAATTATATCATGCCATCATGTTTCCATCAACGGCATGTTTGTGATTTATGGCATGCCAACCACTTTAATAGACACATCGTATAGTTATATCATGTCATCTTGTTTACATAGTCATCATTTTTTGAAGTATGTCATTCTATAATATTTAGTTAGCCATCATACATGTGAAATTGTGTCATGCTATCCTGTTTAATTAGCCATCATATATGTGAAATTGTGTCCTGCTATTCTGTTTGGTTAGACAACATAACTGTGAATTATTTCATGCCCTGCTTTCTTCCCTACTATCCATTGCACCTGTCTATCTTACAATGTCTGTATATTCAATTACTTTTCTTGTTTATCAGCCATTTCAATTGGAGGGAGTGATGGCAGTATCTATGGGAGTAAACACGGTCTTCAGAAAAGTTGTGCTACCTGTCGATGCAGATAGAACCACGGTTGTACTTGCCCAAGAACCAGCCCCACCACACATAACCCACACTCATGCAGATTGTACCCCTACCCAGTTGGACAGAGAACCAACTACACTCCTTCTAACCCCAACCCCAGTAGATAGTAAACCAGTTCCCGTTGACACAACACCGTCTCCACCACAGAGCACCCAAACACGAGCAGTTAGTAAGGCAACTGCAGTGCCCAAAGCACGAGGACCACCACTCCGAACCCCAAGTCAACGCTTAAAGCAGAAGAACATTTGTTCTCAGGTCAGGATACGTAGCTATGGTTCATACTACTTTGCTCTTGCATCACTGTATTTACTCATACCAATTAATTTCAAATTTGAAGGATGCAATTGAAACTCCAGTGGCGCAACAGGTATGTTTTAAACCTGTTTCTTTAACGTGTTTGGTTGTTTGCTGTTGTAACTTGCTCTATGTTGATTTCAGTTTCAATTGAATAAACAGTTATGTTCTCATGCCATGCACATTACAAGTGTTGTTACTGCTGTGTAGTTTCCCACACTTATATTCTGTCTATGCTGCTTTGTCTTAAATAGATATGATTCGAACTGTATCTATCTTGATTTGGCAACATAAACTAGAATGATATAGACCATATAGTGACCATACTACATAGATATATGTTTGTTTCATGCTGTTATCCTGTCCTCCTTACTACTGAACTGGTTTACCAAAATGAGTTTCATATACTACATTGTAAACCTGTGATGTGTTTGTTTGTTTCTCTTTTAGAACACGGATAAAATATTGGAGAAGAGTACCCCGTTATGCAATGGTAAAGAAAGTAATGCAGATAAGGTTCAAGATAGTGAGACATCCCTGTTGATCTCCAAGAAAGCTGATAAAAACTATATTGAAGACACTGAGACAACCCCAAAGTCCTGTGTTTATGTAGTGTTCGAGTTGCTCGCTACTACTGCTGGCACCAGCTCTTTGAACTTGATGCCTGAATCAATTTTGCTTCTTGAGTCTCAACTTCAAGTTAAAATACATCGATCAGATGTTATGCGACAGGAAGCCGAAGGACTGAGGAAGTCCCTGCAGAATTCAGATGCATACTTTCTGGTGCAACAACAAGTGCCGGAGGACTTAAGCGCCAAACAAGGGAAAGTTAATAAGCTTGCTAAGCATCTTGACAGCATTATGGGTACCCAGGATATTGTTTCTTGAGCTCTTCTGAAGTGGTTTCAGTTCTGGACTTGTTTTGCTGCGGCGTTTATATGCTACTGTGTTCCCTATATTTGCACTGGTGGCGAACTTTGATGCCCAGTGGATGTAATATGTGTAATAGCCATCATAGCCTAGCGTAAGTTGCTTGCTTATTTATTTCCTTATTGTCTTGTTTATTTCTTTGCTTGTAGTCAGTGCAGTTCTTTTTCCGCGGTTTGCTAGTGGCCGCAATAACCTATTTTTAAAACTAGACCACAATAACCATGGGCTACATATTTACTGTAGTTACCATTTCCCTCCTACGGGCCGTAGAAACAATGGGCCTTCTACGTGTCGTAGAAACAATGGGCCTTATACGGGTCGTAGACACAATGGGCCTTATACGGGCCGTATCATGAATTGGCCTTGTACGGGCCGTATGATCGGTTGGCCAAACATGGGCCAATAACAGACCGCATTATGACCGTAAATGGGCTAGAGTTGGAATCGTCTATTCATGGGCCGACCATAATGGGCCATCGTTAATCGGCCGTATTTGATGACGCTATGAAAACGGCCCAACATATTAACGGGCCACAAAACGGGCCGACTGTAACCTCGGGCTGAATTTAGCCCACAAGCAGAAAATGACAGTAACGGGCCATAAGTTAACGAATGCTGGAAATGAGCCCAAGAGTAAATGGGCTCTGAGAAGGCCGAAAGAAAACATGGGCTGGAAACGGTCCAACGGAATAACGGATCGTTAATGGGTATAAAGTGATACACTGTTCATTACGGGCCAGTTTCACCATGGGCCGTTAATGGGTATAAAGTGATACACTATTCACTGCGGGCCAGTTTCACCACGGGCCATTAATGGGCCAAGAGTTACAAAGGGCCTCATATGGGCCGAAAGACGTCATGGGCCATACATTGGCCAGAAGTGAAAATGGGCTGGAATCATATTGGATGGCCCAGATGATGCTACTGGTCCTAATTCGGATAGGGCGTAACGGGCCTTGGGTTAGCGGGCTGTAAATGGGCTATATGCGAACATGCCGTTAACAGGCTTTCCATGGGCCGGCCCGCCACCTTTTGACCAAGTCAAATGGGCCGGCCTTTTCACAGGAATGGGCCTCTATTGGGCCGTGCCACGTGTCAACGTATCATAGGCGCCTTCTGTCCAATGAGTGGATGAAAACTGTCCCAACGACGAGGCGACACGTGTTTCCTCCAACCAATGATGATTTTACACATGGAAAATCCCCGTTGGTCCGGGCTGTTAATGGGTTATCGGATCCAAAACCCGACCCGATAGCTTAACGGCATTCCATTACGGTGGATGCCACGTGTCGGTCACCCTCGACGAAAGCACTTCTGTGACACGCGATTTATCATCATGGAAGTGGACACTTCCGTGATGATAATTTTGGTAATGTCATGGAACACTTCTACGATAGCACAGGTATGACTATCTTGATTCTGTCATAAAGTCGTCATGGATGTACATGCATGACAAAAAACGCGACCTACTGTGACAAACACATATCATCACGGAAGTGTTTTTTTGTAGTGTAACTCTTGAACTCATACATTGTTTAATATCCCTTCGTTCTTACTGAAGGATGAATTCTATGATAATTGCTATGATCCCGTTGATTCTTTTGAAATATCCCTTTTTGATGAACTTGATGATTGCTATGCTTGTGACCTTGATGCCAATATGAATTAGGCTTATGGAGATGAACTTGCTATAGTTCCTTATGTTAATATTGAAATTGTTGCTATTGCACCCACGCATGATAGTCCTATTATCTTTTTGAATTCTCCAAACTACACTATATCGGAGAAGTTTGCGCTTATTAAGGATTATATTGATGGGCTGCCTTTTACCATTGCACATGATGATTTTGATGAATATAATATGCATGTGCTTGCTGCTCCTACTTGAATTATTATTAGAGAGGAACTATATCTCCGCCTCTCTATGTTCCCAACACGATAGAATTTCAAGAAACTGCTAATAGTATGTATTGGCCTTTACTTGATGTTCATGAATTGTTCTTGTATGACATGTCGATGCATAGGAAGAGAGTTAGACTTCGTCTTTGCATGATATATGTTGCTTTGTGCTCACTAATAAATGCCAAATCATTTTTAATTAAAATTGACTTTGATATACCTTGGGATCCGGATGGATCCATTACTTGAGCACTTTATGCCTAGCTTAATGGCTTTAAAGAAAGCGCTGCCAGGGACATAACCCGGAAGTTTTAGAGATTCATTTATTTCTGTTGAGTGCTTTTATAAAGTTTAAAAAAAATAGAGGGGAACCAAAAAAGTTTTTCAAAAAGAGAAGCACTTGAAAGGTGATGCATTGGAGAAGTGAGGGTCGACCTTGAACACTTGTGTTCATGCTCACGGAAACAATGTAGAACTTTTCATGAAGATTCTCACAAAAACAATTATGCCCTTGTAAAATTCCATTGTATTATAAAAATAATGTGTCAAGATTTGGCTTTAGGATGATTAGATTGCTTGTTGGTATGTGCGGTGTAAACAGAAACTTTTGCTGTAGCGCGTGAATTTTCATTTTTTTACTGAAACGTCAAACATTTCTAAAACTTTTTGCACAGTATTTCTAAACAAATTTTTTATTTCATCCTAAGTTTTCAAAAAATTTGGAGGACCATAAGTATGGTGAATGTTCAGTTTACTACAGACTGTCCTGTTTAAGACAGATTCTGTTTTTGATGCATTGTGTTGCTTGTTTTGATGAAACTATCAATTTTATCGGTGGTATAAGCCATGGAAAAGTTATAATACAGTAGCTACAATGCAAAAAAATGAATTGTTTTGCAACAGTACTTAAAGTAGTGATTTGCTTTATTATACTAACGGATCTCACGAGGTTTTTGTTGAGTTTTGTGTGGATGAAGTGATCAAAGATGGAGGAGGTCTTGATATGAGCAGAAGGAGGAGAGGCAAGAGCTCAAGATTGGAGATTCCCAAGGCACCCCAAGTAAATATTCAAGGAGACTCAAGCGTCTAAGCTTGGGGATGCCCCGGAAGGCATCCCATCTTTCTTCAACAAGTATCCGTATGTTTTCGTTCTTGTTTCATTCATGTGATATGTGTAAATCTTGGAGCGTCTTTTGTGTTTAGTTTTCATTTTTTTTCTTTTATGCACCATGCTGGTATGAGATAGTACATGGTTGATTTATAGAATGCTCATTGCACTTCACTTATATCTTTTTAGTATGGGTTTATAGAATGCTTCATGTGCTTCACTTATATCATTTGAAGTTTGGATTGCCTGTTTCTCTTCACATGGAAAACCATTATTTTTAGAATGCTCTTTTGCTTCACTTATAATTGTTAGAGCTTGGTATTTTATAGAAAGAATTAAACTCTCATGCTTCACTTATACCTATTTGGAGAATCAACAGGAATTGGTCATTTGCATGGTTAGTCATGAAATCCTACATAAAACTTGTGGATCACTGAATATGATATGTTTGATTCCTTGCAGTAGTTTTGCAATATAGAGATGGAATATGTGGGAGGTACTAGTAAATGGTTGTGGTTAGTAAGAATATTGGTGTTAAAATTTGTGATTCTCGAAGCATGCACGTATAGTCAATTGTTATGCTATGAAGTTGGAGCTTGATTTATTATTGATTGTCTTCCTTTGCGTAGAGCTCGGGGGCGCGCGATGGTTAAATCCTACCAACCTCCCCCCTAGGGGCATGTGTAGTAATACTTTGCTTTGAGGGCGAATAAAATTTCGCAATAAGTATATGAGTTCTTTATGACTAATGTGAGTCCATGGATTATACGCACTCTTACATTTCTGCAATTTGCTAGCCTCTACGGTACCGTGCATTGCCCTTTCTCACCCCGAGATGTGGTGCAAACTTCGCAGGTGCATCCAAACCCAGTGATACGATACGCTCTATCACACATAAGCCTTATTATATCTTCCAGAAAATAGCCACCATACCTACCTATTATGGCCTTTCCATAGCCATTCCGAGATATATTGCCATGTAACTTCCACCGCCTTCGTTTTGATGACTTGAGCATCCATTGTCATATTGCTTTGCATGATCATGTAGCTGACATAGTATTTGTGGCTCAGCCACCATTCATCATTTCTTATGCATGCTATGCTAGATCATTGCACATCCTGGTATTGCCAGATGCATTCATATAGAGTCATATTTTGCTCTAGGTATCGAGTTGTAATATTGAGTTATAAGTAAATAGAAGTGTGATGATCATCAATTTTCATTATTAGAGCATTGTCCCAATGAGGAATGGATGATGGATAATATGATTCCCCCACAAGTCGGGATGAGACTCCGGACCAAAAGAAAAAAAAGAAAAAAAATGGAAAAAGGAAAAAAAGAAGGAAGAGAAGGGGCATGCTAGTTCCACACTTGCGCTTCAAAGTAGCACCATGTTTTTCATATAGAGAGGTTCATATGTTGTCACTTTCATATACTTGTGGAAATTATTCATTATAGGATTAGACGCACTTATAACTCTTGGTGCATTCGTTGCATGGCAATCCCTACTCCTCACATTGATATCAATTGATGGGCATCTCCATAGCTCGTTGGTTAGCCGCGTCGATGTGAGACTTTCTTACTTTTTTGTCTTCTCTATATTTACCCCTATCATCATACTCTATTCCACTCGTAGTGCTATATCCATGGCTCGTGCTCATGTATTGCATGAGGGTTGAAAAAGCTAAAGCGCGTTAAATAGTATGAACGATTGCTTGGCTGACATCGGGGTTGTGCATGCTAAATACTTTGTGTTAAGAAGACAGAGCATGACAAGACTATATGATTTTGAAGGGATAGCTTTCTTTAGTGTTGATATTTTGAAAGACATGATTGTTTGTTCGGATGTCTGAGTATTTATGTATTTATGTTAAATTATAGACTATTGCTTTGAATCACTTATGTCTTAATATTCCTTCCATGATTAGATATAAGATCAAGATTGTGCTAGGTAGCATTCCACATCAAAATTAATCTTTTTTGTCATTTACCTACTCGAGGACGAGTAGGAATTAAGCTTGGGGATGTTGATATGTCTCTGTCATATCTATAATTTTAGATTGTTTCATGCCAATATTATACAACTTTCACATACTTTTGGCAACATTTTTATATGATTTATTGGACTAACCTATTGATCTAGTGCCCAGTGCCAGTTCCTAATTGTTGCATGTTTTTTGTTTTGCAGAATACCCATATCAAACAAAGTCCAAACGTGATAAATTTTTTTAGATAATTATTTTGGAACATATGTGATTTTTGGGACTTGGAATCAACACAAACAGGGGGCCACAACCACCACAAGACACCAGGGCGCACCCTAGGGGCCAAGCATGCCCAAGTGGGTTGTGCTCACCTCGTACGTTGGTTGGATCTCTACTTCGGGCGCAAGGAAGCTTATATACGTAAAAAAATCATGTTAAAATCTCACCGCAATCGGAGTTAAGGATCTCCGGGAATATAAGAAACAATTTTCGGCCAGAAAACAGGAACGCGAAATAGAAGGGAACAGAGAGACAGATCCAATCTCGGACGGGATCCCGCCCCTCCGCCGCCATGGAGGCCGGACCAGAGGGGGAACTCTCCTCCCATCTAGGGGGAGGCCAAGGAAGAATAAGAAGGAGAGGGGCTTCTCCCCCTCTCTCCTGGTGGCGCCAAAACACCGTCGGGGCAAGGATCGTGACTGCGATCTACATCAACAATCTTGCTACCGTCAACACCAACTCTCCCCCCTCTATGCAGCAGTGTAACACCATTGTTGTAATCTCTACTTAAACATGGTGCTCAACTCCATATATTATTTCCCAATGATATTTGGCTATCCTATGATGTTTGAGTAGATCCGTTTTGTCCTATGGGTTAATCATGATCTTGGTTGGTATGAGTGTATATTTTATTTATGGTGCTATCCTACGGTGCCCTCCATCTCGTGCAAATGGAGGGATCCCCGCCGAAGGGTGTTGCAATATGTTCATGATTCGCTTATGGTGGGTGGCATGAGTGACAGAAGCACATACCCGAGTAAGTGGGTTGTTGCGTATGGGAGTAAAGAGGACTTGATACTTAATGCTATGGTTGGGTTTCACGACCTTAATGATCTTTAGTAGTTGCGGATGCTTTCTAGAGTTCCAATCATAAGTGCATATGATCCAAGTAGAGAAAGTATGATAGCTCATGCGTCTCCCTCATATAAAATTGCATGAATGATTACCGGTCTAGTTATCGATTACCTAGGGACAAATGACTCTCTTGTTGACAAAAGCTATCCACTTTTATTACCTTGCAATTTATTCGTACTTTTATTCTCGCAAAGTACTCATAGTTTTATTCTTGCGAAATAGTTCCATACTTGTTCTAGGTAAAGCAAACGTCAAGTGTGCATAGAGTTGTATCGATGGTCAATAGAACTTGAGGGAATATTTGTTCTACATTTAGCTCCACGTTGGGTTCGACACTCTTATTTATCGAAGAAGGCTACAAACGATCCCCTATACTTGTGGGTTATCAAACATGTATTAAGTATGGCATTCATCTCATGCTCTGGGACACAACGCCTAATCATGTCATCCGACCCATGCCGCTAAACAAAAGGATAAACCCAGAAGTAGTATTTCAGCTCACTAAAAAAAATCTCTGATGATAATTCATATCCGGTGGCATACTTCCATGCAAGGAAGTTAGCATAATCTGCAAACCAAGTTTCTATATTTTTAATCATAGCCAAACTCTCACTAGAAAGGATTCATTTATTGGAACTGGGTCATAAGGTATTCTTTCCATGCGCGACAGGTGGTCCTCAACTGGGTTGTCTTCACCCTTGCGATCTACTATCCACAAGTCAAACTCTTGAAGTAGTAATATCCGTTGAATCAAATGAGGCTTAGCGTCCTTCTTGACAAGAAGATAACGTAAGGCACCATGATCCGTGTGTAAACTATTACTTTTCAATTAATAATATAAGGTCTAAATTTATCACAAGTAAAAACAATGGCAAGTAGTTCTTTCTCAGTCGTGGCTAAATGCTTCTGATCTACATCCAAACTCCTACTAGCATAAAAGACAACATTTAGCCTCTTATCATCCCGGTACCCTAAGGCAGCTCCAATAGCATAGTTTCTAGCATCACTCATTATCTCATAGGGCTCATCCCACTTTGGAAGTTGGATGGTAGAAGTCGCGATCAATGCACTGTAGCGACCCGATCCCAATGGATCAAAGTCTCTGTGCTTAAGTGTCATCTCTGGATCAGTATGCTGACACACAAAGTACTCAAGGAATTATAACAGAGTTCAATCACACACTTTATTACATCAAGGTCCTCAAAAGAGTATTTATTACATAAATATGGCTGAAGGCCATCTAAATAAAATAACTGCGAAAGCTTCGTAGGTAAATGAGTCCATCCAACTCATCCAACTCCACAACAAAACTGAGTGCAGAACACCGACCTATCGCACCTCAATCCTCGTCAAAAAACTCTGGAACATGAGACGTTGCAGCCGCATAGGTCAGCACATGGAATATGCTGGCAATGTCACACCATAGAACAATAATGAAAAATATCTATCTCTTTATGCATATTTGGGTGGTGGAGGTTAAATTTTTGCATAAAGCAAATTTTTTCCTAGAACAAAGGAATTTAATTTATTTACTAAAGTTTATGCCATTATTGAGATGGTTCCTCTAACTCAATCCCAAAATTCCCAAGTTCTTAATAACCCAATTCATTAATAAAATAAAGTGATGAGATCAACCAATAATTCACTTCTAGATACTCAAATTTGTCCATAACCAGGGACACGGCTAATCATGATTAGTTTATACAATCTGCAGAGATTTGTGCACTATTCCCCACAAGACTTGACCACCTCCATGATTGAAAGTTCGAGACATAGTTTTTCTGAAGAGGTCCCCTTAACCCTAGGCCCATCCCAACTATAAAGCACTACTTTCGTTGTACCACCTGGTAAGGTTTCCTACAACATACTCCACTATGCTAGATCCCATAATGGCTTGTGGCTGCACACGGAAGTGTCTAGGCATGAAATACCATTTGATCCCTTTGAGCCTGGGTGGCATTCTGTACGGTGATCTCACGGGTCCTTCGAGATCCCCTAGGGCAAGCACTGGATTCTCCAGATGCCCCAACCATTCCACCTAGAGTTGTGTTAATGTTGCTACCTTAAGGTTAACCCAAAATTATTGTTTCTCTCACAACTTGCATGAATCACACATACCACCCCGTCTACAAGCATGGCTAAGAAATTTAACATGTAAGGATAATTCCCGGGGTGTTGTCAAGGGTGATAGGTTCCTACCTCATTGAGCTACAAAGCATAACTGATAACCCACAAGTATAGGGGATCGCAACAGTTTTCGAGGGTAGAGTATTCAACCCAAATGTATAGACTCGACACAAGGGGAGCCAAAGAATATTTGTAAGTATTAGCAACTGAGTTGTCAATTCAACACGCCTGGAGATTAATTATCTGCAACAAAGTAATCAGTAGCAAAGTAGTATGATAGTTTTGATAGTAGTAGCAACAACAATAGTAACGGTAACAGTGATAGTAATAGTTTTGTAGCAGTGACAATAGTAACAACAGTAGTAACTTAGCAAGATCAATGTGTAGGAAAATCATATGCATTGGATCAACGATTTGTTGGATGATATTCAGCATGTGATAGTTACAAAATAGGGCGATACGACACTAGCTCCATTTCATAAATATAAAGTAGGCATGTATTCCGTAAATAGTCATACGTGCTTATGGAAAGAACTTGCATGACATCTTTTATCCTACCCTCCCGTGGCAGCGGGGTCCTATCGGAAACTAAGGGATATTAATGCCTCCTTTTAATAGAGAACCGGAACAAAGCATTAACACATGTGAATACATGAACTCCTCAAACTACGGTCATCACCGGGAAGTGTCCCGATTATTGTCACTCCGTGGTTGCCGGATCATAACATGTAGTAGGTGACTATAACTTGCAAGATCGGATCTAGAACATAGATATAATGGTGCTAACAAAAACGGTTTAGATCTTAAATCATGGCACCCGGGCCCAAAGTGACAAGCACTAAGCATGGAAAAGTCATAGCAACATCAATCTCATAACATAATGGATACTAGGGATCAAGCCCTAACAAAACTAACTCGATTACATGATCAATCTCGTCCAACTCCTCACCAACCAGTGAGCCTACGAACTCCCGGTGTGGAGCATCATGGAATTGGCGATGGAGAAGGGTTGGTGATAAGGAAGATCAAAGATCCCCCTCTTCGGAGCCCCAAACGGACTCCAGATCTGGCCTCTCGATGAAGAACAGGAGGTGGCAGCGGCTCCGTCTCGTGAAACACGATAATTCTTTCTCCCTCTTTTTTTCTAGAAATATGTGATTTTATAGCGTCGATTTCAGGGTCTGCGGGGCCACCAGGTGGGGACAACCCACCTGGGCATGCCTAGAGAGGGGGCGCCCTGGTGGGTTGTGCCCACCCAGGTGCCCCCTCTATTGGTTCTTGGCTCGAGAAATTCTCTTTTATTGTATAAAAAATCCTCGCAAAGTTCCGTTCCAATCTGAGAACTTTTATTTCTGCACAAAAACAACACCATGGTAGTTCTGCTGAAAACAGCGTCAGTCCGGGTTAGTTTCATTCAAATCATGTAAATTAGAGTCCAAAACAAGAGCAAAAGCATTAGGAAAAGTAGATATGATGGAGACGTATCAACTCCCCCAAGCTTAAACCTTTGCTTGTCCTCAAGTAATTCAGTTGATAAACTGAAAGTGAAAAAGAAAAACTTTTACGAACTCTTTTGCTCTTGTTTTACATAAATAAGATTAAGTAGCACCCAGGTTTTCAGCCAAGATTATAACTAACCATGTCGACAATAACTCTTAAAAATTATATTAACTCATATCATTGACATAATCAGCTAGCGAGTAATAATAAGATATCTCAAACATCAACATGTTATCAAAACAACCATGATATAATATGACAATAGTGGTATCGTGCTAGCCCATTCTGAGACCGCAAAACATAAATGCAGAGCACCTCCAAAGTTCAAGCAGCGACTAAATATTGTAATTCATGGTAGAAAAGATCCAGTGATGA
Source organism: Triticum dicoccoides (assembly GCF_002162155.2). Lineage (NCBI taxonomy): Eukaryota > Viridiplantae > Streptophyta > Magnoliopsida > Poales > Poaceae > Triticum > Triticum dicoccoides. The sequence goes on along the minus strand of NC_041381.1, from coordinate 224,236,068 downwards.
TGCACCCAACATTAGCTACAATCAATGCATAAGCATGACAACAGTGCTCTCGGATCTGGCGCTTATTAGAGAAGGTGATGACACAACATAAAAGTAAATAGATAGTCCCTTCGCAGAGGGAAGCACTGATTTGTAGCGGTGCCAGATCTCAAGTTTTTAAAACAGTGGTAAATGAAATTTTGAGAAATGCACCCTTCTTGTTTACTTCACGACCATTAGTTACCGGTATCTTCCATGCTAAACACATTAGCGGCGGTTCCCAAGCGACAAAAGTAAAGGTTTACTCCCCCTCCACCAACAGTCACACTCCACGGCTTGTCCGAAACAACGGGTGCCCTCCATACCAACAACAGTCCTGGGGGAGTTTCTTTTAATTAATTGCAATTTGAATTCGGGACTAGGAATCCATACTACCGCCCCTCTCGTGCAAGGACGAGTGAATAAACACTCATCATGAGAATAACCCGCTTAGCATGGAAGATACTGACTACCTCCTGTCGCTCTATGAACAATCCAGGCACACAAAAAGGACAATTATTTGAAACTTTTAGAGGTGGCACATGCAAATTTACTTACGACGACAGGGTAATACCGCATATAGGTAGGAATGGTGGACTCATTTAGAATAACTTGGGTTTCAAGATTTGATGCACAAGCAGAGTTCCCGCTTAGTACTGGTGAAGGCTAGCAATTAAGTTGAGAAGCGGCCAGCTAGAGAGCGAAAATGGTCATGAACATGCATTATGCATAAGTAACATTGGATGCTAGCATAGAGACTATGTTGGTTTTGGTTCAACTACATGCATGAACATGTGCCAAGTCAAGCCACTCGAACATTCAGAGGAGGATACCATATCATCATACTATATCACAATCATTTTAACTCAATGTTGACATTCAAGATAAATCATTATTCACTCCTAGCTACTTAAGCATGGCATGAGAAACTATAATCTCTAGTTGTCAATGCAAACATGTTTGATCATAATTGGCTGAATCATGGATACTAGGTTAAACATATTTACAAAAACAGAACAAGTTGAGTTCATACCCATTTCTGTCTACCACAGCCAGTTCATCAAATATCGTCATTATTGCCTTTCACTTGCATGACCGAACAATATGAAAATAATAATAGTGCCCCAGCAAGACCCCTACCGAGGACAACCACGAAGCCTCGGCAAGGTCCTTGCCGAGGGCACCTGCAAGGCCCCGACAAGACCCTTGCTGGGGACATCAGCAAAATCGCGGCAAGGCTTTGCCTCCCCTCACCACCCCAGCACAGTGGCCGGCCCACCAACTAGGAAAGTACCTACGTGGCAGCATGTGGCTTCTAGGCCAACTAGTCAAGCACCTGCGTGGAGGCATGCAGATCTTCGTGAAGACCCTGCCACCGCACCAGCATAGCAACCTGCCAGCCTGCATGGCACTCCATGCCTTGTTGGCCTGGACACACGTCAAAGCAAGGCGAGGCGGCGACGGATGGGACGAGCTCTATTGCTGTCCCCGATAAAGCGAGAGGACACATAGGCAGTGCATTAAATGTGTTTGTCCTGTGATGTCAGGCTATAAGCTTGTACACTGTAGATACTTTCCACCTGTTGTGTGCCACTATGGCGACCCCTTTGACATATAAAAGGAGGCCCGAGGCGTACTGAGGGAGGATTTGGACTGTTTGGACTGGGCATGCATCGCAGCTAGTTCAAGAGCTCAAGAACACTAAATATACACCAAATTAGGACTAGGGTATTACGCATCTCTGCGGCCCGAACCTGGGTAAAATCCCCTCTTGCTAATCACTAGACCTGCTCTTTGCACAGCACCACGCCCGACCAATCGTTGAAGGGATCCTTGTGGTCCATAGGTGTTGTTTCCCTTGACATCTTTTGCGCGCCAGGTAGGGGAGGGCGTTGAGGTTGTGAAAATCTAGTCTAGTAGTTAGTGTAGCAGTTTCTTCATCGCCATGGCTCCCAAGAAGAAGGCGATCATGGTGATCAGTTCGTTTGGAGCCGAACCACCTATACCAGTGCGGGCGGGCGACGGGGCGGCCGCGGATGGAGGCAGAGGTGCGGCCCGCGAACATCCATGACGCTCTGGCAACCAAAGCTAGGCGAGCGGCGTCGTTCGTGCACGAGACGACGAGCCGCATGCCGCTAAATCCAAGGACGGAGCCGTGCCGCCCACAGGCGGCGCGGGAACCTCCAAGGGCGAAGTCGTGCTGCCTAAGGGTGGCGCGGCGACTTCGAAGACGCCTACGCTGGCGCCCGCGCCGCGGTCTTCCCAGGTCGTGCGTGACAAGCAGCGCCACCACGTTGGAGACCCCGGGCACCGCCGCGGGAAGAGCCCTCTGCACCACTCACGAGACGCACTAGACCAACATCTACGCCAAGACACTGGTGAAAACAGTGCGCGGCCGTGAGGCTGTTATAGAGCTCCTTTTAACGTGGTTAGAAGTCAGAGCACGTCACGGTCCATGCAGCTTTTGCCGCCACCCACGCTAGCAGAAGTGTTGGCGCGTGTGCAACTGCTCCTCGATTTTCCTCCTGCTGGGGAGAAGCTCGACGAGTGGAGAGCCACCATCCAGAGCCTCGTCAGCAACGCTAATAAAGATGAGCCACGACCAGCGGGGCCCTCATGTCGGCGCTCTGTCGAGCCAGCGCATGCCAGCGCTGGACAGACCGGAGGTGCTTCGATCACGATGCACTCCCCTCCTCCGTGCCAGCAATCGCGACCGCCGGCTCATCGGGTCGACGCCTGTGATAACGTTTCCATAGTGTCGTCCGACCCACGAACCCGCTGCAATCAACGTCAAGTTCCTTGGGAGGGAGCCCAGGAAGATGCTCGGACCACCATCGAGTGGCGGCGGGAAGCACGCCATCAGTCAGATAGGCGTGCGGGGCCCACTATGGACCGCCTAGCGCCGGGGGTTCCGGTGACCTATCTTACGAGGTCGGTTGCCCAGCCTTTACCCGTGAGCTGTGGCAGTTCCAGTAGCCCACCCACCGCACATTCAAGCCTGACGTCGGCGAGAAGTACAACGACAAGACTCACCCGTCGGAGTTCCTCAGCATCTACACCATTGCGATGCAAGCTACCGGAGCTCGCGACGACAAGGTGCTTGCCAACTACTTCCCATTGGTACTTAAACCCAATGTCATGTCATGGTTGATGCACCTGCCAGTGGATTCCATTTCCTCTTGGTCAGATCTATGCCATGAGTTCGTTGGCGCCTTTACTGGAGGCCATCAAGCTCATGGCCAGGCAAGTGATTTGCATGTCATCCCCCAGAAGGACAGCGAAACCCTGTGCAAGTACATACAGAGGTTCAGCAGGGTGCAGTACAACATCCCAGATGTTCATCCCGCCACTTTCATCGGTGCATTCCATTAGAATGTGTGCAACCGCAAGATGTGTGAGGAGCTGGCGATGAACAAGGTTAAGGATGTAGCCGAACTTTATGTTCTGGCCGATAGATGCGCTTGGGCTGAAGAAGGGAGGAAGTACCCCGAAGAAGAAGCCAGTGCGGAAACTGACTCCACAGATAAAGACATCGTCGCCCCGACAAAGAAGGGCTGACGCCGCAATAGGAAGCGTAAGGGCAAGACCGCGCTTGCCGTCGAGGGATCCGACGACCCCGATGCCACCAAGAAGGCCAAGGCTGACGACCCCGGCAAGGAAGTTGCCGGGTGCACCGCCTCCCGGGCCTTGGAGGCTGCCGACAAGCCGGGAGGCTCCGACAAGCAGTACTGCAAGATCCATCACACCAAGGGCCATGACCTCCAGAACTACCGACAGGTTGAGCAGCTTGCGGAGAAGTAGAAGGCTGAGTACGAGAGGCGGGACAAGAGAAGGGCTAGGATGGTGTTAAGGGGTCCAGCAAGAAGCATGGCGGCCAAGGAGGTCGCCGTGGCAAAGATAATCAACAAGAGAGGCCCGCTCGAGGCCATGATAAGAAGGACGGAGACGATGATCATGATGAGGACGACGAGTCCGGCGAGCACGAGTTGCAGAAAGCTACGAAGGCCATGTGCATCGACAGTGGCGCCTCGTTGCACACCTCTCACCGCCAACTGAAATAGTGGGCGCATGAAGTCACTGCAGCGGAGCCATCGTTCGATGCCCTGAGGCCACTGAAGTGGTCCAGCACGCCTATCATTTTTGACACTGATGATCACCCTGATCGCACAACTACGGTCGGGTGTTTGCCGTTGTTGGTTTCAGCAACAATACGCAACCTCAAGGTGGCGAAAGTGCTAGTTGACAGTGGGGCCGGTCTGAACGTAATCTCACATGCTGCGATCAGCAGGCTGTAGATTCTCGATGGAGACCTCGAGGAGACGGGCACGTTTCAAGGGGTCAACCTGGGAAGGAGTCAGCCGAAAGGTAAAATCATGCTGCCCGTTACATTTGGAGGCGAGCTGAACTATAGAACAGTGAAGATCGTTTTTTATGTTGCCGAGATCCCCTTGGCCTATAATGGGATCCTCGGCCTGCCAGTGTTGGCCAAGTTTATGGCGGCATCACACTATGCCTACTATACATTGAAGATGCCTGGGCCGATGAGCATCATCACCGTCCCCTCCGAGAAGAAAGACGCGCTCATCTGCACCGACCAACTCTACCGGGAGGCAGTTTCAGCAGTTGCCACCAAGGCACTTGCTCCTGCCGCTGAAGCCCCGGGAGGGAAGAAGACCGGCAAGACCTCCTGCACCCACTCTGACAAGCGCGCCTCTTCGGAGTGTTGCGCTCCCGTCGAGAACGTGCCAGAGAGCTCCGTTGGGAAGAGCAAGAAATCCAGAGCTGCACCACTAGAGACCAAGAAGGTGCCCGTCAAGGAGGACGGCATGGGCGGAGCTTTCACTATAAGCTCCACCCTCGACGGCAAATAGGAAAGCGCGCTCATCGCCTTCCTGCGGGCGAATGTCGGTGTGTTTGCATGGCAAGCATCCGACATCCCCGGCGTTCCCTGGGAGGTGATTGAGCACCACCGTGATGTCTGTCCTCATGCATGGCCCGTCAAGCAAAAGGTCGGGAAGCAAGCTTTGGAGCGGCAAGAGTTCATCACTGAGGAGATCAGGAAGTTGGAAGCGGCAGGCTTGGTCATAGGAGTGCTCCACCCAACATGGTTTGCCAATCCGATAGTAGTGCGCAAGGCAAATGGGAAATGGAGGTTGTGTATTGATTATACATACATCAATAAAGCTTGTCCAAAGGATCCTTTCCCTTTGTCACGAATTGACCAGATTGTGGACTCCACTGCCGGTTGCGACTTGCTGCCGTACCTTGACGCCTACTTGGGGTACCACCAGATCTTCATGACAAGGGAAGATGAAGATAAGACCGTGTTTATCATCCCATGTGGTACGTATTGTTTCATACAAATGCCTTTCAGGTTGAAAAGCGCTGGTTCAACGTTCGCAAGATCAGTCCAAATTGGTTTTGAGCCTTAGCTACATAGAAATATGGAAGCTTATATGGATGACATAGTGGTGAAAACCAAGGATAGGGCAATACTCATTCAAGACCTAGAAGAAACATTTGCAAATCTACGCAAGATCAACCTCGAGCTTAACCCTGAGAAGTGTGTGTTCGGTGTCCCATCCGCAAGCTTCTCGGTTCTTTGTGTCACAGCATGGGATTGAGGTGAACCCCGACACGATCAAGGCAATTGAGCAGATTGAGGCACCATGGCGAGTCAAATATGTGCGTTGGCTTGCTGGCTGCCTTGCTGCTTTGAGCAGATTCATCTCCAAATTTGCTGAGCGCACCCTCCCCTTTTTCAAGATTTTGAAAAAGGTAGGTCCAATGGAATAGACCCCAGAGGCCGAGGCAGCGCTGCAGGATTTGAAGATATACCTCTCCTCTACACCAATACTAGTTGCACCTAAACCGCAAGAGCTGTTGCTGCTATGTCTAGCGGCAACGAATCAAGTGGTTAGTGCTGCACTAGTGGCGCAGAGGGAGGTCGATGAAGAGGCGGTAGCAATGCATGACTGACAAATGGCGAGCCAGAGCTCCACCCGACAGGGTCTGGTGCCGGCAAGGTAGGACCCCCGGTAGAGTTTGATGTCGGCGGGTGTCGGTGTCAAAACCGGCGGATCTCGTGTAGGGGGTCCCGAACTGTGCGTCTAGGCGGATGGTAACAGGAGACGAGGGACACGATGTTTTACCCAGGTTTAGGCCCTCTTGATGGAGGTAAAACCCTACGTCCTGCTTGATTGATATTAATGATGTGGGTATTACAAGAGTAGATCTACCACGAGATCAAGGAGGCTAAACCCTAGAAGCTAGCCTATGGTATGATTGTTGTAATTGTGTCCTACGGACTAAAACCATCCGGTTTATATAGACACCGGAGAGGGCTAGGGTTACACAGAGTCGGTTACAATGGCAGGAGATCTACATATCCGTATCGCCAAGCTTGCCTTCCACGCCAAGGAAAGTCCCATCCGGACACGGGACAAAGTCTTCAATCTTGTATCTTCATAGTCTTGGAGTCCGGCCAATGATGATAGTTCGGCTATCCGGACACCCCCTAGTCCAGGACTCCCTCAGTAGCCCCTGAACCAAGCTTCAATGACGTCGAGTCCGGCGCGCATATTGTCTTCGGCATTGGAAGGCGGGTTCCTCCTCCGAATAATTTGTAGAAGATTGTGAACACCAGGATAGTGCCCGGCTCTGCAAAATAAATTCCATATTCCACCATAGAGAGAATAATATTTACACAAGTTCAATCTGCTGACGTATTTCGTGGCGTGACGTCACACCATAACCAAGCCTTTACTTGAATCGTTTTTATTATACCACCTCAGCGCGTTTAGCGAAGCGGTTTCCTTGGCACGTCTTGTCGAAGCAGAGATCGTGTTCCCCTTATTCCGGGATTCTCATCAATACGGACGTGGGTAACCCAACCGCGCCCGTTGCTACGCCCCCTCCATCAAAGGCGAATTCCAAACGGTCACGGGGATGGCTCTTGGTATTCTCCCTCTTTATAATGAGACCAAGGCCCGTTCCTTTTCTTCAATCCTCAATCGAATCCGCCCCTCGCCCCGAGTTCCAACACCCAGGGCTCCAGATTAGGGCACTTCGGACCTTCGATAATGTCCGGCTCCGACCTTCAGGGCCGGTGGATGCCCTCCTCCGTCACGGAAGAGGACGTGCTAAAGCTTAGGGACGCCAGGTACTTAACCTACGAGATTTCGCATAGGTTGCCTGCCCAAGGGCAAGTCCTTCCTACCCCGGAGCCTGGCGAGAGCGACGTGTTCATGCCTCACCTCCATCGGGGTTTAGGCTTCCCAATGGATCCCTTCATGAGGGGGCTCCTGTTTTACTATGGGCTGGAATTCCATGACCTGGCTCCGGAGTCCATCCTCCATATCTCATCATTTATTGTCGTCTGCAAATCCTTCCTCCGCACTACCCCTCACTTTGGTTTGTGGCTCAAAACCTTCAATGCAGAGCCGAAGATGATTGAGGGGCGTCAGGCAAAGTGCGGTGGGGCGCTTATAAGCAAGAGGGCCGATGCTCCATGGCCCGAGGGCTCTTTTTAGGGGGAGCTCGGTTTGTGGCAACAGGAGTGGTTCTATATCACCGCTCCCAGGGGCAGCAGGCAGAGGCCGCCGCCCGCCTTTCGCCCGGGCACTCCACCACGGTTGACCTCGTGGGTCAACAAAGGGTTCGATTGGGGGCCGTCCAAGGACGTACCCCTATTGCAGGGCCGGATTCGAGATCTCCAAGAGAGGGAGATCAATCTGGTCGTGGTGACGCAGGTTATGCTGATTCGGCATCTTCTGCCCTGCAAACGTCGCCTCCTCCGCCTGTGGGAATTCAATCCGGAGGGACCACGAGCTCTCCAACACTTTATGGGTACAAAACCCGTGGAGATGTACAAACTGTTCTTCGGATCACAAGAAGTGTGTCCGGACTTGACCGAGGACGCTGGCCTAAGCTGCAATCGCCCGGATACTCAAGTAAGTAGCCCTGTGACCGGACATATCATCCATTTATTTATCATGGACTTGCCTTTTAACCAGCTATCCCTTGAACAGGAGTGGATAGCGCAAGCAAAACTGATACGGTGTCCGGCCCCCCTCCCTGAGACCACGCAGGATCCCGTGCTAATCAAAATGTTGGAGGTTGCGCCTTCGGAGGAAGGCGAAGGGGGGAACAGGGAAACTGCCACCTCTGTTAAGGAGGCTCTCAGTAAGGGGGGAATCAAGAATCCCTCCCTCCAGGGGGAGAAGAGGACCGCTTCGAAAACCCAGAGGCCAAAGCCTCGAAGCGGGGAAAGAAATCTGCACCGGAAGGTCCTGTGCCGGGAGGAGTCCCAGCCGTACATTCTCCCCAAAGGAATCATCCCTCCAGCGAGCCGTAAGTAGAAAAAGGGAAGTTTTATAATAAAGGACATCCCTATTTTATTTCTAAGGATAACCGAAGTTTTTACCTTGTAGTTCGGATCTCAGCCCTTCCCAGTAGAGCTCATCCTCAGGGGACCTTCGTCCAGAGATGATGGAGAGTGAAACGCCTCCATTTGCCGTCCCATCAGGCGGGGCGGGCGACCCTGAGGTGTCGTCACGGAGGGTCTCCCCGAGTCCGGTGGGGCCTGGGAGTTCGGCACCCACTGGAGTGCGGCCGGTGGAGCTGCAGGGTTTGCTCGAGAGGGCGTCTCTCTCAGAAGATCACCGCGCATTAATGAGTGTAGTGATTGAAAGGATCTCATCCGCCGAAAGCGGGTTACATGAGGCCATCGGAAGTTTACTGACGGGGTTTGAGGTACGCAAAAAAATGACATACCTTTTGACAGTTTTGCACACAGGGTGCGCCCTGTATAGATAGTAGCCCATGAGACTCGGTATGTTGTCGAAAGCGACAACGTGCCGAGGATCATAATATCGGTTACGAAATGTCGCCTTTCCTATGCATGTGGCGGAGCGTTCGGTGGCCAGGCGGACTGATAGAGTTGCCGAACTGAAGCGGCAACTCAACGTTGCGGATGCGGACATCACCTGGTCAAGAAACGACTTGACGAGTCGCAAGGTAAGTGGTGTTTCCACGGTCACCTGGTAAGGGAGCTGACGCCCACTCCTTACAACATGTATGCTTGATGCAGATGGTGCCACTGCTGTGGAAGACCTTTGGGCGGAGCTTGCTCGAGCCAAGGACCAAGCCAAAAAAAGTGATGCGGCTGCCTTGAAGGCAGCGGAGGAGCTAAAAGCCGAGAAGGCTGCTCACTGCCGAAGCAGGGAGGAAATGCCCGTAATGGCCGTGAAATTAAAAGATGCTACCGACCGCTATGAGGTTCTTGAAAGAGAACTCCAAGCGGAGCAAGAGGGCCTGAAGAAGGCCACCGCCGAAGCCACGGATGCTCGTTCTGCAATGCGGGCTATAAGGGAGGAACTACGTCAGGCCGGAGACATTGTGGCTGGAAAGCCCTTTCTGTTGCGTAGGAAATTCACGGATCCGAAGTATGCTCAGTTGGGCCAGTTGTGGAGTAAGGAGGATCCTTGTCTGGATTTGGCGGCGAGTGCGGCGGACGCAGTTCGGCACTTCCGAAGTCAGAAGGATCATGAAATGGAAGAGCTGTTTTTGTCTCAATTCCATAGTCCAGAGCGTCCACTGCCGTTGACCGATCAGTTAGCTGAGTGGGCTGAGCTGAATAGATTGTCCGGACTAGCCATGACGGATGTGGTGGCTCATCTGTGGCCGGAAAGGCCTAAGCCGAAGAGTTGTTTTGGTTTATTGCAGCAATTCCTTGGGGCGGTGCCGCATATCAAGGCGGTGAAGCAGTCAGCCTGCATAGAGGGTGCACGGATGGCTCTTGCCCGTGTTAAGACATACTGGGCGGAGATGAATGCCACCGCTGTTGCGTCCCGGGGTTCGGACGAGAGCCGATTACCCACCGAGCACTATTTTGAGGAAGTCCTGCAGGGCGCTCGTTTAATAGAGTCGCAGTGCTCGAAAAATGTCATGTTCAAATGACGTGTATGATTTGTGAGATCATATTTATAATATAATGACTTTTTATACTTGTGCGTTCAAGTATTGAAATATCTCCTGTGCGGCCGTTAATGTATATGTATTTATAACCTGAAAGATGACAGTCTTTGGCTTCAGCCCCCACGCACATAGTGCGGGGGTGTTTGCAAAAAAAACGCATTTTCACACTTAATCCAACGTCTTGGTCCTTTGAAGGAGGTGATAGCATAGCAAACTAGGCAACCAGACTATAATGCTTTATCACTTTCACTTAGCCATAGGAGCTCGATGGTGGGGCTACGATATAGCCCCTAGAGGCACCGCGCTCTCCGAACTCGGGGCGCGTGTGTGCCTGACCGGGAAGCGGTCCTTCGTCAAAGCAGAGGAATCTAAACATTCCGATAGTCGATCGAGTGGCTGACCAGTCTCTCGCTATATCATGACAGTTAGTTTTCGGCTTTCTCTACTGAGGTGCTCGCCCGGCCGAACTGGGGCACAATCGCAGTAGTTCTCCTGGTGCCGCGTTAGCCAATGATGTGGAATGTAAGGCAGCAAAACACAGGAGCCGGGCAAACCCAACATTTGACCAAAGACATGATTCAGAGCTGATGCAAATAAGGCCTAACTCGAGACGCCGAACACTCCCTAAGGTATTCGGACTTTATGATAACGGGCAGAACAATGCCCTAAGCCCCTAGTGTCCAGGTGCAAGCGAGAACTTCTAACGTGGCCGATGTCAAAACGCCAGCCTCCTCCTCGGTTATGGTAGGAAACCGGGGGATTAGTATCAACAAGAGACAGTAAGAAAGGTTTACGCAGGGTCTTAATCTGAAAATAATCCTTGCAACGGGTCCCTGCTGCACGTCTGCGCCTGTGTCTCCGTTGTGCTGTATCCTGGACGGGTGTAGCACGTGGTTCATCTGTAAAAGAGAAGAACTTAGTTTGGGAAAAATATCGTGCAAAAAATGTATTTAAAACAGAGTATGATTTGGAAGATGAATAAAACTGAGTTTTATTGGCTCTCATTGTTTATATGTGCAGCCCCTTGTAAAGAGTTATGCGGCTGGGAAGCCCCTTGTTTATCTAAGCCGGACTTGTCTAACCGTGTCCGAGGTCTAAATGACCTGTTTTTAGGAGCTTTGATCAGCAAGGTTGGATTGATGTGTGGTTGTCAAGGTAGTCTCACGTTTTCCGTGGTCGAGGAACACTCGGAGTTTCCTTTTAATGAGATTATGCCGCGTGGACCGGGCATTTCGAGTGTAAGAGACGCGTAATGCGGTATTGCGTTAAAGCGGGCGAAAGCTTCGCGTCCCAGTAGTGCTTGATGGCCACTTTTGAATGGGGCGATATGGAAGATTAGCTTTTCGCGACGGAAGTTGTCGGGTGAACCGAACACAACTTTTAGTAGTACAGAGCCTGTACACTTGGCATAAGGGCCTGGCGTCACTCCTTTAAAGGAAGTGTTGCTATGGCGAATTTTGGTAGGGTCTATCCCCATTCTGCGGATGGTGTCCTGGTATAGCAGGTTTATATCGCTTCCGCACAATTTATCACATGAAGTGAGTTCACTGTTTTGACCTCTAGTGGGAAAGTCTTCTATGCTCCGGTCTGCTGCTAGTGGAATTTGTCATCGTCTTCGCTTGGTGTGTCAAGCCCCTTGTGTTCGGCGTTAAGTCGGCCGGACTGCTTGAAGACCCAACAATCTCTGTGGGTATGGTTTGCAGGCTTCCCAGGGGTACTGTGGATTTGGCATATCCTATCCAAGATTTTGTTTAGGTTGGATAGCTCATCACTGTTGTCCTTAAGGGGTATTGTTTTGTTATTCGTCCGAGAGCTTTTGAATCCGGCATTGACCGCCGTGCTATTTGGGCCGCTTCCCTTACTCCTGCATTGATCTTTTCTGCGTCGTGATTTCCCATTTCCATCCCTGACCTCGGATGTACTCGGGTCGCCGGTGCTGCATCTTGCTAGCCAGCTATCTTCCCCCGTGCAAAAGCGGGTCATGAGGCTTGTTAGTGCGGCCATTGTTCTTGGTTTTTCCTGGCCGAGGTGTCTGGCGAGCCATTCGTGTCGGACGTTATGTTTAAAGGCTGCTAAGGCTTCGGCGTCCGGACAATCGACTATTTGGTTCTTTTTGGTGAGGAACCTGTTCCAGAATTTGCATGCTGACTCCCCGGGCTGTTGAGTTATGTGACTTAAATCATCTGCGTCCGGAGGGCGGACATAAGTTCCCTGAAAATTTGCTCGAAACGCATCCTCAAGCTCTTCCCAACTTCCAATGGTATTTTCTGGGAGGCTTTTGAGCCAATGCCGAGCTGGCCCTTTGAGCTTGAGGGGTAGGTATTTTATGGCGTGGAGATCGTCTCCTCTAGACATATGTATGTGTAGGATATAATCCTCAATCCAGACTCCGGGGTATGTTGTTCCGTCATATGCCTCTATGTTTACGGGCTTGAATCCTGCTGGAAATTAATGATCCAGTACCTCATCGGTGAAGCATAGTGGGTGTGCGGCGCCCCTGTATTTAGGTGTGCCGTTAACTTTGAACACTCGACGGGTTGTGTTGCTTCCTGGAGCCTTCTTTTTTGGCCCATAGATGGACCTGACTGGGCCATCCTTTTTGCTAGGATCCTTATTTGGAAATTGTGCCGGATTATGTGCGGCGCCGCTTGCCGCTCTTAGCCTGTTATCTGGTCGTCTATCTGCCCAGGAGGCCTCTTTCTGTTTTGACTGTGGGGGCTCTACGGCCTCCTCGTCAAATTCGGGCAACAATTTGCGCTTCGGGTAGCTCTTTGCGTGGTGACTATCGCCGTATTTATCTGCGGTCTTGAGTACTTTGCTCCATCTCATTCTGAGTACGTCTTCCGCCGTTTTGAGCTTTCGCTTTTGCTTCTTCAAACTCCTTGTAGTGGCGACGAGCCTTCTGTGAAGGTTCTTATGCTCCGGTGATGTGTCCTGCGTGAGATCGTCTGGACTATTGTTTTTGCCGGGAATGGGTTGCTCGTCCACTGGTTCACCCTGCTCTATGGCTGGATCCGTATGGGTGCCGTTGTTATCGAGGCGGGACTTCGGGCGGCGCTTGCGTCATCGTTTTTGCTGTTTTTCGGGGGAATTATCCTTCGCCGCGTCCCGTTGTTCCTCGTTATCGCTTCCTTTTGGTGTATCCACCATGTATACGTCGTGAGTTGAGGTGGCTTTCCAGTGCCCAGTAGGCGCTGGTTCTTGGTCGTCTCCGGCATCGTCATCCATACCGTTGATGTCTTCGCAGTCGAAGTCTAGCGTGTTGATTAAATCGTCGACAGTGGCTACTAAGTGGGTGGTGGGTGGGCCTTGAATTTCGTCGTCCGCATCCCAACTGTCCTGACCGTAGTCCGGCCAGGGCTCTCCTGATAACGAGAGATGTTTTAACGAACTCAGGACGTCGCCAAAAGGTGAGTGTTGAAAGATGTCCGCAGCGGTGAACTCCATGATCGACGCCCAATCGGATTCGATTGGAGGGGGCGCGGGAGGTTCGGAGTCCAGCAAGGTGTCCGGCACCTTGGAGTCACGAGCTTCAAAAGGGCCAAATTCAGTATCCGGCTCTATCGCTGTAGAGGTTGCAGCCCCCGAGGTGGTGCCTAACCACCCGTCCTCGATCTGCACCGCCGGCTCCGAATCGAGGGTCGGAGCGGACTCGTGTGCGGCCTCTAGGGCACTGTCCGGCAGCAGAGCTAAATCATGCCTATCATGGCAGTGCGGCACGCTCGGCTGTGGCTCGAATCCATTAAAGATCAAGTCTCCGCAGATGTCAGCCGTGAAGTTAAGGCTTCCAAATCTGACCTGACGGCCAGGGGCGTAGCTTTCGATCTGCTCCAGATGGCCAAACGAATTGGCCCGCAATGCAAAGCCGCCGAATACGAAGATCTGTCCGGGGAGAAAATTCTCACCCTGGACTGCGTCATTGTTGATGATCGAAGGAGCCATCGAGCCTATCGGTGACGACACAGAGGAACTCTCAATGAAAGCACCAATGTTGGTGTCAAAACTGGTGGATCTCGGGTAGGGGGTCCCGAACTGTGCGTCTAGGCGGATGGTAACAGGAGACGAGGGACACGATGTTTTACCCAGGTTTGGGCCCTCTTGATGGAGGTAAAACCCTACGTCCTGCTTGATTGATATTAATGATGTGGGTATTACAAGAGTAGATCTACCACGAGATCAAGGAGGCTAAACCCTAGAAGCTAGCCTATGGTATGATTGTTGTAATTGTGTCCTACGGACTAAAACCATCCGGTTTATATAGACACCGGAGAGGGCTAGGGTTACACAGAGTCGGTTACAATGGCAGGAGATCTACATATCCGTATCGCCAAGCTTGCCTTCCACGCCAAGGAAAGTCCCATCCGGACACGGGACAAAGTCTTCAATCTTGTATCTTCATAGTCTTGGAGTCCGGCCGATGATGATAGTTCGGCTATCCAGACACCCCCTAGTCCAGGACTCCCTCAGCGGGGCAGGATCTGCACAAGCAAATGAAGTGGTGCAAAGGAAGACGATGATGCAGCACCCAGTTTACTTTGTCAGCTCCATCTTACAAGGAGCTAGATCATGGTACTCTTGTGTGCAGAAATTGCTCTTCGGCCTCCTCATGGCCCGAGGAAGCTGCGTCATTATTTCCAAGCACACGAGATCATCATCGTCACCCGCCTCCCGTTGCAATGGATTTTGCATAACCCAGACGCAAACGGAAGGATTGTGGAATGGGCGTTGGAACTGTCAAGCTTTGGTCTTAGGTTTGAGAGCACTTCGACAATCCAGAGCAGAGTCTTTGTAGAGTTCATTACGGAATGGACCTCAATGCCTGATGAAGAGATCCAAGAGACTGCTCTCCCCGGCAAGGAAACAAGCCGCAACTGGATTATGTACTTCGATGAGGCTTTATCGCTGCAAGGCGCTGGTGCCGGTGTGCTACTTTTCGCACCCACCGGAGAGCACCTCAAGTACGTAGTCCAAATGCACTTTCCCAGGGAGATACCAACAAACAACACTGCAGAGTATGAAGGACTGCTTGCCGGTCTCAGGATCGTGGCAGACCTCAGAATTAGGAAGCTCATTGTTAGAGGTGATTCGCAGCTTGTCGTCAAGCAAGTCAACAAGGATTATTAGAGCCCGTTGATGGAGGCCTATGTAGATGAAGTGAGAAAGTTGGAGGAGCATTTTGATGGTCTGCAAGCAGAGCATGTTCCTCGAGCAGAGAACAACATTGCTGACGACTTGTCAAAACGTGCTGCCCTAAAGTTACCAGTGGAACCAGGGACCTTTGTGCTCCAACTAACTCAGCAATCCGTTGAACCATCAGTAGGACAAGATAAGCGAAGGAAATCAAGCCCCGGCAAGTACTTTCCCGCCGAGCTCCCAGGAGCCGCCGACAAGGATGTTGCCGGGAAGCAACAGGCTCTGGCAGGGCCTCAAGCCCTTGCCATGGAGACGACCGCTCCCACGGAAGAAGAGATGCCTTTAGTCCTTGCCGTCGAGCCTCAGGCTCCGGCATGGGCGCAATAGACCGTTCGGTTCCTCCAAACAGGGGAACTCCCTGAGGAGTAGGAAGAAGCGGAGAAAGTAGCCCGTCGGTCTACCATGTACCAGTTTGTGGATAACGTCTTGTACAGGAAAAGACCGAACGGTGTGAAATTGAATTGCATTCCCCGGGAGGACAGACTGGAGCTGTTAGCAGATATACATGGACGCATATGTGGCTCCCACATAGGATCAAGAGCCCTTGATGGCAAGGCATTCCGGCAAGTTTTCTTTTGGCCCACTACCCTCCAGGATGCAACTGCACTAGTAACCAAGTGTGAAGCGTGTCAGTTCCATTCGAAGAAGCTCCATCAACCAACTCAAGCTCTCTAAACAATCCCTTGGCCATTTTAGGTCTGGGAGCTCGACATACTGGGCCCCTTTCCCCATGCTGTCGGGGGCTTTGAGTACTTATACGTTGCAATTGACAAGTTCACAAAGTGGCCAGAAGTGGAAGCAGTGAGAAAGGTGAAAGCACAATCAACTGTCAAGTTCTTCAAGGGGCTAGTTTGCCATTTTGGTGTGCCAAACAGGGTCATCACTGACAATGACACGCAGTTCACAAGTCGCACCTTCATACAATACATTCAAGACCTCGACAGCAAGGTCTGTTTTGCTTCTGTCGCACATCCATGAAGCAATGGCCAGACGGAGAGGGCAAATGCTGAAGTACTACGAGGCCTCGGGACAAAGACTTTTGACAGGCTACACCAAATCGAGCCACCGGCCAGACACCCTTCTCCCTCGTATACATGGCGGAAGCAGTTCTCCCCACGAAACTCACATACGGGTCACCTCGAGTGCTCGCTTATGATGAGCTTGAGCAAGAGCAATTGCGGCAAGATGACACAATGCTCCTTGAGGAAGGTCGTCTTCGGGCGGCTGTGCGAGCTGCGTGCTACCAGTAAGCCTTGCGCCACTACCATAGCCGCAAGATTCATGCCCAAAGCTTTGAGGAAGGCGACCTTGTTCTCCGATGCGTTCAGTCGGCCAAGAATTCCAACAAGTTGACGCCAAAGTGGGAAGGCCCTTATGGGGTAATATGAGTCACCAGGCCCGGCACAGTCCACCTGGAGACCAAAGATGGTATTCCAGTGAGCAACTCTTGGAACATCGAACATCTTCGCAAGTTTTACCCATAAGGTGTGGTTGCCGGGCTCCCCGGCAGACCACTTTTTGTACAAGCCTTGCCGGCAAGGCATGTAACCCTTTGTACAAAGCCAGGCGCAGACCCTGAGCAAAAGATAAATAAATGAAGCACCGGCGCCCTAAGTATTAGCATGCATGCTAGGTTGAGTCTCTCTCTCTCTCTCTCTCTCTCTCTCTCTCTCTGATAGGGTTGGTAGTGCTTAGCGGCGACTAACCCCTAGCATAGAGGTCGAGTGTGCGTCCCTTTGTCCCTTCCAGTCCTTTTTGGTTTGCAGGCTGCACAGGTGCTTCTGTAGAACCGGTTGGAGGAAAGAAGACAGACCGACACCCCGACCCCGGCAAGCCAAGGTTGCCGGGGGATGTAGATTCAGATAAGTCTTTTCTCCCCCACTATGCACTTCCGTATGGAACTTGAACGTATGAAACTTCGTTCATTCCTATGCCACCATGCTCCCTCTTTCCTATGCCCAAAAACGCTTCTTTGGGCCGAAACTTGGTTGTAGTTGCGGTGGAAAGGAAACAAACGAAGGGCCTAATCCTACTTTGCCCCTACCTCCACCAAGGGCGTGAGTGTGATCGGGCTATGGAGCGGTAGGATGGAAAGGTCTGGTGCCGGGTGACAATGTTTATCTTAAGATAACAAGGACTCGTTCCTTGGTGTGAGCCTCGCTCACTCACAAAAGAACCCGGCAAGCACCCTTTTCTTCATTAATCTGTTGTCAACAATTACAATTCATACGGAATGTAAACATGAGCAAGGGGTTACAAAGTTTAAATCTGACAAGTGCCCGCAGGCTTAAAAACTAAAAAGAGATAAGATGCCCGTAATCCCTTTCTTGTCCCTCTCCTCAGGAAGCGGACCAAGACAGCAGAAGGGCAAAAGGAGTGTCTGTGACGCCCGGATACTTAAGCTACAGTAAACCCCTGCTAATGGTGCCACGTCATCACATTACTCTTGCTAATCCTCACTTGATCCAAATCACTGTTCTTATTCGAACTCAAAATTTAAAGTCAAAATTCAAAACTTGCCAAACATGAGAACTAAAATTTTCGAGTTGTCGCAAAAAATCGTTTGTTAATATTGGTGGTGAACAAACTTTTTAGGCTTAGTACCCAAAAATAAAGGAAAACAGAGGCACAAAAAAAAACTATACTAAAAGAGCAGAGAGCCCCCCCCCATGTTTCCCTATGGGCCTTAAACCCCCTGGCCGGCCCAAACCCTTTTCCCCGCCCCGGTCGCCTCCCTGTACGACCGACCGAGGGGCGTGGTCACCGCCGAACCCCCTCGCCGGCATTGACGGGGGAGGATAAGGACCCCCCGCCCCCTCAGGCTCCTTCCTCCCTGCTCCACCCACTCGCCCACTTGACTCCTCTCGGCCTCGTCAGCACCCGAGATATTTCCCCGTCGCTTGTTCCCCTCTCCCTCGTGCGCTCTCTCCTCCAAGAACACTGCCATCGTCGTGCACTCCGAGATCCCGCGGCAACCAGCGTTTCCTCGCCCGTGGCTCGTGTCCACGAGCTTCGCCTCGCTCGCCTCTGTCGAGTTGGCGCTCTGCTTCGTCTCGGGGAGTAGCACATCAACCTCATCGTCTTTGTCAACGGTCACGACCATCGGAACCTCGCCGTCGATCTTCTCCAACGCCGGCCACCACGAGCCCTCCCTGAGCCCACTCGTGCACACCTGCAGGACCACGGTGAGACAGTGGTCATCCCCCCTCGCTCGCTAGCTCGATCCCGCGCCCGTAGCTTCCCCCTCGTCATGCCCGAGCTCATTGCCGTGATGGTACTCGCCGCCGTGGCCACGACTCGCGGAGCTCGTTGTTGTCCACCCCATCGTGCTCGCCCCTCGACCCTGACGCCCGTGTTGACCACCATCGCCGGCCCCTGCTTGCCGGACCGCCCCCAGCTGCTCCTTGCCGCTACCTCCCGCTCCCCACGCACTGTCGCGCCCAGCTCGGCACATGTCCACGCCGGCCACCGCTCGCCGGCCCTATCACCGACTGCTACCGGTGCCGCCTAGTCCCCTCCTCCCTGACGCACCTGCTCCGGCTGGCCGACGTGCACCGCGCCGGCGCTCCCGCATCCAGAACGGCCGTGGCCGTCGCCCGGGTCTGCCCTGACGGGCACCCCTCGCCCGCGCCTGTTAAGCCCGCTCCAGTGGCTTTTGTGCCACTGGCAGCTGGGGCCCTCTACCCTGTTTTATATAAAAAAAGAGAACGAAAAATAATTTAATAAAAACAATTAACTTAATGAATTCGGTTTAATTAGGTCTAATTAGAATTAATTAGCTTAACCACCTTGTTTAGTTAACTAATCTATTAGGTTAGCAGAGATGACTATGACAGATGGGCCCTAGTGCTCCTTTTGACCAGTCAACCTAGTCAAGGTTGACTGTTGACCCTGATGGCGTCATGCTGATGCAATAACCCCATTTTAGATTTAATAATAATTCCATGAATTCAATAAAACTTCTAAATAAATCATATAAAATAATCCGTAACTCGGATGAAAAGGTTTTCTACACGAAAGTTGCTCAGAATTTCGAGGTGAACCCGGATGCGCGGTCAGTTTGTCTGCCACACGTCCCTAGCATAGCAAATGTTGAACTTTTCCCTCCGGTTCATCTGTGTGACAAATGTTCGGAACCGGGAAAACTTTCACGGATGTTTTCCCCCTTCGCCAGTATCGCCTAGTGCTGCGATAGAACACCTCTAGCCCTGCTTATTGTCTTGTTATGCTTATGTTTGCGTGTATTTACTGTTTCTTCCCCCTCTTCTTCTTCGTAGACCCCGAGACCGCCGTTGATGCCACTGTGATCGACTACGTCGACGACGACCCCTCCTTCTCGCCTGAGCAACCAGGCAAGCCCCCCCTTTGATCATCCCGATATCGCCCATTCTATTCCGTCATGCTTGCATTAGATTTTGCTACTGTATTTGATTGCTCCTATTCTGATGCATAGCCTACTTTTGTACCTGCTTATTGTTACCTACCTGCTTATCCTAAACTGCTTAGTATAGGTTGGTTAGTGATCCATTAGTGACCCCCACCTTGTACTTGTTGCCCCTGCTTCATCATCGACGACTCGATCAGCGTGATCGACGACCAGAGCCCGACACCTCACATCACATCACGCCCCTTTTGTTGCTCGACTCTGCAAAGCTACTATCGAGTTTTGAGGGTGATCCCTCATAACGCACTCCTGATGATAATTCTGTAGTGTAACTATTCGGTCGTGGTCATCGAGGGTGATTTCCTCTTTCACCATTCTCGATACGGCTCTGTCGTTCAACACCTCAAGTGTGAACCTCGAGGGTGGTCCCTCTTACGTTCACCTTGATGATTACATCGAGTGGAATCCTCCGTGGGTGATTCCTCGGGTTTTCCCCTTGATGTTTGGACACACGGTTACAATGACTTTACTTGAGAACTTGGTGAAAGTCGGGCGGGCCCGGAGAGCACCCACAAGATAATGACGTGGCATGGCCGGGCATTCTGAGCCCTTGTCATAAGTCCATGAGACGGGGCGACGGGGTCACTTTCGATCACGAGTCTCTGCTCGTCTCCGCAAGCTAATAATACACTATGGTTTGGGTATTTGTTCTGAGTTGGCCTATGGCCTTTACGCACCAACCACCACGCGAGAATAGTTATGGGCCTCGATGTCGCAATATCAGCCAAAGTTTTGTCAGACGTCTAGTTCAGCATTGCGGCCCGACTGGGCCGGCACCCCAGAGGTGGTGCCTAGGTCCGCCCTGCACGTAACGACCCGGAGTGCTACGGGCGATGGGCCCAGACCCCGGAGTGCTTAGGATGTAGACCGGCGGGGACCTCTCTGCTGAGCCTAGGTAGGGCTGCGACGTGTTAATCTTCCGAGGGCGGGCATTGACCCCAGAAAGGTGTGTCCGGCCAGAGTGATCGAGCGTGTTGGGTAACGTGGTGCACCCCTGCAGGGAAGATTATCTTTTAATAGCCGTGTCCATGGTAACGGACGTTCAGACTTATATCCTGATCTTATACAACTAGAAATGGATACTTGAGATATGTGGCTCCGGGATTGCTTTCTCGCAGGGAGTCGAGGAAGGATCTCTGGGCATTATTGTTACAACATGCTTGTTAAATATAAACTGTTATTCTTTATTCTTCTACATGCTGCAAGATGCTTGGAGCTGTGTGAAGATGCTAGTCTTTGATAGGCTAGGCTTTCCCCCTCTATTCTGGCATTCTGCAGTTCAATCCACAGATACAACCCTTCCATTTGATACAAATGCATACTTAGTATAGATCTGATGCTTGCGAGTACTTTGGATGAGTACTCATGGTTGCCTTGCTACCCCTTTTCCCCCTTCTTTCTTCTTTCTGGTTGATGCAACCAGTTGGTGGATCCTTGGAGCCAGACGGTACCGCCGACGGATATTACTACGTGAAGACCGCCGATGACCAGGAGTAGTTAGGAGGTCCAAGGAAGGAGGCCTTGCCTCTTCGATCGTGTTGCTTTTGTGCTAGCCTTCTTAAGGCACCCTTGTTTAACTTATGTCTGTACTCAGATATTGTTGCTTCCGCTGACTCTTGTGTATCGAGCTATGTATTCGAGCCCTCGAGGCCCCTGGCTTGTAATATAAAGCTTGTATTATTTTGATTTGTGTCTAGAGTTATGTTGTGATATCTTCCCGTGAGTCCCTGATCTTGATCGTACACATTTGCGTGTATGATTAGTGTACAATTGATTCGGGGGCGTCACAAATTGGTATCAGAGCCGACTGCCCGTAGGAATCCCCCTTTCCAACTCCTTGGTCGAAGTTGAGTCTAGTCTTTGAAAAACCGTTTTACTAACATGGCTGTGTGGCTTACGGGCCCACGTCGCCATTGGGTGGTATTAGGATCTTTTATTCCTCATCTATACTCTGGGAATCCGATCTCTCTTCTATTCAGGTTAAATGGTTTTGCAAACTATAACTTTAGGTTCTCGTAAATACTTCTCCCGGAGAGCCCCTTCATTCCAGATGATGGCCTGCTTCACCAAAAGATTCTAAAGATACTCTCCGATGTTTTGCCCGAGACCCTTGTACCCTTAGCCGTTGCGATCCCTACCACCGATAAATCCTTATGAGTAACTGCCTACATTATCATTCATACCTTCATCCCCAGCTGCTCTTGTTATTACAAGGTGCCCCCAAATTACTCTCTGTTGTCCTGAGAAGCCGTTGAGCCTACTGCGTTGCAGCCCTTTACCACATGAATACCCCTATGGATAATTACTCGCGCTTGTCGAGTATCCATTTGTCCACAGTTGTTCATGTGTTTCAAAAGATTCTTTGGAATGCTATTTTGATCTTCTGAAACTCCTCAGTAGCCTATTACTCTTGTCCCTCCTTACCTGCCTACACTATGGTTACTTCCATATGTCCAACAATGCTCTTTAGCAACCTTTGTCATCATAATTTTGAGCAATTGATTCGATGTGTTTGTGAATGCTCACAATCTTCAATCAAAATTAGAATTCTTCCCATCAGCTCAGGCGTCACTCCTGGACATGAGCTGGTGTTCGACAAATCAAGCCATGATTGATTGTTGACTATGTCTATTCAATTACTTGTCTTTGATCAGAGCCTCTACTCCTGATCCACCGTTTTGGAAATCATAACTCCTTCGCATTTGAGCTTTGAACTAGTTAGTTGATTCTATAGTCTGATCTCCTTGCATTCTTTCTTCTTTTGGTTGAGTACCGATGCTCACATCGGATCCCTTGTGGACCACTAGATCCTTTGTTGGGTTTTATCCGACAACGGCCTTCATATTCAGTAACCTTGTCCGCCTTTCCATGGATACATAATGCCTTTGGTAAGTTGTATCCTCTGCTTCCTCAACCATACTCTACTTCCCAGCTTGTGTTAATTACTCCTGAAGATTATAGTATATGTTCCTAAGATACCCCGATGGGTTGAACCTATGCCTTCCATAATCTGTATGAACCCGGAAACTTCCATGGGTCATACTCTACTGATGTTATGCCAGATAAAATCTCAACAAGATGGCTTCGCCTAAAATGAGAAGTGAATGAAAGGTTATGCATTGAAGAAGTGGGAGTCGACGCTGAACTTTGTGTTCATGCCCATGGTCACGATGTGGAACTTATCATGGAAGCTTCTTGTAATAATAATAATCCCCTTGTGATAAGTTCATCTTTTATCTATGTTTCGTCCTTTGCAACCGTGGTTCCGACCATATTGTTATTTGATACCATTTCTCGGACAAGTTGAAGTACTTGTCTTATATAGATCATTTCACATGTCCAACCTCTATTCTGCTCTACCCTTGAGTACTACCCTCTGGTATCTCGAGAATATCACGGAACTACATAACATCTTAGGAGTTCTTCATGAACTATTAATTCTCGTTGATTCCAAGATTCTACGGGTTCTGAGTTGTTAGACACTCGAGAACGCCGATAACTGATTCGATGTCTACACTTTCCTTTCCATTGTTTTTGGTTTAAACTTTCTTGTAACGTAACATATATGAGCAGTGATAATTTGCTGCTTATGAAAATGCCTCGTTGTACAATTCTTTCAGTAAGACCTTGTTACTATTGTTGATGATATTCTTGTAGCCACCGATGGACGAGAACTTTGCCTTTTGGTCCGCCTCGCCTTGCGAGCAGGAAAATGGTTCTCTTCGTCCCTTGCCCTTGGTACCAGCATTGTTGCCGACATAACTGACAGACTATCCTCTGACCTGCCTTGCTATCGTGGCCATGCAAATGTTAGCCCCCTTCCTGCTTTTAGCCCACATGGTGGGTCCATAACCCACAGTTCCACAGGATCGAAACCTTACTCTCTTGTACATCTCTGTCTTCCAAAATTGTTCCTCATGCTTGGTTTCGTATGCAATTCACGAGCCACCTTCTTGTCATCAGTTCTTGTATCAGATGCAATACTTATTCTTGATGATTTGAACCCCCCCCCTTCATCACCTGTTTTATGCATCAGCTGGATGCCTACCTGGTTGAAACTTGTTGAACCTTCTTATAGCACTCTCGATACGTTTCCTGGTGCTTCTAAAATTCTTCTTCCTTGAGATAACTACCAGATGCCGATCTTTTCAGACATCCATCCTTATAGTTTCCTCCCTATTCCATGCCTTAAATCTCGGGACGAGAGTTCTTGTAGTGGAGGAGAATTGTGACGCCCGGATACTTAAGCTACAGTAAACCCCTGCTAATGGTGCCACATCATCACATTACTGTTGCTTATCCTCACTTGATCCAAATCACTGTTCTTATTCGAACTCAAAATTTAAAGTCAAAATTCAAAACTTGCCAAACATAAGAACTAAAATGTTCGAGTTGTTGCAAATAATCGTTTGTTAATATTGGTGGTGAACAAACTTTTTAGGCTTAGTGCCCAAAAATAAAGGAAAACAGAGGCACTAAAAAAACTATACTAAAAGAGCAGAGAGCCCCCCCATGTTTCCCTATGGGCCTTAAACCCCCCTGGCCGGCCCAAACCTTTTTCCCCTCCCCGGTCACCTCCCTGTACGACCGACCGAGGGGCACGGTCGCCGCCGAACCCCCTCACCGCCATCGACAGGGGAGGATAAGGACCCCCCCCCGCCCCCTCAGGCTCCCCCCTGCTCCACCCACTCGCCCACTTGCCTCCTCTCGGCCTCGTCAGCACCCGAGATATTTCCCCGTCGCTTGTTCCCCTCTCCCTCGTGCGCTCTCTCCTCCAAGAACACTGCCGTCGCCGTGTACTCCGAGATCCCGCGGCAACCAGCGTTTCCTCGCCTGTGGCTCGTGTCCACGAGCTTCGCCTCGCTCGCCTCCGTCGAGTTGGTGCTCTGCTTCGTCTCGAGGAGTAGCGCATCAACCTCATCGTCTTCGTCAATGGTCACGGCCACCGGAACCTCGCCGTTGATCTTCTCCAACGCCGGCCACCTGAGCCCTCCCCGAGCCCACTCGTGCACACCTGCATGACCACGGTGAGCCAGCGGTCATTCCCCCTCGCTCGCTAGCTCGATCCCGCGCCTGTAGCTTCCCCCTCGTCATGCCCGAGCTCGTTGCCGCGATGGTACTCGCCGCCGTGGTCACGACTCGCGAAGCTCGTTGCCGTCCACCCCATCATGCTCTCCCCTCGACCCTGACGCCCTTGTTGACCACCATCGCCGGCGCCTGCTCGCCGGACCGCCCCCAGCCGCTCCTTGCCGCTACCTCCCGCTCCCCGCGCACTGTCGCGCCCAGCTCTACACATGTCCACGCCGGCCACCGCTCACCGGCCCTACCGCCGACCGCTGCCGGCGCCGCCTAGTCCCCTCCTCCCCGTCGCACCAACTCCGGCCGGCCGAGGCGCACCGCTCCGGCGCCCCCGCATCCACAACGGTCGTCGCCGTCGCCCGAGTATGCCCTAACGGGCACCCCTCGCCCGCGCCTGTTAAGCCCACTCCAGTGGCTTTTGTGCCACTGGCAGCTGGGGCCCTCTCCCCTGTTTTCTATAAAAAAGAGAAAGAAAAATAATTTAATAAAAACAATTAACTTAATTAATTTGGTTTAATTAGGTCTAATTAGAATTAATTAGCTTAACCACCTCCTTTAGTTAACTAATCTATTAGGTTAGCAGAGATGACTATGACAGATGGGCCCCATTGCTCCTTTTGACCAGTCAACCTAGTCAAGGTTGACTGTTGACCCTGATGACATCATGCTGATGCAATAACCCCATTTTAGATTTAATAATAATTCCATGAATTCAATAAAACTTCTAAATAAATCATATAAAATAATCCGTAACTCGGATGAAAAGGTTTTCTACATGAAAGTTGCTCATAATTTCGAGACGAACCCGGATACGCGGTCAGTTCGTCTGCCACACGTCCCTAGCATAGCAAACGTTGAACTTTTCCCTCCGGTTCATCTATGTGACAAACGTCCAGAACCGGGAAAACTTTCACGGATGTTTTCCCCCTTCGCCAGTATCGCCTAGCGATGCGTTAGAACACCTCTAGCCCCGCTTATTGTCTTGTTATGCTTATGTTTGCGTGTATTTACTATTTCTTCCCCCTCTTCTTCTCTGGTAGACCCCGAGACCGCCGCTGATGCCACTGTGATCGACTACGCCGACGACAACCCCTCCTTCTCGACTGAGCAACCAGGCAAGCCCCCCCTTAGATCACCCGATATCGCCCATTCTATTCCCTCATGCTTGCATTATATTTTGCTACTTTATTTGATTGCACCTATTCTGATGCATAGCCTGCTTTTGTACCTGCTTATTGTTACCTACCTGCTTATCCTAAACTGCTTAGTATAGGTTGGTCAGTGATCCATCAGTGACCCCACCTTGTCCTTGTTGCCCCTGCTTCATCATCGACGACTCGATCAGCGTGATCGACGACTAGAGCCCGACACCTCACATCAATCACGCCCCTTTTGTTGCTCGACTCTGCAGAGTTACTATCGAGTGTCGAGGGTGATCCCTCATAACGCACTCCTAATGATAATTCTGTAGTGTAACTATTCGGTCGTGGTCATCGAGGGTGCTTTCCTCTTTCACCATTCTTGATACGGCTCTGTCGTTCAACACCTCAAGTGTGAACCTCGAGGGTGATCCCTCTTACGTTCACCTTGATGATTACATCGAGTGGAATCCTCCATGGGTGATTCCTCGGGTTTTCCCCTTGATATTTGGACACACGGTTACAATGACTTTACTTGAGACCTTGGTGAAAGTCGGGCGGGCCTGGAGAGCACCCGCAAGATAATGACGTGGCACGACCGGGCATTCTGAGCCCTTGTCGTAAGTCCACGAGACGGGGCGACGGGGTCACATTCGATCGCGAGTCTCTGCTCGTCTCCGCAAGCTAATAATACACTATGGTGTGGGTATTTGTTCTGAGTTGGCCTATGGCCTTTACGCACCAACCACCACGCGAAAATAGTTATGGGCCTCGATGTCGCAGTATCAGCCGAAGTTTTGTCAGACATCTAGTTCAGCATTGCGGCACGGCTGGGCCGGCACCCCAGAGGTGGTGCCTAGGTCCGCCCTGCACGTAACGACCCGGAGTGCTACGGGCGATGGGCCCAGACCCCGGAGTGCTTAGGATGTAGACCGGCGGGGACCTCTCTGCTGAGCCTAGGTAGGGCTGCGACGTGTCGATCTTCCGAGGGCGGGAATTGACCCCAGAAAGGTGTGTCCGGCCAGAGTGATCGAGCGTGTTGGGTAACGTGGTGTACCCCTGCAGGGAAGATTATCTATTAATAGCCGTGTCCACGTTAACGGACGTTCAGACTTATATCCTGATCTTATACAACTACAAATGGATACTTGAGATATGTGGCTTCGGGATTGCTTTCTCGCAGGGAGTCGAGGAAGGATCTCTGGGCATTATTGTTACAACATGCTTGTTAAATATAAACTGTTATTCTTTACTCTTCTACATGCTGCAAAATGCTTGGAGCTGCGTGAAGATGCTAGTCTTCGATAGGCTAGGCTTTCCCCCTCTATTCTGGCATTCTGTAGTTCAGCCCATAGACACAACCCTTCCATTTGATACAAATGCATACTTAGTATAGATATGATGCTTGCGAGTACTTTGGATGAGTACTTACGGTTGCCTTGCTACCCCTTTTCCCCCTTCTTTCTTCTTTCCGGTTGATGCAACCAGTTGGTGGATCCTTGGAGCCAGACGGTACCGCCGATGGATACTACTACGTGAAGACCGCCAACGACCAGGAGTAGTTAGGAGGTCCCAGGCAGGAGGCCTTGCCTCTTTGATCGTGTTGCTTTTGTGCTAGCCTTCTTAAGGCACCCTTGTTTAACTTATGTCTGTACTCAGATATTGTTGCTTCCGCTGACTCTTGTGTATCGAGCTATGTATTCGAGCCCTCGAGGCCCCTGGCTTGTAATATAAAGCTTGTATTATTTTGATTTGTGTCTAGAGTTGTGTTGTGATATCTTCCCGTGAGTCCCTGATCTTGATCGTACACATTTGCGTGTATGATTAGTGTACGATTGATTCGGGGGCATCACAGTGCCTAGGCGAGGTACGAGCAGCAGAAGACACCAAGAGAACATCCCGGCAGCCATCCAGAAGAGGGCCGGTGATGATGGTGCCGGGAGAAGAGCCGAAAGATGAGGCAGCGGGCTGGCAATACGCGACGAAGGCGTCGGTGCCATCATACACCGACTTGACGGCCCGCCACCAGCCTTCTTCGTCTTCTCCGTCCTCCCAGCACCAGCCACCAGAAGCGATGGCCTAGAGAAGTTCAAGGAGCTGGCTTGGGAAGGCACCGCCAAGAACTACCCCCGACAAATCGCTCTGTCGGGGAGAAGGCCAGGTGTAGATGATGGTGTTGCCGGTGACGCTCTAGGATGGTGTGTCCGACGCCTATTCGGACCCGTCCCCGTCGTCCTCTCCACCGGTCTCCTCCTTGTCACTGTCGCTCGAAGAGGAGCTTTCATCGTCGGTCGAGCTCTCCGTGCAGCACCCTAACCTGATTCCCGAGCGCCCGAAGACCTTGACGGAGAGCAGGATGTTCTCCATTTATTTAAACTAGAGAACGTGCCCCTCCGACAGGCTATGGGCATGGGCAAAGGTCTTCCACCCATGGCAGAGGTACATGACGTGAGGGACGGGGAAGTCGACGTCGACCCGTATGCCGCCGTTCCCACAGCCCCTCATGTGCAACCTCAAGGCTTGTGGCGGGTCGAGCTCCATCTCCTGAGCGAACGGGGTAGGGAGGCGGAGGTGACCACACACTGGCTTATACAACCTAATGAAGAACTCGCGGGGCTGGTCTCCAATGTGGCCCTACATTAGGAGGCGAGCCACTGGCGGAAGCACGGCCGGAGCGCCGCCCCATCCTCCTCTCCCCCTAGCGCCACGGCGGCCTCGGCCTCACCCCCTCCCTCCTCCTCTCACAGCGGGCTCCGCTGCCCTGAGCTCCGGAGGAGGAGGGACACATTGTCGAGGAGAAGCCCTCGTCGCCATCGTTGAAGCACCGGCTCGCCCTCTCACCATGGAGGGTGGAAGAAGAAGGCCAAGCAGGAAGGAGATGGATGCAGAAGGATGCTGTTCCTCTTCCCTTTTTATAGAGGGGCGGGGCCGAAGCTTGGCCCCCCAACCTAAGCATGGCCGCCCCACTCGACCAATCCAGCCGTTGGAGGCGTAGGGAATCAGGACCGACCCGCTGCTCCAATCAGCAACGCCCGGCTTCCCGCCTCGGCGTTCAGGCCCATGCCCTCCGTATCCGCCACCTACCCTCCCTGAGGCACGGGGGACGTGTGGCAGGCGGGCCAGAGTC
Source organism: Triticum dicoccoides (assembly GCF_002162155.2). Lineage (NCBI taxonomy): Eukaryota > Viridiplantae > Streptophyta > Magnoliopsida > Poales > Poaceae > Triticum > Triticum dicoccoides. The sequence continues at coordinate 224,207,090 of NC_041381.1, read as the reverse complement.
AAGAAGACAAGTGGAACAACCATTTTCCACCCCGTGATTGGGGGGCACGAGCGCTATGAAGGCCACGACCCGATCCCACTTTGTAAATGAGTCGCACCCCTGCGGCTTGCTCTTTTTTATGGGGAAGACGCGGGCCGCCTCTTTAATATTCACTGCAGGGTGACGCAAGCGCGCTGTGACCGTTCCACGCACGACCCCCACGTCACGCACTCAATGCGGGTCATGGGGAAGCGCAACTGGCGAAGCACGACAGACGAAAAAATTACCGCGGTTAGGACTCTGCCACGCGTGCCAGTGCACCATTCTGGGCCTAGCCCAACAATGCTTCACGCTTATGTGTGGCCCAGACCCGGGGGCTCCTGTCGGTGTACAAAAGTAGGGGTCCTTCTGTACCCCTTTACTTGTGCACGGGAAGTCGTAGCCGCACCTGCTGCCATGCTTGGCGGGGCAGAGGAAGGAAAGGTGTGAGACTGCCAAGACTGCACTCAAGCCAGAGGCATAAAGAGCAAAGGGGCAAGATGGACTTCCCCCGGCAAGGCGCTTGTCGGGACGACCTACGTAGCCCCGGCAAGAGCCTTGCCGGGGCAACTTGACCAACATCAGCAAGGCCGCTACCCTTGAGCTTGAGAGTTTTGACACCATCGACAACATCGAGACCGAGGCTCGGGAGCGCCTACATGATGGCATGCAGATATTTGTGAAGACCAAAGGCCGGCAAAGCCTAGATAAGAACCAGAAGACAAGGCCCTGGCCAGACCCATGCCGAGGACACCCACGAAGCCCCGGCAAGGTCCTTGCCGAGGGCGCCCGCAAGGCCCCGGCAAGACCCTTGTCGGGGACATTAGCAAAAATTGCGGCAAGGCTTTGTCGCCCCGTCGCCACCCCATCATAGTGGTCGGCCCACCAACTAGGCAAGTGCCTGCGTGGCAGCATGTGGCTTCTAGGCCAACTAGTCAAGCACATGCGTGGTGGCATGCAGATCTTCGTGAAGACCCTGCCATCGTACTAGCACAGCAACCTGCCAGCCTGCATGGCACTCCATGCCTTGTTGGCCTGGACGCGCGTCGAAGCAAGGCGAGGCAGCGACGGATGGGACGAGCTCTGTTGCTGTCCCCGATAAAGTGAGAGGACACATAGGCAGCGCATTAAATGTGTTTGTCCTGTGATGTTAGGAGATAAGCTTGTAAACTGTAGATACTTTCCACCTCCTGTGTGCCACTGTGGCGACCCCTTTGACATATAAAAGGAGGCCCGAGGTGTACTGAGGGAGGATTCGGACTTTTTCGGCTGGGCATGCACCGCATCTAGTTCAAGAGCTCAAGAACACTAAATATACACCAAAGTAGGACTAGGGTATTACGCATCTCTACGGCCCGAACCTGGGTAAAATCCCCCCTCGCTGATCACTAGACCTGCTCTTTGCACAGCTCCATGCCCCGCCAACCATAGAAGGGATCGTTGTGGTCCCATAGGTGTCGTTTCCCCCAACACTTAGGCTTTTAGCCTAACTTGGTAATCTCCATCAGTAGCTTGCATAGTGGTCGGAGTGATAGATCGCGGAGGCTCTCGGTGCGGATGTCTCAGCCCGCCGTGCAGCCACAACTGCCGCGTTATGAGCTCGGGCCTCGCTCTCAAGAACATAATATCTTCCCCTACTGTGAACATCAAATAGAGCAGCTGCATGCAAATGTGTGTCCACAACAGAACTTTTATTAAACAACAAGTTACAAGTAAAAAAATGGGGTTCACCGCTAAGGATCTTATGACGTTTCATAGCATAAAAGTCGAAGTACTGCGTGGGTAAAATATGGTCATAAGGCCAAGGTGAAACACCCAGCTCTCTTGCTAAGCGTGTGGCATAAATTCCACCATAAAAATATCCACTACCAGCGTTGTGTTGCAACCTATGTGCAACAATCGCTCCAAGGTTATAACTTTTGTCACCCGTAAGAGCGGTGCGTGTGAGGCTCAAGTCTGGAGCACAAAGTGCACTACAATCTTCTTTGCCTACAATAGATTTTCCGTTAAATAATGCAAAGTACTGGATTGAGGGGAAATGAATGCTCTTTATTCTACCTTGTGTCACTCCCCTAGTCTCACCATAGCAAAGACTAGTCAAGAATATCTCAAACTCAGATCTAAGTGGTTCTTCAAGCGAACCCCAGAATGGGATTTTGCAGCAATAGGCGAATCTCTCTAAAGATAAGGTAAATGGATTTTCATATAGTTTAAATGATACCCTAGACTCACGAGGATGGAATTTAAATTCTTTGGTAAATCATTCAGTGAGGCTGAGGTGTTGGTTGCACTTATCCTAAGTGTAGGGACCGAGCTCGGCATTGTGAACATATTGCTCAAATTCTTCCTTAATGTCAACATGCACCATATAGTCGTTGCATGGCCATAAGCATGATTTGGTGGCAGCATCTCGTATGGAACTTTCACTTGGTTCAACATAAGACCGACGAGCGGAGCTGCTACTAGAACATGCCTCCGAGGACCTCCTCCTCGAAAAACTCCTTCCAAAGAGGTTCATCATATTCACGTACAATTTTTTGAAAATTTTTGGGTCACAAATGTTTGTCACCAAAACTTCACAAGATTGAAAGCAACTACTCATAGGGATGCATAGAGGCCATATCAAGCATTGAAACTACTTAGAACTCTAAGAATTCAACATGCAAGCTCATCTACAGCAGCACCAAGAGTAACTAATTATTCAAAATAAAAACCACTAAAGCAAATACTAATCGGACAAACGGAGGAGTCACATACCAAGTAACAATCCCCAGAAACAATTTCAGAAATGGAGCTTCGAGCAAAGAGATCGAAATCCGCGGGTTCGGGAGCAAGAACATGAGAGAGAGAGAAAGAGCAATGGTGATTTTTCTCAAGGTAGGTGGTGATGTGGGATGAAAGATAAGTGAGGGGGCCCATGTGGGGCCCACAACCCACCAGGGCGCGCCTGGGGGTCCTGGCGTGCCCAGGTGGTTTGTGCCCACCTGGAGCACCTCCCTCAGATGTTATTTGCACCAAAAATTCTTAAATATTCAGAAAAAATCATATTAAATTTTTAGAGCATTCTGAGAACTTTTATTTTTGGGTCATTTTTTATTGCCCGGGAAATTCGAAAACAGACAAAACATGGCAATTTATTTTATTTAACTAAGAAAAACATAAAACAAAAGGTAGGGACAAAAGGTAGTGCTCACTAAATTCATCAACTTCATACCTCTAAAATGATCAATTAATAAGGTTGATCAAGTCTTATTAACAACCACTTTCGATTAGCATGAAACCGAAGAACTTCTGTAAATCACTAAGTTACCTCAACGGGGATATGAATGTCCCCAATAATAAGCATTTCATACTTCTTTTTAACAGTAGGTAGAGGTGTTGTCGTCCCTGGGAATCTCAAGTATAACAAAGTCAGTCAAAATAGTAACATTAGCAACAACAACGGGCACATCCTCACAAATACCGATAGGTATGGCAGTTGATTTGTCAGCCATTTGCAAAGATATTTCAGTAGGTGTGAGTTTATTCAAATCAAGTCTTTTATATAAAGAGAAAGGCATAACACTAACACCAGCTCCCAAATCACATAAAGCAGTTTTCACATAATTTCTTTTGATAGAGAAAGGTATAGTTGGTATTCCCGGATATCCAAGTTTTTTAGGTACTACATCTTTGAAAGTGTAATTAGCAAGCATGGTGGAGATTTTGGCTTCCGGTATTTTTCTCTTATTGGTGATGATGTCTTTCATGTACTTTGCATAAGGAGGCATTTTTAAGATATCGGTCAAGCGAGTACGCAAAAAGACCGGCCTCAGCATTTCAGCAAAGCGTTCAAATTCTTCATAATCTTTCTTTTTAGTTGACTTGGGTGGAAAGGGCATAGGTTTTTGAACCCATGGTTCTCTTTCCTTACCATTTTTTCTAGCAACAAAGTCTCTTTTATCATATCTTTTATTTTTTGGGTTGTGGGTTATCAAGATCAACTGTTGGTTCTATCTCAACATCATTATCTGGTTCTTTATTATTTGGTTGAGTATCTTCACAAACCTCATCATTATATTTTTCATTATCAGAAGGTGAGTGTTCACTACCAGATTGAGTTTCAGCATCTGAGATAGAAACTTCATTATCATTATCAGGAGGTTTTTCTACTTCAGGTTCACTAGAGGCATGCAAAGTCCTATCATTTTTCTTCTTCTTCTTCTTCGTAGAAGGACTAGGTGTATCAGTGTTAACCCTTTGAGAGTCTTGTTCAATTCCTTTTGGGTGTCCCTCAGGATAAAGTGGTTCCTGAGTCATCCAACCTCCTTTAGTCATTACTCTAACAGCATGATCATTGATATTATTATTCATTTCATCTAACAACTCTCTTTGAGATTTAGCAACTTGTTCTAACTGAGTTTGAACAATAGAAGCATGATTCACCACACCTCTAACATCATTCGAGATTCTAAATAGCAAGTCACTCAAGCGAGCAATCATATCAGAATTGTATTTCAATTGTTTCATAACATTTGCATTGAAGTGATCTTGCTTTCTAATGTAATTTTCAAACTCATAAAGGCATTGGCTAGGGTGCATATTGTGAGTATTATCATTATCATTGAATTTTATTAGAGAATTTACCTCTACCACCTGAGGTGATGGTGGTGTATCAAGCCCATGTATTTCTTCAACATGAGGTAAATTTTTGACATCCTCGGCTTTAATACCTTTCTCTCTCATAGATTTCTTTGCCTCTTGCATATCTTCAGGACTGAGATATAAGATGCCCCTCTTCTTTGGAGTGGGTTTAGGCGATGGTTCAGGAAGAGTCAAATCATCATATGTTTTCAATATGTTATTCAATAATTCTTCAGCTTGCCCAATAGTTTGTTCCCTGAAAACACAACCAACACAACTGTCTAGGAAATCCCTAGAAGCATCGGTTGGTCCATTATAGAAGATATCAAGTATTTCATTTTTCTTAAGAGGATGATCAGGCAAAGCATTAAGAAATTGGAGAAGCCTCCCCCAAGATTGTGGGAGACTCTCTTCTTCAATTTGCACAAAGTTAAATATTTCCTGTAAGGCAGCTTGTTTCTTATGAGTAGGGAAATATTTTCCAAAGAAGTAATAAATCATGTCCTGGGGACTACGCACACAACCAGGAGCAAGAGTATTGTACAAAGCTTTGGCATCACCCTTTAATGAGAACGGAAATAATTTGATAATATAATAATAGCGAATTTTCTCATCATGAGCAAAAAGGGTGGCTACGTCATTCAACTTAGTAAGATGTGCCACAACAATTTCAGTTTCATAACCATGGAAAGGATCATATTCAACCAAAGTAATCAACTCTGGGTCGACAGAGAATTCATAATCCTTATCGTCAACAAAGATAGGTGAAGTAGCAAACTGACTTTCATTTTAGCATTCAAAGTCTTTTCTTTATACTTGGATAATATATTTTCTAGATCATATCTATCCAAGAATATCCCTAGTTGCCTCCTCATTCATAACATAACCTTTTGGTGCTTTTGGCAATTCATATCTAGGAGGGCTAGTTCTAATAGGTGTTTCAAGATTTTCAGTTCCAAGCTCTTCATCAGTTTCAACATTCTCAAAAGCTTTAGTTCTAGCAAGTTGTTCATCAAGAAATTCACCTAGTGGCACATTATCAACAAGCAAAGTACTTGCATCATTGTAAATATCATTCATAGAAGAAGTAGCATCATCAATAACTTGCAATATATCAGGATTAATAGCATGTGGTGGTGTTGCAAGTCTACTTATAACAGAAGGTGAATCAAGTGCAGAGCTAGATGGCAGTTCCTTACCTCCCCTCGTCTTAGAGGGAAAAATCTTAGTCTTGTCCTTCAGATTCTTCATAGTAATAATTTGATAATAGTCCCAAGTGACTCAACAAATATAGATGTGCTCCCCGGCGACGGCGCCAGAAAAAGGTCGTGATAACCCACAAGTATAGGGGATCGCAACAGTTTTTGAGGGTAGAGTATTCAACCCAAATTTATAGATTCGACACAAGGGGAGCCAAAGAATATTTGTAAGTATTAGCAGCTGAGTTGTCACATCAACCACACCTAGAGATTAATTATCTGCAGCAAAGTGATCAGTAGCAAAGTGTATGATAGTTTTAATAGTAGTAGCAACAACAATAGTAACGGTAATAGTGATAGTAATAGTTTGTAGCAGTGACAATAGTAACAGCAGCAGAAGTAACTTAGCAAGATCAATGTGTAGGAAAATCCTAGGCATTGGATCGGCGATTTGTTGGATGCTATTCATCATGCGACAGTTACAACCTAGGGCGATACAGCACTAGCTCCAGTTCATAAATATAATGTGGGCATGTATTCCGTAAATAGTCATACGTGCTTATGGAAAGAACTTGCATGACATCTTTTGTCCTACCCTCCCGTGGCAGCGGGGTCCTATTGGTCACTAAGGGATATTAATGCCTCCTTTTAATAGAGAACCAGAACAAAGCATTAACACACAGTAAATACATGAACTCCTCAAACTACGCTCATCACCGGGAAGTGTCCCGACTATTGTCACTCCGGGGTTACCGGATCATAACACGTAGTAGGTGACTATAACTTGCAAGATCGGATCTAGAACATAGATATAATGGTGATAACATAAATGGTTCAGATCTGAAATCATGGCACCCGGGCCCAAAGTAACAATCATTAAGCATGGCAAAGTCATAGCAACATCAATCTCAGAACATAATGGATACAAGGGATCGAGTCCTAACAAAACTAACTCGATTATATGATGAATCTCATCCAACTCCTCACCGACCAGCGTGCCTATGAAGGAATTACTCACTCCTGGTGGGGAGCATCATGGAATTGGCGATGGAGAAGGGTTCGTGATGACGAAGATCGAAGATCCCCCTCTCCGGAGCCCCAAACGGACTCCAGATCTGGCCTCCCGATGAAGAACAGGAGGCGGTGGCGGCAGCTCCGTCTCGTGAAACGCAATAATTCTTTCTCCCCGATTTTTTTCTGGAAATATTTGATTTTATAGCGTCGGTTTCAGGGTCTATGGGGCCACCAGGTGGGGACAACCCATCTAGGCGCGCCTGGAGGGGGGGTGCGCTGGTGGGTTGTGCCCACCCAGGTGCTCCCCTCCGATGGTTCTTGGCTCCAGAAATTCTCTTTTATTGTATAAAAAATCCTCGCAAAGTTTCCTTCCATTCCGAGAACTTCTATTTCTACAGAAAAACAACACCATGGTAGTTCTGCTGAAACTGCGTTAGTCCGGGTTTGTTTCATTCAAATCATGCAAATTAGAGTCCAAAACAAAAGGAAAAACGTTAGGAAAAGTAGATACGATGGAAACGTATCAATAACCACTATCTCAAGTCCAACTCATGCAAATATTGGGTGGAACTAATGCATAGTAAAAACTGGGTAAGAAAAGTATGATCAAAGTGTGAACTTGCCTTCTGATGATCTTTGCACTCTAGCGACTGGTAATACTCAGCCTCGCACTCTGGAATCTACCATAGTCAAACAATAACATACATAAGCAAACAATCAAAGATCAAAAAAGAAAACGAAGAAAACACTTGTGAAAAACTCCAAAACAACCAAATAAAGATTCTGAATAGTAGCATATTCTTTAACATTAGCAAAATTATTTTATTTTAGTCTTAACAGAAAGTACATGCCAAGAGCTTCAAGTTGCAAAAGGAGTCAACTAAATCGGAGTTACAAAACTGAAGTTATGGTCTAATGAAGTTTAAATTTGAATCTGATCTAATTCAAATTTTAAATTGTAAAAATATTTTTAGTTGGGTCCTCTGTATATATGGGATTTTTTTTGAAACCATAGGAAAAGGAATCAACTGAATTGGATTTTTAGAATTAAAGGTATGCTAAAAGAAAATTTGGATTGCAATCTGAAAGTGGAATTTTCTGAAGAAAAAAACTAATTTCAGCCAGGGGCCATGTGGTGTTCTCTAGTTTGATGGGTAGTTGTTTGCTGCGTGTGAAATGGCGGAAGACTAATTCGTAAGGAAAACGGATCGTGGCAGCAAAAAAACTAAACCGCAAGCCAGTTCGATCTACAGCAGAAAATCGATCGAACGGAACCATTTTTTAAACATGGGTGAACTGGGCACTAAAGTCGCTTACAGAGAGGAATGTAGCGTTGGGGTGGAGCTCGGGCGTGGTCCGATGGTCGGCGGCGGTTGCAGCGGTGGGGTCCAAGGGATGCAGCGGGGTGTTGCGGTCTCGGGGGTGGTGTCAGAGGCGATCGGTGACGACGAATGGCGACGGGACGAGGTGATGAAGCTTGGGCGCTCCGGGTGCTCCAGCGAAGAGGACGAGGTCGGGGTGGCATTTGTAGATGAAGACAGGATGCAAGACCATGTCAAATAGAAACTCGAGATCGAGAGAAGTCGAGTTACAGAAGTAGAAGGCCCGAGATGGCTCAACGGCATGGGAAACGGTGATGAACTGCAGTGTCTTCGGCGAGATTGGAACGACGAGTGCGAGCGATTGGGGTGGACTTGGCGAGGGGTTTTCAAGGGAATTGGTCAAGAGCGGGCATGGGTATTTATTGGGCATCATTCATGGGCGAGGGGTCGGCTCGGGATAGGATTCCCACGAGTTTGAATCAAAGTCGGCGGCGGGTGTCCAGGAAGAGTTCTGTCTACATGGGGAAGAAGAAAGGGCGGGGAGCAGTGCCAGGGAGAGAGAGAGGTAACGAGAGAGAGAGAGAGAGAGAGAGAGAGAGAGATCAGGTGTGCAAGGGGAACAATGGGGCGAATAGCTGGGCTGGCCTCGCTGCGCTTGGCCTGGCCTTTGCTGAGCCGGCTAGGCTGGCGCCTGGCCTGCCGGGTGCGGGCGATTTTTTTTTATAAAACCGAGTTTCACAATTTTATAGCAACACAAAACCGCCTAAACCACTAAGTAAAATAATTCTAAAAAATGCCAGAAAAATTCACATAATATTTTGGTCTTATATATGACCTTGTAGACTTTTATCTGGCCTAAAATGCAAATTAAAAAAATAAACATTTTTGTTATGCTAATAAAAGTTGCATCAAAATAATTTGCAAATAAAACCAAATAAATGTATTTTGATTTCAAATTCAATTTCCAATATTTCCCTTCTATTTTTGAAGAAGTCATTTTATCTTCTCTCTTTATTTTATTTTTTTGAAATAATGGAAGTGAATTTTGGATGAAACCAAATTTGATCCGAACTCCAAATTTTGAAATTTCAAAAATGGTTTTAGGGAACTTCCAACTCTGTCTTTTTTGTTCTTGAGTTGCTCAAAGTCCCTAGGATCTGATTCAATGAAAATCAATGGAGGCAAAATGCATAAATCATGGATGCATATGAATGATCTATTTATAATCATCAAAATTGAAAATTGGGATGTTACATGCACATCTCAATTTTATATAAGCCTGAGTACAACTCTTGTCAAATGAATACAGTACATCTTCTTGCAAAAGGTGAGTCAAAGGTTTCGATTATTTCTTGGTCTATGTCGATGCTCCTACCTGAAACTCTATGTCCCAACAGTAGTCCCTCAGTAACCATGATGTGAATTTTTTTCCCAAATCTCAGCACGAAACCTGTTTCTTCACATCTCTGCAAAATGTTGAGATTATAAGACAATTATAAAAGGAAGTGCCTTGGACAGAAAAACTGTCCAGAAACACTTCAACAATTTTCTCTACATAGTCAGGAAATATTCTAGAAATGCACTTCTGAAAAGAGGGTGTGGCCCATTACATAGGCCAAAGGGCATTCTATGATATGCATATGTACTATAAGGAAAGGTGAAAGTGGTCTTCTCTTGGTCTTCAGATAGGATAGGTATTTGTGAGAATCTAGAATATCCATCGAGATAGCAAAAATAAGAGTTATTCGCCAACCTTTCCGATATCTCATTTATGAATGATAGTGGGTAGTGATCCTTTCGAGTCCATTTATTTAATTTCCTGAAATCAACACACATTCCATATCCAATAATAACCCTAGTTGTGACTAGGTCATTATTTTTGTTAGTCACTAAGGAGACTTCTCCTTTCTTAGGAATACAATGAACTAGACTCACCCACTTACTGTCAGTGATAGGGTAAATTACCCCAGCGTCAAGAAGATGTATCACCTCTTTCCTTAGCACATTCTTGGAGGGAGGATGCAGTCTTCGTTGACTTTCAATTACTTGTTTGGCTTGTTCTTCAATAGGGATAGCATGGGAATAGATAGATGTGTATATTCCCTTCACGTCTTTCATTGAGCAATGCCTTTTAGTGTCTGGTCAGCACAATTAGTAGCTTCTCATTTTCTTTTCCTGAAAGGTCCGCATTAACAATAATAGGGAATCTTTCAGTATTATCCATGAACTCATACATTAGTCCTTTGGGTAATGGTTTAAGATTTGGTGGAGGCAGTTCCTCATCTCCTTTCCTTTCAAGGACCTCGTATACTTTATTCAAATGAGGGATAACTATCGGAGCGGCATACATTATCAATTCAATTTCCTCCTTTTCTTCATCTTCAAATAGAGACTCGGGCCTCACCAGGGCCCTCTCAACTTCATCATTTGGAGTTTGAAGATGAGTTTCGGCTAATTGATTTAATTTCAGTTCTTCCTCATCTTGAGATTCTCTTTGATGTGGTTTATTATCACATAATAAAATGGGAATTTAATCATCTCCCCCCACTTCATAGATATTGTTTTCTATTTGGTATATGCCCCTACAACATTCAAAAAAGAGGTTCCAAATAAAATAGGACAATCTTTATTCTTTGAAATCATTAGCACATAAATATCAAAAGGATAAATGAGTGACCTATTATAATGTTGACATCCTTGATGATGTCACAAGGTGTTCTATCAGTCATATCTACAAGCTTAGTAACTATGTTAGTTGGATCAAGGGTGGATGAAGAAATTTCATCATAAATTCTTTCATAGAGAGTGTACGGAATAATATTAACTGGAGATCGAGGATCACACAATCCAAAGTAAGACTTGCTACCCAAGGAACGTGACAAAATTTGTTTATATGTATCTTTACCTTCGGTACACCCTTTTAGATAAGAGGTGGTGTCTCAGTCTAGATAAACTTCTTTGTTAACCACTAATATAGGTGTAGCAAGTTCTTTTACAATATCAACATGCAGTGGAGTCACGTATTATTCTACCTTGATATTCTACTTATGATTAGCTGAAAGTGACTCCCCTTTCTCTTTGGCCTTCTAATTGAAATAAGCCTCTCTCTGGTAAGTGGGTGGAGTGTCTTTCTTCATAACTGCTTCTACCATGCGAATTGCTTTAGCTTCTTTGGTACGCTTTACAAACCCTTCATATGGTAAATGCAAAAACCCAAAAAAATCTTTCAAGAAGTGTAAATTGGGGTCATTTCCAATATTAAGCTCATGATGAATTTTTGTCATCTCCTTAGATCTAAAGAAGGATTTAATACTATCATAACTAGGATCGATCTTTGTCTTCTCTTTTAAACATAGGTATCAACTCTCAGCATTGTGTCAAATCCTGTCAAGTAAACTCCAGGCTTGTGAAATCTCGGTTCCCATGAAAGAACCTTGGTAAGAAATATCTAATGCCTATTTACTTTGTGATTCAAGCCCACCATAAAAGAAGTTCATAATCAAATAATCAGGATAGCAATATTCAGGGCATTCAGAGAGTATAACTTGATATCTTATGTAAGCATCTACCGTTTCTCATGTGGACATTGTCCAAAGCTACCAATCTTCCTTCTTATCTTATATAATTTTCTTTGAGAATAGAAATAAGCATAGAACACAGATGATAAATTTTTCCAATCACTCAAGGAACTTGCAGGCTACTGTCCATTCGGCGGCCTCCTTTCCAAGTGCATAAGGAAATAATTTCACTTTTATCTCTTCATTAGTCAAATCCTGCAACTGAGAAGTACCACATGCAAATTGAAATGCTTTAATATGTTTATAAGGACTTTCAGTTCCATCACCTCGGAATGTGTTCTTTTCTAACATTTCAAGTAATTGAGGGTTTATGTCAAATACTTTACCGAATGGGTCAGGACCAATAGATATGAATTTTTGTCCTTGAACTTGTCCTGCTATTAGTTTCACACCTCCCTGGTAAGTTTGTTCTTGAAGGACAAAACAATTAGAACACAAAATAATTCAAGACTTAAGACAAAGCCCAAAATTTCTCAACTCCCCGGCAATGGCGCTAGAAAAATCCTAAAAGCTTGCAAGTGCACATGGTTTAGTTGTAGCTTTTTCGAAGTAAGAATATCAATCCGAGAGGGAGCATAAGAATCAGGCTTTTGGCTCTTGTAAGGAATTGTAGATTTGTGCCTGCAAATAATTGTAGACTCCAAACAAAGTGAGAGCGGAAGTAAATTATAATGGAGTTGCGAAACAAGCTTTAAAGTAAATAACATAAAAGTAATAAGGAAACAGTAGCTGAAGTGATTGATGAAATAGCAAAGGAGTAAGGCATTATCAGGGAGTCCGGAGTCCCCATTATTATGTTTCTACGCAACGTATGCATGGGAATAGTACGGTATGAATATTTGGGCCACTCTTGATGATTATGCTGGGCGGAGCTGGGTACCGAACACGTTATACTCAAAGTAGACTTCGTGCCACGCACGCCACCACCATAGTCTCCCCTATAGGGTTACAACTATGATAATTAAGGGTTTGTACCATGGACGTGATCTCTCTAAGGGTTCTCCATAATTCCCCTATCAATTGCAAAGGTTAGGAGTGAAGGCTTTTACTATTACCTCGAATTACCTTCACATCCTACCCTTTTACAATGATAGTGATATACTTCATGGCCATAAGGCAATAATGCTGAGTGGGGCCCCTTCACAACATTCATGAAGTTATTAAACTAAACATTCAATAGAGGATCCCATATCCAAAATAATGATTCAAATCCAATACATACCAAGGTTCATCCATATCCCCAAGAACTAGGGGTCTACCCACACATGGAGACAACAAACATCATGATGGGGATGATGACAAACGTGGATGAGTGATATAGTAACACACAAGATGATCTAGTAGGGTTCCTAATGTTACAATGATAAGGATGTGGATGATGATGATAATGACAGGGTGATGATGATGCTGACGATGACATTGGTGATGATGTTGTAGCCACCTTGTGCTTGGTCATGAAGATGGCCCCCCTTCTCCTTGCTAATCCCTCCTCTGCATGGACTCTGGAGGCTAGGGTTCTGTCTTCTGTATGAGTTTTTTGTCTCTTTGGGCATCTGATCCCCGATCCAATTTCATGGGGTGGAGGTAGTCCATCAGGTCGCGGTGCTGGCACCACATACGACTGCCCATACTAGGAGGCGCAATCATATGGAACACCGTCTTTAGGTCTAGAAGCATTGTATTGACTTATACCTTGGCCTCCTTGGTTGATTCTTTTATGGTAGGTGATTATCACATTAAATACATGATTCACTACTATTTCCTAGGATTTTTTTCCATAAAGTGCTAAATGGTCCAAAAAGCGTTACCTGAAGGATATCAACAAAAAGTGGTGCGCGAATGCGGTAAAATTCCACAAAACCAACCATGTAGGCACAAAATAACTATCAAAATTATCACGTAAATTGGACTCATCTGTCCATAGATTTGTTCATCCATGTTTGCAATTTCGTGAAGCAGCATGATTGATCCTTCCAGCAGAGAAGGAATTATGCCGGTTTGGTTGGACATAGCACCGAGCAGAAGATCACTGCCGCTTTGCGCATGATGGCTTATGGTATTCTGGCAGATTTCAATGATGACAATTTGGCAATGGTAGAGAGAACTTGTATCTTCTATGTCAAACAATTTGCAAAGACTATGGTAGTAGTGTTTGGTCCACAGTACTTGAGAGCACCCAATGCTTAGGACACTCAGTGGCTTTTGGAGATGAAAAAAGCCCGTCGGTTTTTAGGTACGCTTGGGTCCATTGATTGCATGCACTGGAAGTGGAAAATTTGTCCTAAAGCATGGCATGGACAGTTCAAGGGACTCTCGAAGGATGCCACCATCATTCTTGAGGCCGTTGCTGATCAAGAAACATGGATTTGGCATTCATATTTTGGGATGCCTGGATCTTGCAACATATCAATGTGCTCGACCGGTCACCTCTTTTTGCTAAGTTAGCCGATGGAGAAGCTCCACGGGTGACCTTTCAAGCAAATCGCGACACATGCAACTATGGGTACTACTTTGCAGATGTGACCTACCCAAGGTGGAGTACTTTTGTCAAGCCAATCCAAACCCCCCAAGTAAGAAATAACTCTAATTCACAATGCTCAAGCGGCGGCTACGAAAGATGTTGAGAGAGAATTTGGGATTTTGCAATCCCAATTTGCTATTGTGCGAGGACTATCTAGATTCTGGGATCAAAAAAACCTTTGGTATATCATGACTGCTTGCATGATCATGCATAACATGATCATTGAGAATGGGCACGGAAAAAATTTGGATTGCACCTTCTATGATCTCATGGGTGTATGTGTTATGCCATTGAGAAAAGAGGAGCGAGTCGGGCGTTTCATGAAGGTGTACAATGAAATTCGAGATTCCAATACACACGATGAACTTCAGAAAGACTTGATGGGGTGTACTAGAAATGGCATAGCGAAAGAATCGCCTAGTTTCATTATTTATTTGTTTTATTGTGCAAGAAATTTGTTGAATTTCGGTTGCATTTGATGTTGTTGATTTGATGAATTATGTAATAATTTGATATTGTGGACAGGTGAAAATTTTAAGTTTTAATTCAGGATGTTTTTATTTCAAATTGTGCGGTTGTACAGTGGTCGTACACAGCCGCGTGGCTGTCAGCCGGTTTTACATCTTCACATTGGCATCATCTATTGGAGTTGGACTTTTACATCACCAATATACACCATCTGTTGGAGTTGGATAATTTTTGGAGACGTGAAAAGCACTTTTTAGTGATGTAAATTATATAACACCTAGTTTTACATCTCTAAATTTGCATCATCTATTGGAGATGCTCTTAGGGCATTTCCAATGAATGCCTATCAAAATGGATACCTTAAATGTCTACAGACATGTCTAAATGTTGTTCGTGCACATTTGCTGATGCCTAATTGACAGACTACAAATATGGATCATGAATCAAATTCTTAACCTCGGTTATGCTATTTTGCTATGTGTGTTCTAAACTGTTGATTATCGATGGAAATTCCTGCGATATTTCAGGCTGCGGTGTCCCTGGATCTCGAAGATGGGCGAGGTTCTTTCTTTTGGGAGGACAGATGAATTAATTGATTGAGGATTCAGGAGATTGAGCCAAAATGGTATGATCGTGTTCGACCACATATTAGGTGTTGCAGAACAATGGAGGAGGCAGTGAACGATGCATGGCCAAGGCGTGGGTCAGGACTTGACCACGGAAGAAATTGAGGAGTACCTACACCTATGGGAGCAAGTCAGCATGGTCACCCTGCAACTGGGTGTGATGGACATTGTGAGATGGGCTTGGGAGCCTCGTGATGTGTATTTTGCACGGTCAGACTACGCGTGCAGGTTTTTTGACCTGTAAGTTGACCCGGCGACTATGATTATTTGGGAGCCCCATGCCCCATTGAGATGCCGCTTCTTCGCTTGGCTAGCCTTGCGTAACTAGTAATGGACGTCTGACATGCTAGCTAGGCAAGGGCTACAACACCAGAATGCTTTCCCTTTGTGTAACCAACTGATGGCTCTCTATTTTACGCATTTTTAGAGCTCATTTGTTGCATGTTCTCTTCATATATCATGTCCCATTGAACCAAATAGTTGTCCATTATGCATGATTACCGGTATTTATACTTTTCATTGTGAGCATTGCACATTTCGTATTTTATTTGGTTTTTATTAGTTATCCTTGTTTTCTTGTGTCTACAGGTGTTTTGGAGCAACCAAGGGCCAAGCACGATGAAAGAACCAAGGAGAGGTTTAATACAGAGACACTCAGAGGGCAGACTTAGCCATTTCGAAGATCGGAAGAAGTCATTTTTTTAAATGATCCGAATCAAGATCTAAGACCATAAATAGATCGACTCCGTTCATACTAATCCAACGAGCCCAAGAACGTCAAATTCCGAGTTCGTCTGAAGAAATGGCGGCCATTTTACCGGAGGAGTCCAAACCACAAGATGGCCTTTCAAACGACCGCGGTCGTTTGACGTACAGAGAGCTCCAAAACTTGCCCTTCCATACAGGATTCTTCACAAATTTCATCCCCGTTCGATTCCACGGGACCCTTGACTCGTAAAGAAGAGATTGGGAGAGGATTAGGCTCATCTTGAGCTAGGAGGCTCTTTCTATATGTCTCCCTCAACCCTAGCCGCCACATATCATCTCATTCATCTCCAACACATCCAACCCCATCTACATTTCTGCACCACCACCAACATAGAGGAAGGGACAAGATCAAGGGAAGAAGAGGAGGCTACACCACCGAGAGGCCTTCGGGCTGGTGCCCGCTCCATCGCATCGGCGCCATCTCCATCATCAACATCACCGCACCACCGCCGCCATCACCATCTCCACCGCGCCTCCTCCCTTCACCGGCTCTATGCCGGCTTGTAACTTGACCCTTACCTTTATGTTTGAGTAGATGTATTTGTTCTCAAGGATACAAATGAAGTACTTCATGATTATAATTATTATTTCCAAGTGATCCAATATGTTCTTGTTCATGTTCTAGTTAGTATTCTCGTGAGTGTTGAGAGGAGGCCTCTCTCACACTTTTTCCATGATTCGCCATCAAGGAACTACTGTCATTGCATAGGGTAGGATGTTGAGGGAATTTGAGGTGACAGTAAAACCCCAATACCTAGTCTTTCCAGAGTTGATAGGGGAGTTAAGGTAAACCCGTATGTGGTCGCGTCCATGGGGTGACCCTTAATTATCATGTGATTGCAACCCTATGGGGGACACCATGTTGGTGGCATGTGTGGCATGAAGTCTACCTCGAGTAGAACATGTATTGTACCAGGGACCGCCCACTTAGGCATATGAAGAGTGGAGAGAGGATACGACAGAGAGCATTTGCTCCGCAGTAGATGCGCGGTCATATTTGTGGTAATGACTTCGGAATCCTAGAGAATACTTTACTACTCAAGAACCTTCACCACTAACGTAGTCTACATTCGTTTACTATTTTTACTTTATTTGTTAGTAGTTCAGTAAAGACCCTTTTATTCTAGTTTTCTATCAACGATAGAGTAGACTATTTCCAAACTCCGGTTTGGGTGCGTACGTGGCTGTGTGAAAGTGACAACGTAGTTGCGGGGTTTGTGGTGCCTTCCTATAAGCTCCCAATGGGATCAACACTCTACTTATCACAATAAAAGTGCCACAACAGTCCTGTGCACTTACAGGACATCACCAACATCCGAGAACAATGGATCATCACCTTGTTGCATGTATGTTTGCCACACAGGTTGGATACAAAGTTCTCTTGGCTTGGGGAAAGTAGGATTGGGTTCCAGCGGCTACAGATGGTGTGCTAACTTGGTCCACATCGCTACAACTATCGACTCAATCAAAGAAGGACCTCAATTCCATGTTTATCTTAGTGATGTAGGAGATTTGGAAACAAAGGAACACTTTTGTCTTTGATAATGTGTCTCCTTCGGTGGGTATGTTCTTAGGAGAGTTCTTGAGGAAGTAAAGTCTTGGCAACTGGCTAAGCTATTCTGTGGAGACGTGATGCCATTCTTCTCGACGTTGTTTAGGCACGTCTCTAGCGAGTAGCCCTTAGTGTACTTTGGGTGGACGGCGGTTGTCAGAGTTGTACAACTATGGATAGGCGCCTTTCCTTTTCTTCTATAAAATGGTGATACACATGCTTGTGTGTATTCTAGTAGAAGAAAATGATTACCTCCCATTTGAAGATATCCACATGCTTATGGAATTGGGGTGAAAGTGTTGTTCACAAATAGAAGCTATCAAGTAATTAGATGGGATGACCATTGAGATCACGCCTGGTTTCCTGCGGAGCTAAAGAGAAGTGGGTGGAACCGGTTTACACGATTTTATGATCAAGGAATCAAGAGTCCTATTTGGATTCCTAAAATAAAGATAACGACCGAATCAGATGAAAAAAGAATTATAAACAGATCGGTCTCCTAATCGTCCAAAGGATTGAAATCTGGACCACCCTATATAATTGTAGAGTTGACGCCTGTAGAGGGCTGACCCAACATCGACAAAAAGCAAATCCTCTATTTCTAAGCAGCGTTTTCTTCCGTTCTCTTTTCCCATCGCCTACCTCTATTCTTGCCTACAAGTTCAAAAATCATCATACCACTAGGCCAATCCTACGTTGCTGCACCCAGCCAAGAGGACCTAGACATCACTTAAGTTCGGTTTGTTGCTAATCAGTTGAATACTCATTAAGAAGAATCAAGTTTTCTTCAAGCCAGCTAAAAGGTCGTCTGTTTTTGTTACAGCAGAACAGAAGACTGACTAGATTGTTGATCTGTTCAAGAATTGGGAGTGTTGTTGTGCAAACAATTTTCCTATTAACAACAGTGTTAGCATCTTTATTTTTTATCCTGTATCCGAAACATTTACAATAAGTAAGTTAAATATAGTGCATAATCATGTTGTGCAAATATTTCAATTTAACAACAACCCAAACATGAAGTTTTGCAGAAATAAATCATTCAAATTTGAATTCAACTTATTCAAACATATTGTTTAGTTCTTCCTTCGAATGGCCCATAAATTCTCAACCAAATCATTCTGAAGTTGCTCATGGGTTACTTGATGGCGAATATGTTGATGAATTTTGGATAAATTCCTTGAACATCACCGAATTTTGCTCGGGATGTTCGATAGGATCACACATTTGTTGAAATTCCATACTATGGCATACTCCATCACCCTGATTCTCGAAAATTATGTTGTCTGTGATCATAAGTTGTTATCAGCTCCGACAACGTCTCTGGATACCATATTTTTGCAGGTCCTCGACCATCTAAAAATGGGCCTGGAGCACTTCATATGTCCTCTTAACATCC
Source organism: Triticum dicoccoides (assembly GCF_002162155.2). Taxonomy (NCBI): domain Eukaryota; kingdom Viridiplantae; phylum Streptophyta; class Magnoliopsida; order Poales; family Poaceae; genus Triticum; species Triticum dicoccoides. Next base: position 224,188,005 of record NC_041381.1, on the reverse strand, counting down.
TTTCTAGCTCTCTTATCTTTGGGAAAAGTGAGATCTTTTCTCACCCTTGGATAAGAGATCGTCTTGGCCCATGAAGGATAGATACCATCAAAAAGATAATAGCACATGTTGTGCTGATGACTATTGATGGTATAGTTGCACGGAGGAGCTTGTCATGTGTGCAACCTTCCAAACAATGGAGACAACTATAGCACGTGTGGTGCCTTGGGACCAGCATTATGCTGATCTAGCTAACTCCGCTAATCTCCGCATAATATCGATCCTGAGACTCCACCTTCTCGCAATGTACACATGAAAACATGCACGCCATCTGTTGAAGCGACTACAAATATTCCGCAACAACAACAATAATACATATACCATATCTCATGCAAGCAGGCTCTTTCGACCAATATCCAACTCATACAATGGAAGTGAATAAACCTTGACACGTAAGAATACAAGTTGGCTTAAGAAGGATCAAAGTAAAGCAAATGGTGTCCAAATCCCTACCCAGACCATTTTCTGAAGGGCAACCAAACTAACGTCATTGATCACCATACTTGTAACTATTTATTGTGGTAAGGTGAGTACATGGTGTACTCCGCAAGTCTCACTACCAAGGGTACTAGCGCTAGCAATACATTAGTTATGGAAGCATTAAGTGGTGATGATGCAAGCTCTAAGCATCAACTACAACTTACATCTAAACAAATATAACATGAGAAGTGTAATCGAAAGCATCAGGTAACTCATGTACTAATCAAATTATTCATGTGACTATGCAAACATAACACTACCTGTCCTCCCCTTTGTATACCCCACGAAGAAGAGACAGTCAATTAGCAAGTTTTAAATATTAGGTTGAAGTTTCTCTACGAGCTGTTACCATGCTCCAAGTTGTCTATAACTATGGACATGGATTTTGAAAGATTTAACCATGTAGGGGTACACCAACATACCCATTATAAGCTTCAATTGCATGCTCTTCCCAAACAAAATCTACCAATTACACACCCCCATTTTATGAGTTGGTATCGAGAAACAACATGACCCTCTAACTAATCACAAACAAGTCCAAGAGGACTCGATGAGTTTAACCTGAATTGAGAGTTCGGATGTAGCTCTAAGTCAGAGCCATCCATATGTATGATACCAAACCCACGTGCCACATCCTAGATTTTTTCGAATCTGAATGTTAGAAAAAATCACAGGGAATTAAAACTTTTCAAAATTGATTGTGATTTCTTCTTATTAAGTAGGATTCATATAGGAGTTGTTTGATTTGATTGAAACTATGGCTCAAATAAAATATTGGAATTATTAAGAACCCTAAATTTGCATTTAGGGAATATTTATAAAACCAAGTTTCGAGCTCACGGAATGTGAGACTTGTTAGATATTTTGGGTTGGAAATAATATCCCTAAAATATGTAGTGTTTATTCGGAACCCTAACACCATTTGGAAATAAAATTGAACCCCAAATGAATTTAGGGATAAATTGATATCTGAAAATATGGTGACAAATTAAATATTTACTTAGGCATTAAATTTTTTAATAGGTCCCAAATAATGAGTTGAACCTCTAATAATTTTAGTCAAAAGATTTGTAGTGAATTTGATTTTCAATCAATTCAAAATCAATTGGGAATATTTCATATAAGGCTATATATATTTTATTTGGCAAGAAATAAATTCTCATAGGCCCTAAATAAATGTCTAACCTTGTGCTAGTATTCTTAGTTTAATTTAAAGCAGACTGGTTTTGAAACAAATTGGAGATTCATAAGGAAGAAGAAAACAGAAAAGGAAAGGAAAGGAAAGGAGAACAGAAAGCCTAGCCTAAGCCACTACAGCTAAAGGCCCAACCCAACTAGGCCTATCTCTATTGGATGCACGCTAAGCGAGAAGCAATGTGTAGCGCAAGATGTCAAGGCCCAGGTCGGCACAACCAACCCTGAAGCGGTACGTCACCGTGTTGAAAAGCAACGATTAGATTCCCTCTGATCCAACGACCAAGAAGCAGCTTGTGTCACCCTCATCACTATCATTGCCCAGTGGGACCACCCACATCGTCCCTAACCACCGTCCACGCTGGATGCACCCATGACTCCACGATCGCCCACCCACTGCACCAGATTGAGACCGCGACCTTGTCCTTTATAGAGTCGCCCCTCCTCTGTAAAAGGCCTCTTGAAGTCGCACATGGCTGCCAGGCTACCGCACACCAATGACACCGTTGTTGCCTCTACCGCTGTCGTTGTCACCACACGATTCCGACAAGTAGGAGCCACGCCACCGCCACCATCGCACTCATTGTGCGCCAGTGTACCTCCTAGATATCAAGAGCACGACCAACTCCTCCCATGAACATGAGCCGGTTGAGAACTGTGTCGCGCCGCTGTCCCATTATCGTCGTCGACAAGGTAAACCGACATTCCGCCTAGCCATCATGTCCACCGTGATCATCGCACTCACGCACACTATTTTGACCCGTTTGTCAACGACCAAAGCTCCTCCACTGCACGCACATCTCCTGCGGGCTGCCGTCACCGATAATGTTGACCCTGACGTCACTTGGTACCTTGTCGGGCATCGACGCACCCATCTGTGCCTTTCCTGACACCGGGGGACCACTGGAGCACTATGACCGTTGACTCCCTAGCCCAACACCGCCGCAACCATCATCTCCGATGAAATTCTGATGCTTTTCGAAACCCTGGCTATGTGGCCTAGTATTATCAAAACTTTTCAAAATTGAGTATAGTTTCTTCTTATTAGCTAGAATTCATATAGGAGTTGTTTGATTTGATTGAAAATGTGGCTCAAATAAAACATTGGAATTATTGAGAACCCTCAATTTGCATTTAGGGAATATTTATAAAACCAAGTTTTGAGCTCACAAAATGTGTGTGACTTGTTATATATTTTGGGTTCAAAATAATATCCCTAAAATTCTTAGTGTTTATTTGGAACCCTGACACCATTTGGAAATAAAACTGAACCCCAAATGGATTTAGGGATAAACTGATATCTCAAAATATGGTGACAAATTAAATATTTAATTAGGCATTAATTTTTTAATAAGTCCCACGAACCTCTGATAATTTTAGTGAAAATATTTATACTGAATTTCATTTTAAATAAATTCGAAACCAATTGGGAATATTTTATATAAGGCTATATATTTTATTTGGCAAGAAATAAATTCCCATAGGACCTAAATAAATTTCTAATCTTATATAGTATCTTAGTTTGATTTAAAGCAGATTGGTTTGAAACTAATTGGAGATTCAAAAAGAAGAAGAAAACAGGAAAGGAAAGGAAAGGAAAGGAGAACAAAAAAGCCTAGCCTAAGCCACTGCAGCCTAAGGCCCAACCCAACTAGGCCTATCTCTATTGGATTCTCGCTGAGCGAGCAGCAACTCATAGCGCAAGATGTTGAGGTCCAGGTCGGCACAACCAACCCCTGAAGCGGTATGCCACCGTGCTGAAATGCAGCGATTAGATTCCCTCTGATCCAACGGCCAAGAAGTAGCCTGTGTCACGCTCATCACTGTCGCTGCCCGGTGGGACCACCCATGTCATCCCTAACCACTGTCCACGCTGGACGTGCCCATGGCTCCACGATCGCCCACCTCTCTCACCAGATTGAGAATGCGGCCTTGTCCTTTATAGCACTGTCCCTCCTCTTCAAAATGGCCCCTTGAAGCCATGCACATTATCACCAGGCTACCGCACGCCAGCGACACTGCCGTTGCCTCTACCGCTGGCGACATCGCCGCACGATTCCGAAAAGTAGGAGCCACACCACCGCACCATCACACTCATCGTGCACCAGTGTACCTCCTAGATATCAAGAGCACGAGAAACTCCTCCTAGGAACATGACCCGTCGAGAGCCGGGTCGCGCCATTGTTGCATTGTCGTCGCCGACAAGGTAAACCAATGTTTCGCCTGGCCGTTGTCTCTACCATAATCACCGTATTCACGCGCATTGTCTTGAACCTTTTGTTATTGATCAGAGCTCCTTCATTGCACAGACATTTCCAGTGGGCTACCGTCGTCGATAACATTCACCCCGACGACCGACGATGTCACCTGCGACCTCGCGGACATTGACGCACCCATCTATGCCCTTCCCAAAACCAGGGGACAATTGGAGCATTATAAATGTTGACTCCCTAGCCCAGCGCTGCCGCAACCATCACTTCCAATGAAATTCCGATGAGTTTTGAAACCCATGCTATGTGGCCTAATAATAGCAAATGCATTCATGAACCAACCATGACCAAGATTGAAAACCTATGGATCTCAACCTAACTTCCAAATTCAAATTCATATCCTTTTTCAAACTAAATTCAATTTGATTTCAAATAAGTTAAACCCTACTTCAAATTCAAATTGAATTGCAACCCAAATCATTTATGAATTCAAGTAAACACTATCAAATTATTTGAACCAGTTCAAATTATTGAGCTTAATTCAAATTCAAACTAGAATTTCAAGAGTTCAAACCAATTCAAACTCAAACATGAATTTAACTTAAAATTAAGAATAATTATGAAGTTCACCTTGAAACCAAAACGAAGTCTAGGGTTGAGTTAAAATTTAGTTAAAAATCATTCAAGTCGAATTGCCTTGAATATGGACTTGTCAGACCGTAGTTCATAGACCATAAATACAGTTGCAATGCTTCCTTTTGTCAATTGAATCTAGCAATGCAACATTGCATCACATACCTCTACGTGATGATTGACACGTCACGTATCTATAAATTATGGTTGTTCCATGCTATTATATTATCAATCTTGGATGCTTTATATGCATTTTTATACTATTTCATATCATTTTTGGGAACTAACCTATTAACCCAGTGCCTAGTGCCAGTTGTGGTTTTCTGTTTATTTTTGGTTTTCCAGAAAATCGGTACCAAATGGAGTCCAAATGCTACAAAACTTTTTGACGATTTTTTTCTGAAAACGAGACCCCAGAAGCTTCAGGGGAGGCCAGAGGACGAACAAGGAGACAGCAAGGCAATAGGGCGCGCCCTGGGGGGCATGCTCTGTTACCTTGTGGGCCCCTTAAGGCTCCGTCTGACCTAATTCCACTTCTATAAATTCTCAAGTGTTGGGAAACCAATAGGAAGCCACCCGAAACACTTTTTCTGCCGCTGCAAGCTTCTGTTCTTATGCGATCCCATTTGGAGACCTTTCGTGATACTCTATGGAGGGGAATCGATCACGGAGGGCTTCTACATCATCCTTGCTTCCTTCTGATGATGCGTGAGTAGTTCACCACAGACCTACGGGTCCATAGCTAGTATCTAGATGGCTTCTTCTCCCTCTTTGATCTACAATACAATGTTCTCCTCGACCTTCTTGGAGTTCTATCCGATATAATCTTCTTTTGCGGTGTGTTTGTTGAGATCCATCAATTGTGGGTTTATGATCATATTATTTATTGAAAGTAATTGAGTCCTTTTTGAACTTTATTATGCATGATTGTTATAGTTTTGTATTTCTCTCCGATCTATCCTTTTGGTATGGCCAACTAGATTGATTTATCTTCAGTGGGAGAGGTGCTTTATGATGGGCTCAACCTTGCGGTGCTCTATATCCCACTGAAAAAAGGGACGAGACATGTATTTGTATTGTTGCCGTTAAGGGTAGAACAATGGTGTTTATTCATATTGATTGGGTTTGATTTGTCTACATCATGTCATCTTGCTTAATGCGTACTCCGTTTGTCATGAACTTAATACCATAGATGCATGCTGGATAGCGGTCAATTGGTGGAGTAATAATAGTAGATGTGAAAGCACAAGTGCTCCCTAGGTGGTTTTGGTAATTAATGTCAACATATCTCTTGTTGGACTAACACTTTTATCTAGTATGTTTCAGATAAGTTCAACAATGGAGTGGCATGGACTAAAGGATGTGGGAACTCCTTCAAGATGCTAAGGACAAAGGATTGGCTCAAGCTTCAAGCTCAAGACTATTCATTTTATATTTTAGTGATCCAAGATCACATTGAGTCTATAAAAGCCAATACTATCAAGGAGGGATGAGGTGTTGCTTAATGAGTTTCTTGCTCCACAGTGCTTAGTGATATGCTCCAAAACCCTCAACTACTTTCACACTTCCACACATATGTCCAAAACCTAAAGTCAAACTCGGCCCCACTGATTGTTTCTATCCGGCGCCACCGAGTTCAGATGACATAGCCACTGCCACAAACCCTAGGCAAATCAGTCACACCGACAGGGATCTCGGTCTCACCGAGATGGGATTGTAATCTCTCTGTGTATGTCCATTACCAAAATCGGTCTCATCGAGTTTGAGCAATCGGTACTACCGAGATTACAATGCAAACTTCCTGGTTAACTTATTACCAAAATCGGTCTCACCGAGTTTGTGTAATCAGTCTTACCGAGATTAGGTTATGCCCTAACCCTAACCATATCGGTCTTACCGAGTTGCATTTCGGTCCCACCGAAAATCCTAACGGTCACTAGGTTTACTAAATCGGTCTGACCGAGTTTGTTGATTCGGTCCCACCGAGTTTGGTAGATTGTGTGTAACGGTTAGATTTTGTGTGGAGGCTATATATACCCCTCCACCTCCTCTTCATTCGTGGAGAGAGCCATCAGACTGAACCTACACTTCCAGCATACATTTTCTGAGAGAGAACTACCTACTCATGTGTTGAGGCCAAGATATTCCATTCCTACCATATGAATCTTGATCTCTAGCCTTCCCCAAGTTTCTTTCAACTCAAATCTTCTTTCCGCCAGATCCAAATCCTATGAGAGAGAGTTGAGTGTTGGGGAGACTATCATTTGAAGCACAAGAGCAAGGAGTTCATCATCAACGCACCATTTGTTACTTCTTGGAGAGTGGTGTCTCCTAGATTGGCTAGGTGTCACTTGGGAGCCTCCGACAAGATTGTAGAGTTGAACCAAGGAGTTTGTAAGGGAAAGGAGATTGCCTACTTTGTGAAGATCTACCGCTAGTGAGGCAAGTCCTTCGTGGGCGACGTCCATGGTGGGATAGACAAGGTTGCTTCTTCGTGGACCCTTCGTGGGTGGAGCCCTCCGTGGACTCGCGCAACCGTTACCCTTTGTGGGTTGAAGTCTCCATCAACGTGGATGTACGATAGCACCACCTATCGGAACCACGCCAAAAACATCCGTGTCTCCAATTGCGTTTGAATCCTCCAAAACCCTTCCCTTTACATTCTTGCAAGTTGCATGCTTTACTTTTCGCTGCCTATATACTCTTTGCATGCTTTATTGCTATGTATTGTGAATGTTAAACTTGTGCCTAAACTTCACCTAAACTTAAAGATCTTAAAAGTTGCAACTTTGGTATGAAGTGTCTAATCACCCCCCCCCCCTCTAGACACCTCTTCTCAAGGTCCTACAAGTGGTATCAGAGCTTTGGTCTCCATTACCTTGGTTTAATCACCATTGGAGGAAGATGGACGAGTCTACTTTGGGGAGTCTTAGACATAGAGTGCCTATTCTTGATGGAGAGTATTTTCATTAGTGGAAAAATGAGATTCTTGTAATTTTCAATCAATATCATTTGAACAAGTACATTGCTAGCCCTTGTGCACCTCATGTTGATCCTATGCATCCTACCCATGATGAGTCAATTGACATGATTAGGAATCTTAGAACTGCCGAACTTATCATTAGAGGATTGCCTAGAAACTTGATTGGATGTTTGCCTACCCTTAAGTGTGCCTACACTATATGGAAATTTCTTGAGGAATGCTTTCCAAATTATTCCTTGAAAAATCTAGATGAAATTCTCCATAAGTCTATTGCTTTGAGTAAGATGAATACTAGTGATCCTATGTTTGGTGATCGTCTATTTGAGCTTACAAACCTTATGCGTGCCAAAGGAGATGTTGGAATTATTCATGATATTATTTCCGAAGCTATAAAAATCCATAAGCAAGATCATTGTCAAACTCACTCTATCGAATTACCCTCTCTAGGATTTGATCCACCACATGACGATGTTGAACATGGATACTATGATGAGGATGATGATAGTGACTTCGATCTTGATGATGCAATGAGACATTTTGGTCTTATGGCAAATCTTCGGGGATATATGTCAGGAGGAAAGGAATGGGTTCTTGATAGTGGATGTACCGATCACATGACCGGAGATAAAGACATGTTTCATGAGCTTGCTGAAAATGATAGTCCTCGAAAGTATGTCACTTTCGGTGACAACTCAAAGGGTAATGTGGTTGGCCTTGGTAAGGTGGCCATATCACATGATAGCTCCATACAAAATGTCATGCTCGTTGAATCTCTTGGATACAACTTACTTTCAGTATCTAGACTTGCTGATTTCGGTTTCAATGTCCTATTTACTGAAGTAGATTGCCAACTGTTTCATCGAGACAATCATAAAATGGTCTTTACCGGTGTGCATAGAGGTGATCTATACATTGTTGATTTCACTAAAAAGGCTCAACCTAAAACTTGCTTCATTGCTAAATCGTCAAAAGGTTGGTTATGGCATAGACGACTAGGTCATGTTGGTATGCGAAACCTTGACAAGCTTATTAAAGGAAATCATATTCTTGGAGTTAACGATGTCATATTTGATAAGGATAGACTTTGCAGTGCTTGTCAAGCAGGTAAACAGGTTGGAGGAAGGCATCCCGTGAAGAACATCATGACCACAAGGAGGCCACTCGAGCTACTTCACATGGATCTCTTTGGTCCCAACTCCTACAAGAGTCTCGGTGGAAATTCTTTTGGTCTAGTTATAGTTGATGATTTTTCAAGATTTACGTGGGTGTTCTTTCTCGATGATAAATCGCAGGTCCAAAAGATCTTCAAAAACTTCGCTAGGAAGGCCCAAAATCAATTTGAAGTGAAGATCAAGAAGGTTCGCAGCGACAACGGAACGGAGTTCAGGAACACAAATGTGGACACCTTTCTTGACTAAGAAGGGATTTCACACGAGTTCTCGGCTACGTACACACCTCAACAAAACAGAGTTTTTTAGAGGAAGAACCGGACACTCATGGAAATGGCGAGGACGATGCTTGATGAGTACAAGACATCGAAGCACTTTTGGGCAGAAGCGGTTGAGACAGCTTGTCATGCAACAAATCGCTTGTATCTTCACAAGCTACTCGGCAAGACGGTATATGAGCTCGTCACCGGTAACAAACCCCAAGTTGGATACTTTCGAGTCTTCGGCTCAAAGTGCTACATTCTTGATAAGCATCGTCATTCTAAATTTTCTCCTAAGTCTCATGAAGGTTGCCTACTAGGTTATGGCTCAAACTCTCACACTTACCGTGTCTACAACAATTTCACCTGAAAGGTTGAAGAGACGGTAGATGTGAAGTTTGATGAATCTAATGGCTCGCAAGTAGAGCAATTGCCAATTGATGTAGGAGACAAAGATCCTTCGGAAGCAATCCAAGACTTGTCTATTGGCAAGGTCCGTCCAACGGAGGTGAAGGAGAGTACCTCGTCCGTCCAAGTGGAAGCTTCTACTTCACGACAAGGTGAACCAAGAGTTGATACGGAAGCATCCACAAGTGGAACGCGTCAAGATGATGAAATCGAGGAAGTGCATCAAGATGAACGTCAACAACCTCCTTTTCCACCACGACAAGAGAACGACAACGCCAACAATGAAGAAGGCCAAGAAGAAGAACAAGATGAAGAAGAAGTTCAAGCAATAAACAAGCAAACGCTTTCACGAGTTCGAGCAAGAATTGCTAAAGATCATCCCGTCGAGCAAATCTACAATGATATTCAAACCGGGAGAATCACTCGCTCTAAAACTCTCCTAGCTAACTTTTGTGAAAACTATTCGTTCATCTCTAGCATTGAACCTATGAAGGTTGAAGAAGCATTGGAAGATCCGGATTGGATAAATGCTATGCATGAAGAGCTACACAACTTTGAGAGGAACCAAGTTTGGACATTGGTTGAGAAGCCCGACAACAACCACAACATCATCGATACCAAATGGGTGTTTCGCAACAAGCAAGATGAAGATGGACAAGTAGTTCGCAACAAAGCATGTCTCATCGCCCAAGGCTACACACAAGTCGAAGGTATGGACTATGGTGAGACTTATGCTCCCATTGCTAGACTTGAGTCCATTCGCATCTTACTTGCCTATGCTAATCATCATGATATCACCTTATATCAAATGGACATTAAAACTTCTTTTCTAAATGGTGAAATAGAGGAGGAAGTTTATGTTAAGCAACCTCCCGTCTTTGTCAATCCTAAGAAACCCAATCATGTTTACAAACTTCACAAAGCTCTTTATGGTCTTAAACAAGCTCCTAGAGCGTGGTATAAATGCTTGACCAAGTTCCTTATTGAAAAAGGCTTTGAAATTGGGAAAATTGATTCTACTCTTTTTACTAAAAGGGTTAATGGAGAACTATTTGTGTGCCAAATCTATGTTGATGATATTATATTTGGTTCAACTAACCCTCATTTTAGTGAAAAGTTTGGGAAGCTAATGTCGGAGAAGTTTGAGATGTCTATGATGAGTGAACTCAAATTCTTTCTTGAGTTGCAAATCAAGCAAACTAAGGAAGGTACCTTTGTTTCTCAAACGAAGTACACCAAGGACTTATTCAAGAAGTTCAATATGCAAGAATGCAAAGGTATGTCTACACCCATGCCTACTAGTGGACAGCTTGACTTGATCAAAGATGGTGAACCGGTTGATCAAAAGTTTTATCGCTCTATGATTGGTTCATTGTTATATCTATGTGCTTCACGTCCCGATATCATGCTAAGTGTGTGCATGTGTGCACGATATCAAGCTGCTCCTAAAGAATGTCATCTTAAGGCCGTGAAAAGGATAGTGAGATACTTAATCCATACACCAAATTTTGGCATTTGGTATCCTAAGAGGGCCTCTTTCGATCTTGTTGGCTACTCCGACTCGGACTATGCCGGAGACAAGGTTGATAGAAAGTCCACTTCGGGTACTTGTCAATTTCTTGGTAGATCTCTTGTGTCTTGGTCCTCCAAGAAACAAAACTCGGTATCCTTATCCACCGCCGAAGCGGAATACATTGCCGCTGGTTCATGTTGTGCTCAATTACTTTGGATGACCCACACTCTTAAAGATTATGGGATATATGTGAGACATGTTCCATTTCTTTGTGTCAATGAAAGTGCTATCAAAATTGGTCAAAATCCCGTGCGACATTCTTGAACTAAGCATATTGAAGTTCGTCATCATTTCATTCGAGATCATGTTGCTAAGGGTGACATTGATCTTAAACATGTTCGCACCGAAAAGCAATTAGCAGATATATTCACTAAACCTCTTGATGAGAAAGTGTTTTGCAGGTTAAGAGGAGAATTGAACATCATTGATGCTTCAAACTTGGAGTAGAAACTCCATTGGATACATGCAAGACATGAGCTTATGACTAATCCTTGATATTTCTCTTATGATGAAAATCTTATGTCTTGGATATATTTGCATCTTGCATGTTATCTAACCCATGTAGGTACTTGGTGGAATTAAATTCCATGAGATTGTAACCTACTCACATCTTGAACAATCTCTACATCATCAAGTCTCTACACTATGGTGGTTGAAGACAAGGAAGCACGAAACCATTCAAGCATATCCTTTGACAAATTCTATGTTGAGCTTCATGATTGTCATCTTTGGTTACACAAGTTCTCTTCCTTGCAAGAACTAACCCATGTAGATGGACTCAAATTCCAAGTGGTGCTCTCAACTCTTGATGAGCTACGTCAACCTTGAGCAACCCACACAAGTTCAACTACATGTTCAACACCACCAACCAAGGTATGTTATTCCATGTTAGAGAAGCTTTACTCCAAGTCATGAGCTAAAGCAACTCGACAACATGTGAATACATCAAGATGCGTAAAGGAAAAATGGCAACCCCATTTTGAGCTTAAACGATGAGTATGACCTATGATCAAGTGATTTCACTTGACTCCTAAGTCAATATACTCTAACATAGGTGACTTTGTCGCCGACCATCTCTAGATGAAGTTCTCTTATGTTCTTTTCTGTGTTTTTGCATTTGTCTCATGTATATTTGTTTCCCCTATCAAAAAAACAACTTCATCTAGATTTCTTTCTGTTTGCTCTGCATTTTTCTGCATCCAATTGATTGCATATCATTCAGTAAATTCCTTGCAAATCTTTGTGAGATCTTACTAGTCTAGTGAGCTAAGGTGACAAGTGTTTTCTCTGTGATGAACTTGGTTTCACCAATTTGTTGTTTTTGGTCTAACCGAATCCTTTCGGTACAACCGAACTCATACTACTCGGTGCCACTGATTTCACATCAGGAAAAACAGTTTGCCACATATTCTATGTTTCTTTCGATCCAGCTCCACTCAATGAATCTTGTCCTCTACCAGCATCACATTTTTATCATTGCTTTGTGCTATGACTCAAGGACCAAACCCATACGACAGATTCCAGAAAACCCTTCTTGGAAATTGATGTCAAATGGGGAGACAGAGATCACATCAAAGCTTATCATTCAGAGAGAGATCACATCAGAGAAAGAGTATATCACCTCCTTAGGGGGAGAGAGATCCTCAGGGGGAGAGAGAGATCAGAATACTTAAGTAAAAAGTATTTCTCAAGGATCCCAGATGCTTGGTGTTCAAGAGGAGAGATGCCACATGTCTTCTTGAGGGGAACGACATGTTCATATGTGCTTATTTGAATTAGCTTGCATTAGCTCTGTTCATCATTTAAATCTTTCAGCTCTGATTCTCTATTCCCTATCTTCTCCCAGTATCCCATGCTAGATTCAGGGGGAGCAAGACATCTAAGGGAAAGAAATCAGTTAAATTCATTGCATATGTTTACTCTTGGGGACATGTCTAATCCAATGTGGTACTTAGTACTCACTCTCTACATGTCATCCCAGTCTTGGTATTCTTGTGGTTTCTTTTGTTTGCTCTGGCTAGTAGGTGCATCTATGTTATCTAACCTTGTTTATGCAGGTTCATTCTATCCTAAACCAACTCAAAACTACAAGGTAAGTATATGCATCAGAATCATGTATATGAGGAATTCTTGCTGATGTACATACTGTTTGCAAGAAGTACTCATGAGCATGAAGGTATTTTCTTTAATATTCTTTGCTCTGATGCATATGGCCAAGATAGATGTAACGCATTGCCTGCTCTATCATGGTTATGCTCTCACATGCTTCTATATTCCATATTTACATGATTGCATACATGTAGGGGGAGCCTATGCTTGTTACATGTCTTTCCAAAGCTTTACTTGCTATTCTTTATATCTTTATCTAAAGCTTTGGTGTATGTTGTCATCAATTACCAAAAATGGTGAGATTGAAAGAACAAGTGCTCCCTAGGTGGTTTTGGTAATTAATGTCAGCATATCTCTTGTTGGACTAACACTTTTATCTAGTATGTTTCAGATAAGTTCAACAATGGAGTGGCATGGACTAAATGATGTGGGAACTCCTTCAAGATGTTAAGGAAAAAGGATTGGCTCAAGCTTCAAGCTCAAGACTATTCATTTTATATTTTAGTGATCCAAGATCACATTGAGTCTATAGGAAAAGCCAATACTATCAAGGAGGGATGAGGTGTTGCTTAATGAGTTTCTTGCTCCACAGTGCTTAGTGATATGCTCCAAAACCCTCAACTACTTTCCCACTTCCACACATATGTCCAAAACCTAAAGTCAAACTCGGCCCCATTGATTCTTTCTATCCGACGCCACCGAGTTCAGATGACATAGCCACTGCCACAAACCCTAGGCAAATCGGTCACACCGACAGGGATCTCGGTCTCACTGAGATGGGATTGTAATCTCTTTGTGTATGTCCATTACCAAAATCGGTCTCACCGAGTTTGAGCAATCGGTACTACCGAGATTACAATGCAAACTTCCTGGTTAACTTATTACCAAAATCAGTCTCACCGAGTTTGTGTAATCGGTCTTACCGAGATTACGTTATGCCTTAAACCTAACCATATCGGTCTTACCGAGTTGCATTTCGGTCCCACCGAAAATCCTAACGGTCACTAGGTTTACTAAATCGGTCTGACCGAGTTTGTTGATTCAGTCCCACCAAGTTTGGTAGATTGTGTGTAACGGTTAGATTTTTGTGGAGGCTATATATACCCCTCCACCTCCTCTTCATTCATGGAGAGAGCCATCAGACTGAACCTACACTTCCAGCATACATTTTCTGAGAGAGAACTGCCTACTCATGTGTTGAGGCCAAGATATTCCATTCCTACCATATGAATCTTGATCTCTAGCCTTCCCCAAGTTGCTTTCCACTCAAATCTTCTTTCCGCCAGATCCAAATCCTATGAGAGAGAGTTGAGTGTTGGGGAGACTATCATTTGAAGCACAAGAGCAAGGAGTTCATCATCAACGCACCATTTGTTACTTCTTGGAGAGTGGTGTCTCCTAGATTGGCTAGGTGTCACTTGGGAGCCTCCGACAAGATTGTGGAGTTGAACCAAGGAGTTTGTAAGGGCAAGGAGATCGCCTACTTCGTGAAGATCTACCGCTAGTGAGGCAAGTCCTTCATGGGCGACGGCCATGGTGGGATAGACAAGGTTGCTTCTTCGTGGACACTTCGTGGGTGCAGCCCTCCGTGGACTCGCGCAATCGTTACCCTTCGTGGGTTGAAGTCTCCATCAACGTGGATGTATGATAGCACCACCTATCGGAACCATGCCAAAAACATTCGTGTCTCCAATTGCATTTGAATCCTCCAAAACCCTTCCCTTTACATTCTTGCAAGTTGCATGCTTTACTTTCTGCTGCCTATATACTCTTTGCATGCTTGCTTGCTATGTATTGTGAATGTTAAACTTGTGCCTAAACTTCACCTAAACTTAAAGATCTTAAAAATTGCAACTTTGGTACGAAGTGTCTAATCACCCCCCCCCCCTCTAGACACCTCTTCTCAAGGTCCTACAAGTGGTATCAGAGCTTTGGTCTCCATTGCCTTGGTTTAATCACCATTGGAGGAGGATGGATGAGTCTACTTTGGGGAGTCTTAGACATAGAGTGCCTATTCTTGATGGAGAGTATTTTCATGAGTGGAAAAATGAGATGCTTGTAATTTTCAATCAATATCATTTGAACAAGTACATTGCTAGCCCTTGTGCACCTCATGTTGATCCTATGCATCCTACCCATGATGAGTCAATTGACATGATTAGGAATCTTAGAACTGCCGAACCTATCATTAGAGGATTGCCTAGAAACTTGATTGGATGTTTGCCTACCCTTAAGTGTGCCTACACTATATGGAAATTTCTTGAGGAACGCTTTCCAAATTATTCCTTGAAAAATCTAGATGAAATTCTCCATAAGTCTATTGCTTTGAGTAAGATAAATACTAGTGATCCTATGTTTGGTGATCGTCTATTTGAACTTACAAACCTTATGCGTGCCAAAGGAGATGTTGGAATTATTAGTGATATTATTTCCGAAGCTATAAAAATTCATAAGAAAGATCATTGTCAAACTCACTCTAACGAATTACCCTCTCTAGGATTTGATCCACCACATGACGATGTTGAACAAGGATACTATGATGAGGATTATGATAGTGACTTCGATCTTGATGATGCAATGAGACATTTTGGTCTTATGGCAAATCTTCGGGGATATATGTCAGGAGGAAAGGAATGGGTTCTTGATAGTGGATGTACCGATCACATTACCGGAGATAAAGACATGTTTCGTGAGCTTGCTGAAAATGATAGTCCTTGAAAGTATGTCACTTTCGGTGACAACTCAAAGGGTAAGGTGGTTAGCCTCGGTAAGGTGGCCATATCACATGATATCTCCATAGAAAATGTCATGCTCGTTGAATCTCTTGGATACAACTTACTTTCAGTATCTAGACTTGCTGATTTCGGTTTCAATGTCCTATTTACTGAAGTAGATTGCCAAGTGTTTCGTCGAGAAAATCATAAAATGGTCTTTACTGGTGTGCATAGAGTTGATCTATACATTGTTGATTTCACTAAAAAGGCTCAGCCTAAAACTTGATTCATTGCTAAATCCTCAAAAGGTTGGTTATGGCATAGACGACTAGGTCATGTTGGCATGTGAAACCTTGACAAGCTTATTAAAGGAAATCATATTCTTGGAGTTAACGATGTCATATTTGATAAGGATAGACTTTGCAGTGCTTGTCAAGCAGGTAAACAGGTTGGAGGAAGGCATCACGTGAAGAACATGATGACCACAAGGAGGCCACTCAAGCTACTTCACATGGATCTCTTTCGTCCCAACTCCTACAAGAGTCTCGGTGGAAATTCTTTTGGTCTAGTTATAGTTGATGATTTTTCAAGATTTACGTGGGTGTTATTTCTCGGTGATAAATCGCAGGTCCAAAAGATCTTCAAAAACTTCACTAGGAAGGCCCAAAATCAGTTTGAAGTGAAGATCAAGAAGGTTCGCAGCGACAATGGAATGGAGTTCAAGAATGCAAATGTGGACACCTTTCTTGACGAAGAAGGGATATCACACGAGTTCTCGGCTACGTACACACCTCACCAAACCGAGTTGTTGAGAGGAAGAACCGAACGCTCATCGAAATGGCGAGGACGATGCTTGATGAGTACAAGACATTGAAGCACTTTTGGGCGGAAGTGGTTGAGACAGCTTGTCATGCAACAAATCGCTTGTATCTTCACAAGCTACTCGGCAAGACAGCATAGGAGCTCCTCACCGGTATCAAACCCCAAGTTGGATACTTTCGAGTATTCAGCTCAAAGTGCTACATTCTTGATAAGCATCGTCGTTCTAAATTTGCTCCTAAGTCTCATGAAGGTTTCCTACTAGGTTATGGCTCAAACTCTCACACTTACCGTGTCTACAACAATTTCACCCGAAAGGTTGAAGAGACGGTAGATGTGAAGTTTGATGAATCTAACGGCTCGCAAGTAGAGCAATTGCCAATTGATGTAGGAGACAAAGATCCTTCGGAAGCAATCCAAGACTTGTCTATTGGCAAGGTCCGTCCAACGGAGGTGAAGGAGAGTACCTCGTCCGTCCAAGTGGAAGCTTCTACTTCACAGACAAGGTGAACCAAGAGTTGATACGGAAGCATCCACAAGTGGAACGCGTCAAGATGATGAAAACGAGGAACTGCATCAAGATGAACGTCAACAACCTCCTTCTCCACCACGACAAGAGAACGACAACGCCAACAATGAAGAAGGCCAAGAAGAAGAACAAGATGAAGAAGAAGTTCAACCAAGAAACAAGCAAAAGCTTTCATGAGTTCGAGCAAGAATTTCTAAAGATCATCCCGTCGAGCAAATCTACAATGATATTCAAACCGGGAGAATCACTCGCTGAGGGAGTCCCGGACTAGGGGTTGTCCGGATAGCCGGACTATCATCATCGGCCGGACTCCAAGACTATGAAGATACAAGATTGAAGACTTCGTCCCGTGTCCGGATGGGACTTTCCTTGGCGTGGAAGGCAAGCTTGGCGATACGGATATGTAGATCTCCTACCATTGTAACCGACTTTGTGTAACCCTAGCCCTCTCTAGTGTCTATATAAACCGGATGGCTTTAGTCCATAGGACGAACAACAATCATACCATAGGCTAGCTTCTAGGGTTTAGCCTCCTTGATCTCGTGGTAGATCCACTCTTGTAACACACATCATCAATATTAATCAAGCAGGACGTAGGGTTTTACCTCCATCAAGAGGGCCCGAACCTGGGTAAAACATCGTGTCCCTTGTCTCCTGTTACCATCCGCCTAGACGCACAGTTCGGGACCCCCTACCCGAGATCCGCCGGTTTTGACACCAACATTGGTGCTTTCATTGAGAGTTCCTCTGTGCCGTCACCATCAGGAAGGATGCCTTTTCCCGTCTTCAAAGACGGCACCATCTTCAAGGGAGCCTTGGCCGCCGGCCAGACTATCCGGCTAGGTGGTTTTCTTATGACCGCATGTTCGTCCATCGCTCTGACAATGACCTCTTAGGTCATTAAAAGCGATCTTCACGTCAGCTCGGAATTCGCCGACCAGCTAGATCCGATTGAGCTCTCCTCCGTAAACGAGCTCTTGGATCGCATCGCCGCCCTAGGAGTCACTACCGACTACGATCAGATTGGGCTTAAAACCGATCTGAGAGAAATCAACTCTCCCCAGGTTACCCACCACGTTGTCGTGGTAGAGGAACAATGCGGCGACTCTTCTTCTATGTTAAAAACCAACTATGTCCGGATTCCCGATCCCTCCATGCCGGATTCCCGCGGAGGGACGGACGCTAATCAAATACTGAACCTAAAGTCAGACATCGGACCAGATTTGTTGGAAAGCGTCCAGCAAACCAAGCTTCCGAATCCGGAAGCCTCTTGGCCTTTGAGCCTCAGATTGGGCGGGGTTCCGAACTTGATTCCACCCGCCCACCCAAACATAAGCGATCTATCTCAAATACAGCAAGAGCCCGATGAAACAGTACATCATTACTGGGCCAGATTCCTCCTGGTTATGGACAGGATAAAGGACTGTCGTGAAGAAAGCGCGATTTCAATCTTCTGCAACAATTGCACGGACAAGGGAATCATAAACGCCATCAGTCATCGCGAAGTTACACGCTTCGCCGACCTAGCGACCATTGTACAAAAATACTACGCGATGGAAAGTGCCTGGAAAACCGAAACTAGGTTTTGGGACAATCCGGCCATGAATACAACCCCAGTCCGAAATAAAAGGGTGTGTCATACTCAAGCACCTGGGTTAAAAAGCAAAAAGAAAAAACCCCATAAAGGGTACGGAACCGTACTGGAGGGATGGCTCAACGGACCCTGCAAAATCCATAGTACGGAGGGCGCCACTCCAACACATAGCCTTCGAGCATGTCGGATATTACGGCAGGTGGCCAAAAGTGGCGAAGGCTTTTTAGCCCCGGGCAACCAGCCCAGAAGCACCAGTACGGTATTAGCAGTCTTCGAGACTTTCGCATCAAATAACATGCGGAAACGAACAATCCGCAGTCTTGCCGAAGTCTACCAAGTAGCAACAACAAATCCATGGAGCGACACGGCTATCACCTTCAATGCCAGCGACGAACCTAAATTCCGAACAGCTAGAGCACCAGCCGCATTGGTCCTCAGTTCGATAGTGGACGGCTTTCGTCTTACCAAGGTACTCATGGATGGCGGCAGCGGATTAAACCTCATCTACGAGGAAACCCTTCAAAAAATGGAAATTGACTGGAGCCGCATTGAGCGAAGCAGCACAACCTTCAGGGGAATAATCCCTAGTCGAGAAGTACGCTGCATAGGAAAAATCACACTAGATGTAGTGTTCGGCTCGCCGGACAATTATAGGTCCGAAGAGGTCACGTTCCAAGTGGCCCCATTCGGCAGCGGATATCACGCTTTGTTAGGGCGAGAGGCATTCACAATCTTCCAAGCTATACCCCATTACGGGTACATGAAGCTCAAAATGCCCGGACCCAATGGAATAATCACTCTCGCCAGTGATCCAGATACAGCACTCCGCGCTGAAAATAAGACAGCCGCACTGGCCCTAGAGGCATTATCCGAAGCCCTAGCGGCAGAGGAATTAACTGCGTTGCGCTCCATGGTGGATAGGACGATGTGATACTCGATAAAAGGTCCAAGTCCACCTCTTTTAAACCAGCAGACGAAATAGTCAAATTTCAGGTCCATCCAACGGACCCCACAAAGATGACATCCATTGGGGCACAATTAAATCCTGATGTAGAAGCCGCACTACGAGAATTCCTTCGGGAAAATTAGGACATTTTTGCCTGGCACCCTTCAGACATGCCAGGAATCCCACGTAGGCTGGCAGAGCACAGCCTAAATATCCTAAAAGGATTAAAGCCAGTCAAACAAGCTCTTCGGCGATTTTCCGAACCTAAAAGACAGGCAATGGGAGAGGAGCTAGCCAAACTCTTAGAAGCCGGATTCATCAGAGATATCAAACATCCGGACTGGCTAGCCAACCTGGTAATGGTACCAAAAAAGGACAAATCCTGGCGCCTCTGCGTCGATTTCAAAGACCTTAACAAGGCCTGTCCAAAGGACCCTTTCCCTCTCCCTCGCATCGACCAAATCATCGATGCTACCGCAGGGCACGATTCATTGTGCTTCCTCGATGCATACTCCGGATACCATCAAATCAAGATGGCGGAAAAAGACCAGGCCGCAACGGCATTCATTACTCCATATGGGCCATTCTGCTTCAACACAATGCCCTTAGGACTCAAAAACACCGGCGCAACATATCAGCGCATGATTCAGACATGTCTGGCTACCCAGATAGGCAAAACAGTAGAGGCATACATAGACGATGTGGTCGTCAAGACCAAACACGTCGAAACTCTAGTAGACGACTTGAGGGTGACATTTGACAACCTCCGAGCATATGACATTAAGCTCAACCCGGAAAAATGTGTCTTCGGAGTACCAGCTGGAAAGCTTTTGGGCTTCATCGTATCCGGTAGAGGAATTGAAGCAAACCCAGCCAAGATCCAAGCTCTGTCACAATTGGATATCCCAAAAGACCTCAAGCAAATACAAAAACTAATTGGGTTCGTAGCGGCTCTAAGCCGCTTCATCTCCCGTTTAGGAGAAAAGGCTCTGCCCCTCTATCGCCTCCTCCGGCGCACCGAACATTTCGAATGGACGGATGCCGCCACGGCCGGACTCGAAGAAATCAAGGCCATACTGGCAACAAATCTGGTCCTGGCCGCGCCCAACCTGGGCGAACCTATGTTATTATATATCGCAGCAACACATCAAGTTGTCAGCGCGGTACTCGTCGTCGAACGAGAAATAGAAGGGCACAGATTCCCTCTTCAAAAACCAGTGTACTACGTATCCACTGTCTTAACTCCATGCAAGTCCCGGTACCCACATTATCAAAAGATAGCGTACGCGGTGTTCATGGCATCCCGGAAGCTGCGACACTACTTTCAAGAGTGTTCCATAACAGTGGCCTCCGAAGTACCTCTCAGCGATATTATAAACAATCCCGACGCAACGGGCAGGATTGCAAAATGGGCCATTGAGCTCTTACCATTTGACATAACCTACAAACCACGGCGAGCTATACAGTCGCAAGGCCTGGCTGACTTCGTCGCCGAATGGACCGAAGCCGAACTCCCTAAAGAGTACGGCGCGTACTCCAATTGGATCATGCATTTCGACGGATCCAAAATGTTGGCTGGCTTGGGGGCTGGCGTCGTCTTGACGTCCCCAACTGGAGACACAGTCCAATACGTACTTCAAATAATGTACATGGACTCCAACAACGCAGCCGAATACAAGGCCCTTCTACACGGCCTCCGGATGGCAATCTCCATGGGCATTCAACGCCTAGAGGTGCGCGGGGATTCAAACCTTGCAATATCCCAAGTAAATGGAGACTTTGACGCCAAAGATCCGAAAATGGCAGCTTACCGCAACGCCGTCCTAAAAATGTCAGCTCGGTTTGAAGGACTCGAATTCCATCATGTAGCCCGGGACAATAACCAGGAAGCAGACGTGTTAGCACGCATCGGTGCAAAACGTGACGCCGTCCCTCCAAACATCTTCCTGGAACGGCTCTTTAAGCCATCCGTACTATGGGAAGAGGAGTCCGGAAATAACAATCCGGAGCCAGCTGCATCACCTAACTCAGACAATTCTGACACAATCGGCGGCTCAGCCAATGAAATAACACCTTCAGCCCACGAAATAATGGCAGTAATTGCCCCGTGGACGGAACCATTCCTAGCCTACTTAATTAGGCAGGAACTTCCTGAAGACCAAAACGAGGCCCGCTGCATAGTTCGGCGATCTAAAGCCTACAAGGTCCATGAGGGAGAACTTTATAAGAAAAGCACAACCGGAGTCCTTCAAAGGTGTATCTCCGAAGAGGAGGGGCGAAATCTCCTGGCTGAAATTCACGCCGGACTCGGCGGGCACCATGCCACAGCCCGGGCCCTTGTAGGTAAGGCCTTCCATACAGGATTTTATTGGCCAACAGCCCGGGCAGATGCTCGGGACTTGGTCCAACGATGCGTCGGTTGCCAGCTCTTTGCTAATCAGAGCCACATGCCACCCACCGCCCTCAAAACTATACCCATCACCTGGCCGTTCGCGGTCTGGGGGCCTGACATGGTTGGACGCCTTAAAGGGGGAACCCACAAGCACAAATACTTATTGGTCATGGTGGACAAATTCACCAAATGGATTGAAGCCAAGCCGGTTAAAACGGCAGAATCCGGACCTGTGATAGACTTCATATCCGGGGTAGTACACCATTTTGGCGTCCCCCACAGCATCATCACTGATAACGGCACGAATTTCACAGCCGACGAGGTTAAACTCTGGTGCAAAAACATGGGCATCAAGCTCGACTACGCTTCAGTCTATCACCCTCAAACTAACGGTCAAGTCGAGCGAGCAAATGGTCTAAACATGAGCGGCATCAAACCCAGACTAGTGCGGTCCCTCAAGGAATCTAACACGCACTGGGTAGAGGAGCTCGACTCCGTACTCTAGGGGCTGCGGACCACGCCAAACCGAACTACCGGATTCACACCATTTTTTATGGTGTACGGCGCAGAGGCAGTTCTGCCCTACGATATAATTCATGACTCACCTCGCGTGCGCATGTACAAAGAAAGAGAAGCCGAGCTGGATCGGCAGGACGGTTTGGACGCCTTAGAGGAGGAGCGGGACGTGGCAAAAGCTCGTTCCGCATCTTATCAACAGCAGGCTCGAAGATATCAAAGCAGAGAAGTACGGGCCAAAGCTTACAATGTTGGCGAACTTGTTCTACGCCTGCCGGACAAGAAAAAGGACAAACTTAAGCCCAAGTGGGAAGGTCCCTTCATCATCGACCAAGTCCTGACCGGCAGAGCATACCGTCTACGTAACGCATCTGACAACTGACTCGAGCCGAACCCATGGAACGCAGCCCGTCTCCGAAGATTCTACACCTAACGCCGGACTCAGAGTTCGTCTCACTCCTCCGTCCACCTTTTTACATTTTTACTATCTCTTGTCCCCCTCCTTCTTCCCACTTTTTTTTCAATACCTTCGATAGGCTGATTTGCGCATTGTTCGCACACACTCGATGTGCTCCTAGCACTCGTTATACCTGGGGGCTTCTTTAACAGAAGCTTATTTATACGGGCTTCATGCCCAACACATGTGTCATACTTTCGCATGTACCTTTTATTCACCATTATATGCATCGATATGACTTAAGTTTTGGCCAAGCTGGGTTGCCTGGCTCCTGTGCTTACCCCTACGTTCCCGATTGTTCGGCTAGGAGGTAAAGGGAGCACCTCTGCGATTGTTACTACCGGGTCAGCCGGATGTGTACCTCAGACTGGGTGAAGCCGAAAGCTAGAGTTCTTAAGAGAATATTCGGTCGGTGACTTGAAAGATGATTTATTACTTACTTATTTATTTGCCCCCAGATGCTTTTTCTGCTATTTTCGCAGTCCAGACATGCACTTTAGGGCATGCCTCCCAGGGAAAGGAACCCTTAACGGAACTATTCTCCCTGGAAGATGTTTCTTACTAACCATGTAATATAACATAGCTAGTTGGGCACTTGTCTGATAAAGCAATTATGACCCCGACGCCTTGTCTCCATGCATGCCCTAGTTCTTCTATAACCGTAAGGGTATTCGGACACACTCCGGACTGTTGGGTCCGGAGGTTGAAGCGAAAAGGTCCGCAAAGACAAACGATCTACAATCCGGCTAGAAGGCATTTTACATGTCATTTCAAATTACATCGTCAAACTGACTGATTGTACTCCTCTTCAATCCCATCTAACAGGCTGTCTAATTTACAGTCATGTTGGGAATATTTCGCGGCCAGTTCTACTTAACCGTACATCAAGCTCACAGGGATCTCCTTCCCATCAGGCCCCGCAGGTCCGACCTCGGCCATGTGGTTTGGGTCAGCCTTCGGGTACCGCGTCTTCACCATGGCCCAGGCCTCCCTGGCGCCTTGACGGCAGGCCGATATTTTCCACAGACAGAGGCGTCGTCGTGCTCCCTGAAGCTTCTCAGCAAGCTCTCCAAGGCCCTCGGGTAGGGAGACGGAAGGCCATAAAGCCTGAACGACGCCACTCATCGCCTGCCGAACACGTTCGAGCAGTTGAACCAGCTCGGGAAGTTGGTCACCCGTTGAACCAGGCATTTCCTCCGCAGGGCGACCTGTGAGCACACCTAAAGACACATTTCTGTCAATCGACTTCCTCGCCGAATTCTTCTTTTCAAAGGAATTTGCTCAAGCACTTACTATAAATGCCGCGACGAAGCCGCTGATTCTCCTTCACGGAGCCAGAAAGCTGGGCCCGAATACCTTTCAGCTCTTCTCCTAGCTGGGTGTGGGCATCTTGGAGCTTGTTTCTCTCCTGCTGCACCTTCATAAGCACCCTCTCGCCGGCCTTTAGCTGACGCAGTAGCTGTTGCTTGTCCGGATCTAGTCCGGCGCCCTCTGCAATATTATTGTCAGATTTATGCACACGCCGCACTTTGTTAACTACTTATCTTTTCAAAGTACGTATTACCAGAGGGGGTCTCTGTGGCTCCCCCTGTGGTGGCTAGTGCGGCCTCAAGTTGGGCCTTGCACTCTTGGAGCTCCTGGTACAGGTGGGTATTCTTCTCCGTAAGATCCTGCATAATAAATGATCCTTAAATCAGTTATTTTAACTATTTTAAGTCTCGGGGGCTACTAGCATATATAACTATTAAAATTACTTACCCGTATGTCCTTCACATACTGCTCCGTGGCTCTGGTTAAACCATCTTGAGCAGCACGGAGGTGCACGTTTCCCGCATCAAAGGCATTCAACGCCTCCGGGGAGAAACACGCGTCACGAAGAACTGTCCGGCGACGCCTGTGATTCATGGCGCTCTCCACCTCAGACTGGGTGGCGGTAAGCCTGTCGGCATCCTCCATCGAAGGAGCATCCGGCTCTTGCCTTGTGTTCGCCTCCACTTTCGGACCACGCGATGGAGCATGGCTGGCGGAGGCTTGATTGGCAACCTCTCCGGACACTGTCCGGCGAGCGCTCTTTCTCCTAGAAAGAGTTATGAGCGTTAATATACCTCATAGGGATCCTTCCCTTAAAAACAATGGTGCGCCGTACCGTTGCGGTGACATTTCGATTTGCATCGCACTCCTCTTCCGCCTGCTGGGCCGAACTGACCCTTGCTGGTCAGCCATCGCAGGTTCGGCTTCCCGCCTTAAAGGCACCTCGTGCGATGCACCATTAGTATAGGATGGTCAGAATTGAGCACGGATCAAATGATGGTGTCAAGACCTTGGTCGTAGTCACCTGGGAGGCCGGAATCAAGCCGGGGTAGTCAGTCGTAATGGCGACTAGAGCATTGTCCATGCTAAGTTGGTGGAACACCCCATCAATCAGCTCCACCTTTATGTCCAGATCCTCTTCGGAGGTCGGATCAAGGGATCGTTCCGGATCCTCGGGCTGTGGAGTTAGGCTTCGTATGCCCTCCACATCCCGGCGCAGCTCCTGCGTCGAAATCACAAAGTAAAATACTTAACTTTGGAAGCATGGATCGGGTAGATAAACGTCCGCTTACCCAGCTCCGAGGGTTATTCATGGAGAATCCGTTCAATGGATTCGTGTGGGGAAAGTACTCCTCCTCTCCCTTGTACAAGCCGGACAGGATCTTTGCCAGATCGGCTGCCGAGCTCGTTCCTCTACGGCCGTGACGGGTGGCGTCGTCTTCCCCGTTGAAATCCCACATTGGGTGGCCCCTATATTGGAGTGGCTGCACCCCTCGCATAATGCACGTGGCCATGATTCCAATCATGGTCAATCCGGAGTGGGCCAGTAACCTAATCCGGCCCATCAGATAATGGACGCTCCTATCATCCTCCCGTTAAGGGCTCCGCGGGCGCCAACTCAGGCGTTTCTTCAAGGGAGCATTGCTGAACTCCGGGAGGCCGATCCGTACTGGATCCGGCAGAGGGGCGTCCTCCATGTAGAACCATTCTGAAGGCCAGTCTTCGGACGCCTTCTTCGGGGTGCCGGATAGATATCCGGTCCCAGCGATGCGCCATATTTCGGCTCCGCCCACTTGATATATCGACCCCTCATAAGAACGGGGTACAAGGCAAAACAATCTCTTCCACAGCGCAAAATGGGGCTCGATGCCCAGGAACAGCTCGCAAAGAGCTACAAAGCCCGCGATGTGCAAAATGGAGGCAGGTGTGAGGTGGTGAAGCTGGAGTCCGTAGAACTCCAGGAGCCCCCGTAGAAACGGATGTATGGGGAATCCGAGCCCCCTTATTAGATAAGGGACAAAGCATACCCGCTCTCCTTTGCAAGGGTTGGGGACGCTCTCCGCCTGCTTTCCACCCTTGAAGGTGGCCAGTCCAGCTCGAACCGAAACCATGAAAGTTGGGGGAAGATATCCCTCAGTTTGGAGCGCCACTAGCTCGCTGTGTGGAACTAAGCATCTCCCCCAATCTCCTGGCTTAGGGCTGGGAGCGCGAGAGGAGGAGCCGCGTCGACTATCCATGATGGAATGGATTTTTGTCAGAAGCGCTTCGATGAGAACTTGCGAATGGAGGATGGTGTGAGCTGGATCTAGATCCTCGCCTCTCTTATAGGCGGCTCGTTCGCGTGGCTAGGGGGTAAAATGTAAAAATACCCTAGCTTTTTGCATTCATACAACACGTGGAAGAAGGCCATTATTGGGCGTAGAAGCCAAGGAGCGCAACATTTATAAGGAAGCCGGACACTATTCGACAGGAACATGAAGTTTGAAGGAGAACCCGCCTTGCAACGCCGAAGACAATATACGCGCCGGACTTGTCATCACTGAAGCCCGGTTCGGGGGCTACTGAGGGAGTCCCGGACTAGAGGGTGTCCGGATAGCCGGACTATCATCATCGGCCGGACTCCAAGACTATGAAGATACAAGATTGAAGACTTCATCCCATGTCCGGATGGGACTTTCCTTGGCGTGGAAGGCAAGGTTGGCAATACGGATATGTAGATCTCCTACCATTGTAACCGACTTTATGTAACCCTAGCCCTCTCTAGTGTCTATATAAACTGGATGGCTTTAGTCCATAGGACGAACAACAATCATACCATAGGCTAGCTTCTAGGGTTTAGCCTCCTTGATCTCATGGTAGATCCACTCTTGTAACACACATCATCAATATTAATCAAGCAGGACGTAGGGTTTTACCTCCATCAAGAGGGCCCGAACCTGGGTAAAACATCGTGTCCCTTGTCTCCTGTTACCATCCGCCTAGACGCACAGTTCGGGACCCCCTACCCGAGATCCGCCGGTTTTGACACCGACACTCGCTCTAAAACTCGTCTAGCTAACTTTTGTGAAAACTATTCGTTCATCTCTAGCATTGAACCTATGAAGGTTGAAGAAGCATTGGAAGATCCGGAATGGATAAATGCTATGCATGAAGAGCTACACAACTTTGAGAGGAACCAAGTTTGGACATTGGTTGAGAAGCCCGACAACAACCACAACATCATCGGTACCAAATGGGTGTTTCACAACAAGCAAGATGAAGATGGACAAGTAGTTTGCAACAAAGCATGTCTCGTCACCTAAGGCTACACACAAGTCGAAGGTATTGACTATGGTGAGACTTATGCTCCCATTGCTAGACTTGAGTCCATTCACATCTTACTTGCCTATGCTAATCATCATGATATCACCTTGTACCAAATGGACATTAAAAGTGCTTTTCTAAATGGTGAAATAGAGGAGGAAGTTTATGTTAAGCAACCTCCCGGCTTTGTCAATCCAAAGAAACCCAATCATGTTTACAAACTTCACAAAGCTCTTTATGGTCTTAAACAAGCTCCTAGAGCATGGTATAAATGCTTGACCAAGTTCCTTATTGAAAAAGGCTTTGAAATTGGGAAAATTGATTCTACTCTTTTTACTAAAAGGGTTAATGTAGAACTATTTGTGTGCCAAATCTATGTTGATGATATTATATTTGGTTCAACTAACCCTAATTTTAGTGAAAAGTTTGGGAAGCTAATGTCGGAGAAGTTTGAGATGTCTATGATGAGTGAACTCAAATTCTTTCTTGGGTTGCAAATCAAGCAAACTAAGGAAGGTACCTTTGTTTCTCAAACGAAGTACACCAAGGACTTATTCAAGAAGTTCAATATGCAAGAATGCAAAGGTATGTCTACACCCATGCCTACTGGTGGACATCTTGACTTGACCAAAGATGGTGAACCGGTTGATCAAAAGGTTTATCACTCTATGATTGGTTCATTGTTATATATATGTGCTTCACGTCCCAATATCATGCTAAGTGTGTGCATGTGTGCACGATATCAAGCTGCTCCTAAAGAATGTCATCTTAAGGCCGTGAAAAGGATAGTGAGATACTTAATCCATACACCAAATTTTGGCATTTGGTATCCTTAGAGGGCCTCTTTCGATCTTGTTGGCTACTCCGACTCGGACTATGTAGGAGACAAGGTTGATAGAAAGTCCACTTCGGGTACTTGTCAATTTCTTGGTAGATCTCTTGTGTCTTGGTCCTCCAAGAAACAAAACTCGGTATCCTTATCCACCGCCGAAGCGGAATACATTGCCGCTGGTTCATGTTGTGCTCAATTACTTTGGATGACCCACACTCTTAAAGATTATGGGATATATGTGAGACATGTTCCATTTCTTTGTGTCAATGAAAGTGCTATCAAAATTGGTCAAAATCCCGTGCGACATTCTTGAACTAAGCATATTGAAGTTCGTCATCATTTCATTCGAGATCATGTTGCTAAGGGTGACATTGATCTTAAACATGTTCGTACCAAAAAGCAATTAGCGGATATATTCACTAAACCTCTTGATGAGAAAGTGTTTTGCAGGTTAAGAGGAGAATATAACATCATTGATGCTTCAAACTTGGAGTAGAAACTCCATTGGATACATGCAAGACATGAGCTTATTACTAATCCTTGATATTTCTCTTATGATGAAAATCTTATGTCTTGGATATATTTGCATCTTGCATGTTATCTAACCCATGTCGGTACTTGGTGGAATTAAATTCCATGAGATTGTAACCTACTCATGTCTTGAACAATCTCTACATCATCAAGTCCCTACACTATGGTGGTTGAAGACAAGGAAGCACGAAACCATTCAAGCATATCTTTGAAAAATTCTATGTTGAGCTTCATGATTGTCATCTTTGGATACACATGTGCTCTTCCTTGCAAGAACGAACCCATGTAGATGGACTCAAATTCCAAGTGGTGCTCTCAACTCTTGATGAGCTACGTCAACCTTGAGCAACCCACACAAGTTCAACTACATGTTCAAGACCACCAACCAAGGTATGTTATTCCATCTTAGAGAAGCTTTACTCCAAGTCATGAGCTAAAGCAACTCGACAACATGTGAATACATCAAGATGCTTAAATGAAAAATGGCAACCCCATTTTGAGCTTAAACGATGAGTATGACCTATGATCAAGTGATCTCACTTGACTCCTAAGTCAATATACTCTAACATAGGTGACTTTGTCGCCGACCATCTCTAGATGAAGTTCTCTTATGTTATTTTCTGTGTTTTTGCATTTGTCTCATGCATATTTGTTTCCCCTTTCAAAAAAAGACTTCATCTAGATTTCTTTCTGTTTGCTCTGCATTTTTCTGCATCCAATTGATTGGATATCATTCAGTAAATTCCTTGCAAATCTTTGTGAGATCTTACTAGTCTAGTGAGCTGAGGTGACAAGTGTTTTCTCTGTGATGAACTCGGTTTCACCGATTTGTTGTTTTCGGTCTAACTGAATCCTTTCGGTACAACCGAAGCATACTACTCGGTGCCACCGATTTCACATCAGGAAAAACAGTTTGCCACATATTCTGTGTTTCTTTCGATCCAGCTCCACTCAATGAATCTTGTCCTCTACCAGCATCACATTTTTATCATTGCTTTGTGCTGTGACTCAAGGACCAAACCCATTCGACAGATTCCAGAAAACCCTTCTTGGAAGTTGATGTCAAAGGGGGAGAGAGAGATCACATCAAAGCTTATCATTCAGAGAGAGATCACATTCGAGAAAGAGTATATCACCTCCTAACGGGGAGAGAGATCCTCAGGGGGAGAGAGAGATCAGAATACTGAAGTAAAAAGTATTTCTCAAGGATCCCAGATGCTTGGTGTTCAAGAGGAGAGATGCCACATGTCTTCTTGAGGGGAAATACATGTTCATATGTGCTTATTTGAATTAGCTTGCATTAGCTCTGTTCATCATTTATATCTTTCAGCTATGATTTTCTATTCCCTATCTTCTCCCAGTATCCCATGCTAGATTCAGGGGGAGCAAGACATCTAAGGGAAAGAATTTAGTTAAATTCATTGCATATGTTTACTCTTGGGGACATGTCTAATCCAATGTGGTACTTAGTACTCACTCTCTACATGTCATCCCAGTCTTGGTATTCTTGTGGTTTCTTTTGTTTGCTCTGGCTAGTAGGTGCATCTGTGTTATCTAACCTTGTTTACGCAGGTTCATTCTATCCTAAACCAACTCAAAACCACAAGGTAAGTATATGTATCACAATCATGTATATGAGGAATTCTTGCTGATGTACATACTGTTTGCAAGAAGGACTCATGGGCATGAAGGTATTTTCTTTAATATTCTTTGCTCTGATGCATATGGCCAAGATACATGTAACACATTGCCTGCTCTATCATGGTTATGCTCTCACATGCTTCTATATTCCATATTTACATGATTGCATACATGTAGGGGGAGCCTATGCTTGTTACATGTCTTTCCAAAGCTTTACTTGCTATTCTTTATATCTTTATCTAAAGCTTTGATGTATGTTGTCATCAATTACCAAAAAGGGGGAGATTGAAAGCACAAGTGCTCCCTAGGTGGTTTTGGTAATTAATGTCAACATATCTCTTGTTGGACTAACACTTTTATCTAGTATGTTTCAGATAAGTTCAACAATGGAGTGGCATGGACTAAAGGATGTGGGAACTCCTTCAAGATGCTAAGGACAAAGGATTGGCTCAAGCTTCAAGCTCAAGTCTATTCATTTTATATTTTAGTGATCCAAGATCACATTGAGTCTATAGGAAAAGCCAATACTATCAAGGAGGGATGAGGTGTTGCTTAATGAGTTTCTTTCTCCATAGTGCTTAGTGATATGCTCCAAAACCCTCAACTACTTTCCCACTTCCACACATATGTCCAAAACCTAAAGTCAAACTCGGCCCCACTGATTCTTTCTATCCGGCGCCACCGAGTTCAGATGACATAGCCACTGCCACAAACCCTAGGCAAATCGGTCACACTGACATGGATCTCGGTCTCACCGAGATGGGATTGTAATCTCTCTGTGTATGTCCATTACCAAAATCGGTCTCACCGAGTTTGAGCAATCGGTACTACCGAGATTACAATGCAAACTTCCTGGTTAACTTATTACCAAAATCGGTCTCGCCGAGTTTGTGTAATCGGTCTTACCGAGATTACATTATGCCCTAACACTAACCATATCGGTCTTACCGAGTTGCATTTCGGTCCCACCGAAAATCCTAACAGTCACTAGGTTTACTAAATCGGTCTGACCGAGTTTGTTGATTCGGTCCCACCGAGTTTGGTAGATTGTGTGTAACGGTTAGATTTTGTGTGGAGGCTATATATACCCCTCCACCTCCTCTTCATTCGTGGAGAGAGCCATCAGACTGAACCTACACTTCCAGCATACATTTTCTGAGAGAGAACTACCTACTCATGTGTTGAGGCCAAGATATTCCATTCCTACCATATGAATCTTGATCTCTAGCCTTCCCCAAGTTGATTTCCACTCAAATCTTCTTTCTGCCAGATCCAAATCCTATGAGAGAGAGTTGAGTGTTGGGGAGACTATCATTTGAAGCACAGGAGCGAGGAGTTCATCATCAACGCACCATTTGTTATTTCTTGGAGAGTGGTGTCTCCTAGATTGGCTAGGTGTCACTTGGGAGCCTCTGACAAGATTGTGGAGTTGAACCAAGGAGTTTGTAAGGGCAAGGAGATCGCCTACTTCGTGAAGATCTACCGCTAGTGAGGCAAGTCCTTCGTGGGCGACGGCCATGGTGGGATAGACAAGGTTGCTTCTTCGTGGACACTTCGTGGGTGCAGCCCTCCGTGTACTCGCGCAATCGTTACCCTTCGTGGGTTGAAGTCTCCATCAACGTGGATGTATGATAGCACCACCTATCGGAACCATGCCAAAAACATTCGTGTCTCCAATTGCGTTTGAATCCTCCAAAACCCTTCCCTTTACATTCTTGCAAGTTGCATGCTTTACTTTCTGCTGCCTATATACTCTTTGCATGCTTGCTTGCTATGTATTGTGAATGTTAAACTTGTGCCTAAACTTCACCTAAACTTAAAGATCTTAAAAATTGCAACTTTGGTACGAAGTGTCTAATCACCCCCCTCTAGACACGTCTTCTCAAGGTCCTACAAGATGTAGGCAAGAGTAGGTCTACTTGTCTCGGACATGATGCCTACATACATGATCATTGCCGTGAATACGTCATAACTATGCACTTTTCTATCAATTGCCCACGAGTAATTTGTTTACCCACCATATCCTATGTGTTCGAGAGAGAAGCCTCCAGTGAAAATAATGGCCCCCAGGTCTAATTTTATCATATTATAAAAAACCAGAATTCCTTTGCTGCAATTTATTTACTTTCATTTTATGTCGCAGTTTATCTATTTACATCTATACAAGATTTAATCATTGCTAGTAACGAGTTCAAGGGGATTGATAACCCTCTTGCCCGCATTGGGTGCAAGTATTTGCTTTTGTGTGTCTAGGTATTGTTCACGAGGCTTTGCGTGATTCTCCTATTGGTTCGATAAACCTTGGTTCTCACTAAGGGTAATACTTAGTTCTACTGTACTACATCTCCTCTCCTCTTCGGGGAAAATTCAAACGCAGCTCACAAGTAGCAGGAAGTATTTCTGGTGCCTTTGCCGCGGAGGCTACATCAAAACCTATCAATTACCTTCACACAAACTATCATGTACTTGCTCTATTTTTTATTTGCCTTTGCCTCTCATTTTCATCTCCCCCACTTCTTATAAAATATAAAAACACAGAAATATTTTACTTTGTTGCTTTGCTCGTTTGCTTGCTTTGCTGCTAGATCTCAAGAAAATACTAAGTTGTGTGATTTTCCAAATACTAATAATAATGATTTTATTAGTACTCCAATTTATCCCCCACTAGTGCGGAGTCTTATGATATTAATGTTGCTTTGCTAAACCTTGTGTTAGGACCAAGAGTATATCGACCAGAGGGGGGTGAATGGGAGGTTCAAAAATTCTTTCAAATGTTTTGAAACTGATCACAATCACATCAACGGAATAAGGTAAAGAAGGAAATGAGCAGAATCAATCTTCTGCATCAGAAGCATATTCTTTGATGAAAGAATTAATAACAGTACGATCTTGGAAAATTATGGGTTTAACTACGATGAGAGTAATACAACATGCAAACAGATGTAGTAGTACATGACAAAACATGATGTGGGTGACGAATGGAATGTAATGATACTAACAAGACACAGTGAAGGGAAAACAACAGAATAATACACAAAGATAAACTCAAGTGAGTAATAACCGAACACAATGATCAGAGATTGTTCACACAGAGCATGAATAATAACTGCTGAAGGAATTTGCAGTGAAGTAGAAAGGGCCAGTGGTGCTCGATGGCGACAACTAGATTTGGCAGACCAGTTCACCCTTTTGCCAGAGGGCTACGTCTAGTTGTAGGGGTTGTGACTTAACACGGAAGATAAACTCTCGACTTTCATGTGTTAAGCATATAGCTAGTGTTCCTTCCTTCACCCTATTCTCCTTCAACACATAGCTAATCAGGCTCGGGTTGATTTCACTTGTGGTAGATCCTTGTCAGCGATCTCCAAACCTTCGGTCGACCTCCGCAAATCACAATGACTCTTGGTTGCTGAAGATCTAGCTCGGTGAAGACAACAACTCTTCAACACTCGAGCCGAAACCTATCCATATAGAGAGTGCGCAACTCTCAAGAGTAATACGTACAAGAACTCTAACTCAGAATTGTTGTGATGCTAAATCACTGTCTAAGTTTGGGCTCTTGATTTTTCTCTCGGTGGATCTTAAACTCAAATCACTCGGGAGGGGTTGCTCAAATCAATCTTCAAAGAAATCTCAAGCGGAGTAGCCAATGGACAATGTTGGAGTGGGGTCACTATTTATAGCCGCAACCTTCCCTGATGGGAAATGACCAAATTAGACATCGGGGTCAGCCAATGGCCGAATGACACGAGTCCAAGTGTCGGATTTGAGCACAATGGTAACAGTACCTGCGGAGCAAGTAATGCTAACTCCTATGTCTAAGACAAATCTCTTGCAGCGAAGAAGATCACAGTCTCTTGCTGGCAAGTATTTGCTCGGAGCACAAAGAGATTTCTGTCGCAACTTTCATTGGTTTTGGCTAAGCATCACAGCGGATCTAAGCTTAGAGAACCTATACCACTCTTAATAGTATGGAGGTCATGTGACTCAAAAGAATGAAAGAAGAACAACAAAATGAATACTACGTCTTCCCTTTGTCTTCGACTTCCATCGCTGCAGTCAATTTCTTCGGACAATAGTACTGAATCAAAAGCTTCGCTTCAGCAGTAAACTTTCGAGGGGTTGATTTCTTCACATCAATCTTCTCGACTATATGACTTCAAAAAATATATCCCGTTCTTCTCTGCAGCACAGATATGCTTTGGTGAAGTTCCTCGAACTCAGCACCAAAGATAGCATTCTCTTCAGTTGTGTATGGAATTTTTCTCTCTGTATGCACTAGCAAACAAATCACTCCATACCTGTGTCTGTCAACATTCTCCAAAACACAATGTAGGCATATCTTGCACCAACAATCTCCCCTTTTTTGGATGATTGTTGACAAAACAAATCACATCGAAGGATAGATAAAGAAGTGAATGTAATGCAAAGAACAATGAAAGACGAGAGGTAAGTACGAAGATAAATCATTCTCCCCCTTAAGATATGCTTCAGATCTTGAAGTACCGGATGGAGACTAGATTATTCTTCATATAAGTGACATTGATTTATGGTGTAATACTTGACTTCTTTCAATGCACTTGATGGTGTTTGAGGTGATTCCTGTCAGAAAAACTTCAAAGAGAATTAGATGTAAGATAAGCTTTGAAGGATTTGTGACAAAGGATAAGTCATGAAAGTTTTCTAAGAGCACAATTCGTATCCATACGAGATGTAGTTTTACTGCAAGTTAGATATTCAATATAATCAGAGCAAGAAAAGGAGAAAAAAATTGTTGCTCGGAGTGGATATGCTTCAGACATGGTTTCCCTATGATACAGAAGATAATAATCGCGACGGAAAATACTTTATGAGTGAATCATATCGCCTTTACATTGTAAGGCGTACAAGCTTAGACTGACGTTCTCTTCCTGCACAGTTAGATAAAGAGGGATAACAATCAGCAACTACTGGAATCCACTTCTTTGCCGTCTGCCATGGCAGACGGCAAAGGCATGGATCACGGATGGCAAACTTCTTTGCCGTCCACCAGCAGACGGCAAACCGTTCGTCTGAACACGTGCTAGCAAAGGCCTTCTTTGTCGTCCGCTTCCTGGAAACGTACGGCAAAGGATTGTGCCGTCCACCATTGGTGGCCAGCAGACGGCAACGATTGTGGATGACAGTGAGGTGGGGTGAGAGCCATTAGGGGTTAACGGCGTGCTTTGCTGTCAGCCAGCAGACAGCAAAGAGGCTAAGGTCTTTGCCGTCCGCTGGTGGACGGCAAAGTGCTCAAACATGCCAGTCCCAGGAATCACAGGTAGCTGCCAAGTGGCATGTTTGCCATCAGCTAGCTGACGGCAAAAAACTTTGCCGTCAGCTAGCTGACGGCAAAGAGCCTGTAAAGCCCTGTTTTTAATTTAATTCGTTCAATTCGACAGCAATTTCACAAATATACACAGATATACATATATACACAACAAGCATATCCAACACACAAGTTTCATCATATATACAAACATAACCAACACATATATAGTTCCATCCTTACATATTACAAAAGTTTCACATTAAATTTCATCCAACACCATTATCCATCCATCCATATATAACAAGTTCCAACCATGCAAGTTCATTGATACAAAATAAAAGCACAAATGGAAAAGAAGCACTCCATCCATGCAAGCTTCCGTGAATTAAATCAAATCTGCAAAATGATAAACAAGATGTTAGAAGAAGAAGAAGAAAATGAAGAAGAAGAAGAAGAACAAGACTATAAGAAGTAAGCATACTTAAGTAAAATGGAGCTAACCTAGAAGAAAATGAAGAAGAAGAAGACTAGAAGAA
>NC_041381.1:224081988-224150556 GCF_002162155.2 Triticum dicoccoides | reverse complement strand
GAGAAGAAGAAGGAGGAGGAGAAGAAGGAGAAGAAGAAGGAGAAGGAGAAGGAGAAGGAGAAGGAGAAGGAGAAGGAGAAGGAGAAGGAGAAGGAGAAGGAGAAGGAGAAGGAGAAGGAGAAGGAGAAGGAGAAGAAGGAGAAGGAGAAGGAGAAGGAGAAAACACATTCGGAGATACCTGCAAACAGGGGGTAGGGGTCCCGATCTGTGTGTCTAAGGCTTATGGTAACAGGAGGCAAGAGACATGATGTTTTACCCAGGTTCGGGCCCTCTCGATGGAGGTAAAACCCTACTGCCTACTTGATCGATCTTGATGATATGAGTATTACAAGAGTTGATCTACCACGAGATCGTAGAGGCTAAACCCTAGAAGCTAGCCTATGATGATTATGATTGTCCCTATATGGATCAAACCCTCTGGTTTATATAGACACCGGAGAGGGCTAGGGTTTACATAGAGTGGTTACAAAGAAGGAAATCTAATATCCGGATCGCCAAGCTTGTCTTCCACGCAAAGGAGAGTCCCATCCGGACACGGGACGAAGTCTTGAGTCTTATATCTTCATGATCCAACAGTCCGGCCAAGGTATATGTCCGGCTGTCCGGATACCCCCTAATCCAGGACTCCCTCAGTAGCCCCTGAACCACGCTTCAATGATGATGAGTCCGGCGCGTAGATTGTCTTCGGCATTGCAAGGCGGGTTCCATCTCCGAATACTCCAAAGTAATTACCGAACACTTAAATCGTGTCCAGATCTGCAAGACACTCTTCACATGCCTTCATGGGGAGAACGATATCCCACAAATATAACCTGCTGACATCTTTAAATAACATGACATAACACCATGGTCGAGTCATTATTGAACCATCTCTCCACAACCAACCATCGTACATATTGTGAGGCGTTTCTTGTGCACGTCTCGTCAAAGTAGAGATCGTGTTCCCCTTATCGCGGGGCTTTCATTAATACGGGCATGGGTAGCCCAATCGCACTGTTAATCACGGCGAGCGGGTTCCACTAGGCAAGTGGGGAGGCGCAAAAGCTTTTATCGCCTCTATAAAGAGATAAGGTCTCTTCCTCTTTACCCACACCTTTCTCCTCCGCCCATCCATTCCCCTTTGCTCGAGCCCTAGCGCCCAAGCACTCGTCTTCTCCATCAAAGAGAGGTTCTCCGAAGATGTCCGGATCTGGAGCAGGAGGCAAATGGATGGCCTCTACCGTCTGGGAGAAGGATATCAAAAATCTTCGAGAAGCTGGGTACCTGGCCAAGAAAATCGTCCACCGTCTCCCGACGGGGGGACAGATCGTCCCCACACCGGAGCCCCACGAGAGGATCGTGTTTCTTCCTCATTTTGTCCGCGGGCTCGGGTTTCCCTTCCACCCATTTGTTCGCGGCATCATGTATTATTATGGGATTGATTTTCATGATCTGTCCCCTAATTCTTTCCTCAATATCTCGACGTTTATCGTCGTGTGTGAGGCCTTCCTCCGCATTTCGCCCCACTTCGGCTTATGGCTGAAGATCTTCAATGTGAAGCCCAAGGTGGTTAATGATGAGCACGCTGAGTGCGGCGGTGCCATGGTGAGCAAGATGCCCAAGGTCACATGGCCGACGGGCACCTTCAATGATTCCGTTAAGGAGTGGCAGCAGCAGTGGTTCTATATCACCGAGCTCCATGGTAAAAAGGGGCCGCTGCTCCTGAATTCAGATCCGGAGCCCTGCTGCGGCTTACGTCCTAGCCCAAGAAAGGCCTGAACTGGTCCTCATCTGGTGAGCTATCGATGCTCCAAACACGCGTCCAGAGCGTGGTTGACAAGGACATCAAACTCGTCAATGTAGTCCAGGTGATGTTAGTTCGCCTGGTTCTCCCTTGCCAGCACCGAGCCTGTAGTTTGTGCGAATACGACCCAACCGAGCACCAGACCCTACGGGAGCTTTACGCTCCTCACACAAGGACATATGGAAGGTGCTCTTCAAGTCCGGCAAACCGTGGCTGGGCTCCGCCGAAGACCACGGGTATCAACTGTCCCGCTCTGCAAGTCCGTTAAGTCATTGCTATGTTCTATCTATCCATGTTTTGCTGGCATATCCCGAGGGAGACGCTTTTATCATGCTTTCCTCAATAATCCCAGGAATGGACTAAGAAGGTGAGGTGGATACACTGTCCGGCCTCGCTGCCGGAGGAACGGCAGGACCTCTTCTGACGAAGATGCTGGTCCCAGCGCCTTATGAGGCGCCGAAGAAAGAGGCCTCCAAGAAGGTCAAGAAGACCCGGAGCTACCTCCGTCACCGTGATGCTTCGGACGCAAAATCCGAAGACTCCAGCGACCATCCCTCCTCCGAAGACGAAGAGGAGGAGGAAGAAGACGATTCCTCTAGAGGGGGAGGGAAGAAAAGGATGGCTCCCTCATCCCTGGAGACTGAGTCACCAAAGAGAGGGAAGAGTTCCTTCCCGGAGGCGTCCACCATGGCTGCCGATAGCAGCCCAGAGTGGGATCCCAGGGCCCAGCCCCTGGTAAAGTCGTGAGTAAATGAAATCCAAGCACGCCTACGCGCCCAGGGTTATTAAGGTGTAGTAGTTTAAACTGTTGCCGTACTTTGTGCAGCCCGGCGAGGTCCCACGCCGGACAGTCCTCATCGTAGGATTCATTGAGCTCAGATGCCCTGGAGAGTGAGACGCCTCCAGAGGCCCCTTCTCTGAAGCCTAGGCGCGACACCGAGGTGTCGTCTCAGCGAGACCCAGACCAGGGAGGGCATACCTTTGGGTCCGGATACACGGGAGCAGCGGTTCCCATGATCGTCGATGGCGAGGGAGATTTTAGACTCGGCCCGTAGCCAGACACGGTCCTGGAGACCTTTAAAGCTCCAGGATCGGGCGAGCAGCCCCCCTCGACAGAGGGAGGCAAGCCCGCTGCGCCATCAACCTCTGTCCAAGCAGAGTTGCCGGGTGGCCTATCGACGGCGCTAAAGAGTGTGTCCGTTGTTGATGAACATCGCGCCCTCATGGGTGCGGTGATTGAAAAGATTCAGTCCGCTGAGAGCGGACTGAATGAATCCTGCCTTAGCCTTATAAAAGGCTTTGAGGTATGTTTTTAGAAACCTTTGAAGATTGTCATAGTATGAGTGGTAGCCCCTGATGCACTGTCCGGCGAAAGAGAGAGAGAGCCGAACAGGGGATCAAATTTCCGCTTCGCAGGAGACTCAGTTAATGACATATATCCCTTCGCTTGAAAACAGGCATCTGTAGCGACGACCGCCTCTCATAATGCGGAGGTGTCCGGACAAAAGCAGAGTCTGGAATGGGCCGAAGAAGAACTTGGTCGCGTGAAGAAGTAGTTGGAGGACAAGCAAGGTACATCGAAAACCTTTTGCTAAGTTGAGCACAAACGAGTAGTTGTGCCTGATGAAAATATTTGTATTGTATGCTCTAGGAGTGAGTGCCGAAATTGAGGCGCTGAAGAAGGTTGTGGCTGAAGCCGACAAGAAGGCTGCCGCAGAGCAGGCTCTTCGCGAGAAGCACGAGGCCAGGGTCATTGAAGCTGAGCAAGAGCTCCAGGAGGCCGTGAAGAAAAGTGAGACCTTGGAGCAGAGTCTAACAGGGAAAGAATCCGAACTCGCCCAAGCTCTCCAAGCCGCGGATGATGCTCGGGAAGAAGCCCGAGGTGCTCTGAAGGATATTCAGGAGGCACGGAGGGTTGCGGCTAGTAAGGCCTTTTGTACTCGAAGCAATTTTTACATAGTAATGGGAGGAACTCTAAGGGACAAACTGAATTCTTGTTTCTCCAGGGGCGTTTGCGGAACTGCCACGCAGCATATCTGATGCTGCCCAATTCTACCGAGCTGAGGAGAAGAAGTTTGTGGAGAAGCATTTCTAGTCACAGTATTTTGCACCGAATTATCCGGTGCCCTTTATCGATCAGCTGAAGCAGCTGGTCGAACTGCACCAGGCGGCCGAACTAGCCATGAAGGACTTAGTTTTCCGGCTATGGCCCGCGGAGCCAATTCCAAGCAGTTACTTCGGACTCGTGAAGCGGATTGTTGGTGCTTGTCCTCAGCTCGAAGTCACTAAGGGATCAGTCTGTATAGAGGGTGCACGCATGCCGTTTGCCCGTGCGAAGGTGCACTGGGGGAAGCTTGATGCTGAGAAGCTGATGACTGAGGGACCACCGGAGGGTAAGGAGCATCGCAAGCCCGAATTATACTATGAAGGTGTCCTGATAGGAGCCCGCCTTGTGGCGGATCGGTGTACCAAAGACACTATATTTCCCTTAAGGCAGTCATGTTGTCCTTTGTAATGCGGGATACTGGCAGTGTTATAGTTCATTGCCTGTTATATGAACATTTTTTCTTCCTGTGCGGCCGTTTAGTGTATATAAATCCTGAGTGTTGGCCAGTCGTCGGCTTCTGCCCCAGCATAGGAAGTACGGGGGTGTTCGGGACATACCTGAACACTCTTTATCCCATTTTTGGGTCTTTAAAGGAGGTGTCCATCACCGCGAACTAGGCAATCAAACTATAGGGCTTTATCACTCTCACTTAGCCATAGGAATTTGAGTATGGTAGGCGCATCCCCTTGTGTTCGGAAGACGGTACGAGGGGCTCTAACGGCGCCTGATCGGAAGACCGATCCATCGCACTTTGCATTTGTTATGGCATTATGCGGAATAAATCTTTAAAGATTTTACAACCTCTCGAACAGCTGACCAGCTCTCGCTGTATCATGATAGTCAGTTTTCGGCTTTCTCTACTGAGGTGCTCGTCCGGAAGAACTGGGACACAATCGCAGTAGTTCTCCCAGCGCTACCTTAGCCGATGGAGTGGAACGTAAGGTACCAAAACATGGGAGCCGGGCAAACCCAACTAATGACCCAAGACATGATTCGGAGCTGATGCATATAGTGCTATAAGTTTGGGGTGCCGAGCGACCGAGAAGGTGGCTGGACTTTGTTGCCATATTATGAGTATAATGAAGCCTCTGGCATGAGTGCTATTTAAGTCTACGTATTGTAGTACGAGTATGAGTACGATTTATGCTTATGAAAAGAGGTGTACTGGCGGAACCTGTCGTGGCCGGACTGGAGGAGGCTGTGTGCGGATCTGAAGTGTATCCGGACTGTCTCCTTCGGGGGTACTTATGTGTTCCCGCCTTGCGCGTCTGAGCTGATTCCATGTCGCCAGTCCTGATCTGCGCAAAAGTCAGTATGTAAAGGCAAGTGCCTGGAGGCAGTTACATGTCGTATGGTGGTTGAACCGCGGGTGCCTGATCGGATCCTGGTCGAGCCGGGCTATCATGTAGTAAAGTAACTCGGACTCCTCTGTTGCTGTCCGGGTGGTTGGCTGCCGACTCGAGGTTTGATAAACGAGCATAACTCGCTATCTCAGCAGCGGTATAATTTCCACAGTTAGGGTGGAGTTCGGCCTTGCCCATAATTGTGACCATGTCACGTGGGTTTGGCCTGATGTTGTACCGCGTTGGGTCTAGCCAACGCGGTTCGTCCCAATAGTACATGATAGTTACTATATAGGGGGATAATGCCGAAGACTTATTCTTTGGCATGGTATTTTTTTGGTTATCCGAAGACAACCTCCAGGGTGGTGGGCCTGTAAAACTTGGCCTTTGCACCTGGGACGTCATCTTTTAGAAGATGGTATTAATGGGATTGATCCTCGAGCGGTCAATGCCTATCTAGCAAATTTTGTCCCGGCGCAGCGGGTTTGGGCTGCTGTTTATGCCCATAGGGGCTCGTGTGAGATGGAACCCATAAACTATTGGGTTGATGGTAAGTGCAATTAAATTGCTATGGTTGATATTGTTCGGACAGTCTATGCGATCGGAGATGATTGGCCGTATACTGCGGAGGATTTTCCTTTGACCTCGCCATGTTTGATGGTCTGGGCTTCCCGTTGTTTGAGACCTCCTTTCATTGTTTGCGCTGCACCGCCGGCCATTTTATTTTGAGGATCCGGCATAATCTATTGGTATGCTTAGCCGCCATTCTAGGGGTACCATGAATCTGACATGGTTGGTCGAGTATGCTGCCCGGACCGTATGGCCCTGAGTTGTTCTTTCTCCGCTGACCGGACTGGGGGCCGCGGAATTCGGCACCAACTCCGTTATCTTGGTCGTCATCATTATTTTGGTGACCCTTATGTCTGTTGCGTCGAAGTTTATGGATGCTGCCTTGTGTTTCCTGTGTATTGCCCAGGACCGTGGTGTATAGGCGTCGGGGTGTGGGCTTTAGGACCTCCTTCTCAGGTTGAGGTAGCAAATTGTGCTTTGCATGCCCCTTGGTGGGGTGGTCGAGTCCGTATTCCTTGGTTACCAGGACCTTGGTCCATCTATCTGTGAGCAAATCTTGGTCAGTTTTGAGCTGTTATTGCTTCTTTTTCAGGATTTTTGCCATGACCATAAGCCGTCGCTTAAAGCGAACTTGTTCTGCGGGATCCTCAGGTACGCCGAATTCATCATCGCCGAGGCTCACCTCATCTTCGGAGGGGGGCATGTAGTTGTCCTCCTCC
The DNA here is from genome assembly GCF_002162155.2 of Triticum dicoccoides. Lineage (NCBI taxonomy): Eukaryota > Viridiplantae > Streptophyta > Magnoliopsida > Poales > Poaceae > Triticum > Triticum dicoccoides. The sequence goes on along the minus strand of NC_041381.1, from coordinate 224,144,034 downwards.
AAGTATCTGTCCGTCGCCTGTCCGGCCTACTCGAAGGCAGACTTATCGGGATTGTATTCATCTTCGGCACCATCCGGATTGTTTTCGTCTCCTGTGACGGTATTGTTGTGGCGGGGCTTGGAGCGGCACCGATGACGCCCATGCTTTGCTTTCTTCCATGAGGGGTTATCCTCCATTGCCTCATCGCCATTGGTTTATTTCGGAGTGACCACCATATATATATCATATGAGGACGTGGCTGTCCAGCGCCCTGTGCGTGGCGGTTCCTGTTCTTCTCCTACATTGTCGTCCACACTGTCGATGTCTTCAGAGCCGAAGTCAAGCACGTCGGTTAAATCATCGATCATGGCAATGAAGTGGGTGGTGGATGGGCAACGAATTCCCTCGTCGCCTGCTTCCCACTCGAGCCGGACATAGTTCGGCCAGGAGTCTCCTGACAAAGAGAGAGACTTTAACGAGTTCAGCATGTCGCCGAAGGGCGAGTGCTAGAAGATATCCGCAGCGGTGAACTCCATTACCGGAGCCCAGCCAGATTCGGCGGGATTGGGGGTGCGTGGACTAGGACCTACAACCGGACACGAGTCCGGGGGTCTGGTGTCACAGGCTTCCTTGGGGGTGGAGTCTGGGCTCGGTTCTACTGCCGATGAGTGTGCGACCTCCAGGGCAGGGTCCATCCACCCGTCCTCGGACGACGCAATCTGCCCTAGATTTAGGTCCGGAGCTCCTGCAGGTGCGATATCCTAAGAATTGTCCGACAGCAGGTCTGAGCCATGCTCGTCGTGACTGTTCGGTGCTCCTGGAGTAGGCCCGAATCCATCGATGATCAAGTCTCCGCGGATATCTGCCGTGTAGTTCAAGTTTCCGAACCTGACCTGATGATCAGGGGCGTAGCCGTCGATCTGCTCTAGATGGCCAAGTGAATTGGCCCGCAGTGCAAAGCCGCCGAACACAAAGATCTGTTCGGGGAGAAAAGTCTCACCCTGGACCATGTTGTTGTTGATGATTGAAGGAGCCATCAAGCCTTGCAGCGACGACATAGAGGAACTCTCAATGAAAGCACCAATGTCAGTGTCAAAACCGGTGGATCTCGGGTAGGGGCTCCCAATCTGTGTGTCTAAGGCTAATGGTAACAGGAGGCAAGGGACACGATGTTTTACCCAGGTTCGGGCCCTCTCGATGGAGGTAAAACCCTACTTCCTGCTTGATTGATCTTGATGATATGAGTATTACAAGAGTTGATCTACCACGAGATCGCAGAGGCTAAACCCTAGAAGCTTGCCTATGATGATTACGATTGTCCCTATACGGATCAAACCCTCCGGTTTATATAGACACCGGAGGGGGCTAGGGTTTACATAGAGTCGATTACAAAGAAGGAAATATAATATACGGATCACCAAGCTTGTCTTCCACGCAAAGGAGAGTCCCATCCGGACATAGGACGAAGTCTTGAGTCTTGTATCTTCACGATCCAACAGTCCGGCCAAAGTATATACTCCGGCTGTCCGGATACCCCCTAATCTGGGACTCCCTCAACGGCTGCGGCTCATTCAGCAGCAGCGACTCCTCCTCCAGCGAGAGCATGAGTAGCAGCGGCTATGACCAGCCGCCACGTCGCCAAGAGCTGCTGCAGTCGCACGGGCCACTTTTGTCTAGCCTTTCCTTTCTCCTGCATTTTTAAAAAAGTAGGAGGTCCTGCTGGGGCATGTAATGAACAATGGCATTTGTGCCACAATGTTATGCTTATCATTTTAGCGTTATGTCGCGATATCCAAGTTTTGAGTAAGTGAGTTAGGATGACTTAGCTTGATACGCTCGTGGTAGTCTCCTTTCTCACGAGGGCACGCCTCTTGGCATCTGGTGAAATCCCCTTGCTGCTGACTTAGGAGCCGTTAACCTCGGGAGGTGTCATACAGCTGCAGAGTTGTTAGAAAGCTTGGTGGAGCGCCTTGTTCTTCCTTGCGCGAGCCCTCAGGCATGAGATAGTGTAGGACCTTGAGAAGAGGTGTCTAGAGGGGGGTGATTAGACACTAAGTGCCAAAGTTGCAGTTTTTAAGTTTTCTTTAGTTTAAGTGGAGTTTAGGCACAAGTTTAACAATCACAATACATATCAAGCAAGCATGCAAGAGTACACGGGCAGCGGAAAGTAAAGCATGCAATTTGCAAGAATGTAAAGGGAAGGGTTTGGAGGATTCAAACGCAATTGGAGACACGGATGTTTTTGGCGTGGTTCCGATAGGTGGTGATATCGTACATCCACGTTGATGGAGACTTCAACCCACGAAGGGTAACGGTTGCGCGAGTCCACGGAGGGCTCCACCCACAAAGGGTCCACAAAGAAGCAACCTTGTCTATCCCACCATGACCGTCGCCCACGAAGGACTTGCCTCACTAGCGGTAGATCTTCACGAAGTAGGCGATCTCCTTGCCCTTACAAACTCCTTGGTTCAACTCCACAATCTTGTCGGAGGCTCCCAAGTGACACCTAGCCAATCTAGGAGACACCACTCTCCAAGAAGTAACAAATGGTGCACTGATGATGAACTCCTTGCTCTTGTGCTTCAAATGATAGTCTCCCCAACACTCAACTCTCTCGCATAGGTTTTGGATCTGGTGGAAAGAAGATTTGAGTGGAAAGCAACTTGGGGAAGGCTAGAGATCAAGATTCATATGGTAGGAATGGAATATCTTGGCCTCAACACATGAGTAGGTAGTTCTCTCTAAGAAAATGTATGCTGGAAGTGTAGGTTTAGTCTGATGGCTCTCTCCGCGAATGAAGAGGAGGTGGAGGGGTATATATAGCCTCCACACAAAATCTAACCGTTACACACAACTTGCCAAACTCGATGGGACCGAATCATTAAACTCGGTCAGACCGATTTAGCAAATAATGTGACCGTTAGGATTTTCGGTGGGACCGAAATGCAACTCGGTGAGACCGATATGATTAGGGTTAGGGCATAACGTAATCTCGGTAAGACCGATTACACAAACTCAGTGAGACCGATTTTGGTAATAAGCTTTCCAGAGAGTTGGTCAGGCAAACTCGGTTTGACCGATTACACAAACTCGATGGGACCGATTTTGGTAATGAGTCAACCAGGAAGTTTGCATTGTAATCTCGGTAGTACCGATTACTCAAACTTTGGTAATGGACATACACAGAGAGATTACAATCCCATCTCGGTGAGAACGAGATCCCTGTCGGTGTGACCGATTTGCCTAGGGTTTGTGGCAGTGGCTATGTCATCTGAACTCAGTGGCGCCGGATAGAAACAATCAGTGAGGCCGAGTTTGACTTTAGGTTTTGGACATATGTGTGGAAGTGGGAAAGTAGTTGAGGGTTTAGGAGCATATCACTAAGCACATGAAGCAAGAGGCTCATTAAGCAACACCTCATCCCTCCTTGATAGTATTGGATTTTCCTATAGACTCAATGTGATCTTGGATCACTAAAATGTAAAATGAAGATTCTTGAGCTTGAAGCTTGAGCCAATCCTTTGTCCTTAGCATCTTGAAGGAGTTCCCACATCCTTTAGTCCATGCCACTCCATTGTTGAACTTATCTGAAACATACTAGATAAAGGTGTTAGTCCAACAAGAGATATGTTGACATTAATTACCAAAACCACCTAGGGAGCACTTGTGCTTTCAATCTCCCCCTTTTTGGTAATTGATGACAACATACATCAAAGCTTTAGATAAAGATATAAAGAATAGCAAGTAAAGCTTTGGAATATATGTAACAAACATAGGCTCCCCCTACATGTATGCAATCATGTGAATATGGAATATAGAAGCATGTGAGAGCATAAACATGATAGAGCAGGCAATGTGTTACATGTATCTTGGCCATATGCATAAGAGCAAAGAATATTAAAGAAAACACCTTCATTCCCATGAGTCCTTCTTGCAAACAGTATGTACATCAGCAAGAATTCCTCATACACATGATTGTGATGCATATACTTACCTTGTAGTCTTGAGTTGGCTTGGGATGAAATGAACCTGCGTAAACAAGGTTAGATAACACAGATACATCTACTAGCCAGAGCAAACAGAAGAAACCACAAGAATACCAAGACTTGGATGACATGTAGAGAGTGAGTACTAAGTACCACATTGGATTAGACATGTCCCCAAGAGTAAAGATATGCAATGAATTTAAATGATTTCTTTCCCTTAGATGTCTTGCTCCCCCTGAATCTAGCATGGGATTCTGGGAGAAGATAGGGAATAGAAAATCAGAGCTGAAAGATATGAATGATGATCAGAGCTAATGCAAGATATGAATGATGATCAGAGCTGATGTATGCTAATGCAAATAAGCACAAAAGATCATATGAACATGTCTCTCCCCTCAAGAAGACATGTGGGCATCTCTCCTCTTGAACAACAAGCATCTGGGATCCTTGAGAAATACTTTCTACTTAAGTATCCTCTCCCCCTGGAGATCTCTCTCCCTCTCCTTGAGGATCTCTCTCCCCCTTTGAGGGTCTCTCTCCCCCTTTAGGAGATGATAGACTCTTTCTTTGATGTGATCTCTCTCTAAATGATAAGCTTTGATGTTCTCTCTCTCCCCCCTTGACATCAATTTCCAAGAAGGGCCTTCTAGAATCTGTCTAATGGGTTTGGTCCTTGAGACATAGCACAAAGCAATGATAAAAATGTGATGCTTGTAGAGGACAAGATTCATTGAGTGGAGCTGGATCAGAAGAAACATAGAATATGTGGCAAACTGTTTTTCCTGTTGTGAAATTGGTGGCACCGAGTGGTATGCTTCGGTTGTACCGAGAGGATTCGGTTGGACCGAAGACAACAAATCGGTGAAACTGAGTTCATTGCAGAGAAAACACCTGTCACCTCAGCTCACTAGACTAGTAAGATCTCACAGAGATTTGCAAGGAATTTACTGAAAGATATGCAAGGAATTGGAATGCAGAAAAATGCAGAGCAAACAGAAAGAAAATCTAGATGAAGTTTTTTTTGTTTTTGGTTTTGAAAGGGGAAACAAATATGCATGAGACAAATGCAAAAACACAGAAAAGACCACAAGAGAACTTCGTCTAGAGATGGTCGGCGACAAAGTCACCTATGTTAGAGTATATTGACTTAGGAGTCAAGTGAGATCACTTGATCATAGGTCATACTCATTGTTTAATCTCAAAATGGGGTTGCCATTTTTCGATTAAGCATCTTGATGTATTCACATCTTGTCGAGTTGCTTTAGCTCATGACTTGGAGTAAAGCTTATCTAAGATGGAATAACATACCTTGGTTGGTGGTGTTGTCCATGTAGTTGAACTTATGTGGGTTGCTCAAGATTGATGTAGCTCATCAAGAATTTGGAGCACCACTTGGAGTTTAAGTCCATCTACCTACATGGGTTAGTTCTTGCAAGGAAGAGCACTTGTGTATCCAAAAATGACAATCATGATGCTCAACATAGAATTGTCAAAGGATATGTTTGAATGGTTACGTGCTTCCTTGTCTTCAACCACCATAGTGTAGAGACTTGGTGATGCAGAGATTGCTCGAGATATGAGTTGATTACAATCTCATGGAATTTGATTCCACTGAGTACCTACATGGGTTAGATAACATGCAAGATACTAATATATCCAAGACATAAGATTTTCATCATAAGAGAAATATCAAGGATTAGTCATAAGCTCATGTCTTGCATGTATCCAATGGAGTTTCTACTCCAAGTTTGAAGCATCGATGATGTTCAATTCTCCTCTTAACCTGCAAAACACTTTCTCATCAAGAGGTTTAGTGAATATATCTGCTAATTGCTTTTTGGTGCGAACATGCTTAAGATCAATGTCACCCTTAGCAACATGATCTCGAATGAAATGATGACGAACTTCAATATGCTTAGTTCGAGAATGTTGCACAGGATTATGACCAATTTTAATAGCACTTTCATTGTCACAAAGCAATGGAACATGTCTCACATATATCCCATAATATTTAAGAGTTTGAGTCATCCAAAGTAATTGAGCACAACATGAACCAGCGGCAATATATTCAGCTTCGGCGGTGGACAAGGATACCGAGTTTTGTTTCTTGGAGGACCAAGACACAAGAGATTTACCAAGAAATTGACAAGTACCCAAAGTGGACTTTCTATCAACCTTGTCTCCGGCATAGTCTGAATCGGAATAGCCAACAAGATCGAAAGAGGCCTCTTAGGATACCAAATGCCAAAGTTTGGTGTATGGATTAAGTATCTCACTATCCTTTTCACGGCCTTAAGATGACATTCTTTAGGAGCAGCTTGATATCGTGCACACATGCACACACTTAGCATGATATCGGGACGTGAAGCACATAGATATAACAATGAACCAATCATAGAGCGATAAACCTTTTGATCAACCGGTTCACTGTCTTTGGTCAAGTCAAGATGTCCACTAGTAGGCATGGGTGTAGACATACCTTTGCATTCTTGCATATTGAACTTCTTGAATAAGTCCTTGGTGTACTTCGTTTGAGAAACAAAGGTACCTTCCTTAGTTTGCTTGATTTGCAACCCAAGAAAGAATTTGAGTTCACTCATCATAGACATCTCAAACTTCTCCGACATTAGCTTCCCAAACTTTTCACTAAAATGAGGGTTAGTTGAACCAAATATAATATCATCAACATAGATTCGGCATACAAATAGTTCTCCATTAACCCTTTTAGTAAAAAGAGTAGAATCAATTTTCCCAATTTCAAAGCCTTTTTCAATAAGGAACTTGGTCAAGCATTTATACCATGCTCTAGGAGCTTGTTTAAGACCATAAAGAGCTTTGTGAAGTTTGTAAACCTGATTGGGTTTCTTAGGATTGACAAAGCCGGGAGGTTGCTTAACATAAACTTCCTCCTCTATTTCACCATTTAAAAAAGCACTTTTAATGTCCATTTGGTACAAGGTGATATCATGATGATTAGCATAGGCAAGTAAGATGCGAATGGACTCAAGTCTAGAAACGGGAGCATAAGTCTCACCATAGTCCATACCTTCGACTTGTGTGTAGCCTTGGGCGACGAGACGTGCTTTGTTGCGAAGTACTTGTCCATCTTCATCTTGCTTGTTGCGAAACACCCATTTGGTACCGATGACGTTGTGGTTGTTGTCGGGCTTCTCAACTAATGTCCAAACTTGGTTCCTCTCAAAGTTGTGTAGCTCTTCATGCATAGCATTTATCCAATCCGGATCTTCCAATGCTTCTTCAACCTTCATAGGTTCAATGCTAGAGATGAAAGAATAGTTTTCACAAAAGTTAGCTAAACGAGTTTTAGAGCGAGTGATTCTCCCGGTTTGAATGTCATTGTAGATTTGCTCGACGGGATGATCTTTAGAAATTCTTGCTTGAACTCGTGAAAGCTTTTGCTTGGGTCTTCATTGAACATCTTCTTCATCTTGTTCTTCTTCTTGGCCTTCATCATTGTTGGCGTTGTCGTTCTCTTGTCGTGGTGGAGAAGGAGGTTGTTGGCGTTCATCTTGATGCACTTCCTCATTTTCTTCATCTTGGTGTGTCCCACTTGTGGATGCTTCCGTATCAACTCTTGGTTCACCTTGTCGTGAAGTAGAAGCTTCCACTTGGATGGACGAGGTACTCTCCTTCACCTCTATTGGACGAACCTTGCCAATAGACAAGTCTTGGATTGCTTCCGAAGGATCTTTGTCTCCTACATCAATTGGCAACTGCTCTACTTGAGAGCCGTTAGATTCATCAAACTTCACATCTACCGTCTCTTCAACCTTTCGGGTGAAATTGTTGTAGACACGGTAAGTGTGAGAGTTTGAGCCGTAACCAAGTAGGAAACCTTCATGAGACTTAGGAGCAAATTTAGAGCGATGATGCTTATCAAGAATGTAGCACTCGGAGCCGAATACTCGAAAGTATCCAACTTGGGGTTTGTTACCAGTGAGGAGCTCGTATGCCGTCTTGCCGAGTAGCTTGTGAAGATACAAGCGATTTGTTGCATGACAAGCTGTCTCAACCGCTTCTGCCCAAAAGTGCTTCGGCGTCTTGTACTCATCAAGCATTGTTCTCGCCATTTCAATGAGCATCCGGTTCTTCCTCTCAACAACTCCGTTTTGTTGAGGTGTGTACGTAGCCGATAACTCGTGTGAAATCCCTTCTTCGTCAAGAAAGGTGTCCACATTTGCGTTCTTGAACTCCGTTCCGTTGTCGCTGCGAACCTTCTTGATCTTCACTTAAATTTGATTTTGGGCCTTCCTAGCGAAGTACTTGAAGATCTTTTGGACCTGCGATTTATCATCGAGAACGAACATCCACGTAAATCTTGAAAAATCATCAACTATAACTAGACCAAAAGAATTTCCACCGAGACTCTTGTAAGAGTTGGGACCAAAAAGATCCATGTGAAGTAGCTTGAGTGGCCTCCTTGTGGTCATGATGTTCTTCACGGGATGTCTTCCTCCAACCTGTTTACCTGCTTGACAAGCACTGCAAAGTCTATCCTTATCAAATATGACATCGTTAACTCCAAGGATATCATTTCCTTTAATAAGCTTGTCAAGGTTTCGCATACCAACATGACCCAGTCGTCTATGCCATAACCAACCTTTTGAGGATTTACCAATGAAGCAAGTTTTAGGTTGAGCCTTTTTAGTGAAATCAACAATGTATAGATCACCTCTACGCACACCGGTAAAGACCATTTTATGGTTGTCTCGACAAAACACTTGGCAATCTACTTCAGTAAATAAGACATTGAAACTGAAATCAGCAAGTCTAGATAATGAAAGTAAGTTGTATCCAATAGATTCAACAAGCATGATATTTTGTATGGAGCTATCATGTGATATGGCCACCTTACCGAGGCCAACCACCTTACCCTTTGAGTTGTCACCGAAAGTGACATACTTTCGAGGACTATCATTATCAGCAAGCTCATGAAACATGTCTTTATCTCCGGTCATGTGATCGGTACATCCACTATCAAGAACCCATTCCTTTCCTCCTGACATATATCCCCGAAGATTTGCCATAAGACCAAGATGTCTCATTGCATCATCAAGATCAAAGTCACTATCATCATCCTCATCATAGTATCCATGTTCAACATCGCCATGTGGTGGATCAAGTCCTAGAGAGGGTGATTCGTTAGAGTGAGTTTGACAATGATCTTGCTTATGAATTTTTATAGCCTCGGAAATAATATCACTAATAATCCCAACATTTCCTTTGGCACGCATAAGGTTTGTAAGCTCAAATAGACGATCACCAAACATAGGATCACTAGAATTCATCTTACTCAAAGCAATGGACTTGTCAAGAATTTCATCAAGATTTTTCAAGGAACAGTTTGGAAAGCGTTCCTCAAGAAATTTCCATATAGTGTAGGCACACTTAAGAGTAGGCAAACATCCAATCAAGTTTCTAGGCAATCCTCTAATGATAAGTTCGGCAGTTCTAAGATTCCTAATCATGTCAATTGACTCATCATGGGTAGGATGCATAGGATAAACATAAGGAGCACAAGGGCTAGAAATGTACTTGTTCAAATGATATTGATTGAAAATTACAAGCGTCTCATTTTTCCACTCGTGAAAATACTCTCCATCAAGAATAGGCACTCTATGTCTAAGACTCCCAATAGTAGACTCATCCATCTTCCTCCAATGGTGATTAAACCAAAGCAATGGAGACCAATGCTCTGATACCACTTGTAGGACCTTGAGAAGAGGTGTCTAGAGGGGGGTGATTAGACACTAAGTGCCAAAGTTGCAGTTTTTAAGTTTTCTTAAGTTTAAGTGGAGTTTAGGCACAAGTTTAACAATCACAATACATATCAAGCAAGCATGCAAGAGTACATGGGCAGCGGAAAGTAAAGCATGCAATTTGCAAGAATGTAAAGGGAAGGGTTTGGAGGATTCAAACGCAATTGGAGACACAGATGTTTTTGGCATGGTTCCAATAGGTGGTGCTATCATACATCCACATTGATGGAGACTTCAACCCACGAAGGGTAACGGTTGCGCGAGTCCACGGAGGGCTCCACCCACGAAGGGTCCACGAAGAAGCAACCTTGTCTATCCCACCATGGTCGTCGCCCACGAAGGACTTGCCTCACTAGCGGTAGATCTTCACGAAGTAGGCGATCTCCTTGCCCTTACAAACTCCTTGGTTCAACTCCACAATCTTGTCGGAGGCTCCCAAGTGACACCTAGCCAATCTAGGAGACACCACTCTCCAAGAAGTAACAAATGGTGTGTTGATGATGAACTCCTTGCTCTTGTGCTTCAAATGATAGTATCCCCAACACTCAACTCTCTCTCCTAGGTTTTGGATCTGGTGGAAAGAAGATTTGAGTGGAAATCAACTTGGGGAAGGCTAGAGATCAAGATTAATATGGTAGGAATGGAATATCTTGGCCTCAACACATGAGTAGGTAGTTCTCTCTCAGAAAATGTATGCTGGAAGTGTAGGTTTAGTCTGATGGCTCTCTCCGCGAATGAAGAGGAGGTGGAGGGGTATATATAGCTTCCACACAAAATATAACCAATACACACAACTTGCCAAACTCGGTGGGACCGAATTGTTAAACTCGGTCAGACCGATTTAGCAAATAATGTGACCGTTAGGATTTTTGGTGGGACCGAAATGCAACTCGGTGAGACCGATATGATTAGGGTTAGGGCATAACGTAATCTCGGTAAGACCGATTACACAAACTCGGTGAGACCGATTTTGGTAATAAGCTTTCCAGAGAGTTGGTCAGGCAAACTCGGTTTGACAGATTACACAAACTCGGTGGGACCGATTTTGGTAATGAGTCAACCAGGAAGTTTGCATTGTAATCTCGGTAGTACCGATCACTCAAACTCGGTGAGACCGATTTTGATAATGGACATACACAGAGAGATTACAATCCCATCTCGGTGAGACCGAGATCCCTACCGGTGAGACCAATTTGCTTAGGGTTTGTGGCAGTGGCTAAGACATCTGAAATCGGTGGCGCCGGATAGAAAGAATCGGTATGACCGATTTTGGCTTTAGGTTTAGGTCATTTGTGGAAGTGGGAAAGTAGTTGAGGGTTTAGGAGCATATCAGTAAGCACATGAAGCAAGAGGCTCATTAAGCAACACCTCATCCCTCCTTGATAGTATTGGCTTTTCCTAGGTAAGCTAAAGACGCAAAAAAATACACGCTGCAGGAACAAGCCCGTGCGACCTGGGAATAATGCAGCCCGAGGGGCGCTCCCAGCTGAACAAACTGGAAAGAGTCACCTGGCATAGTTGCTGAAGAGATGTCGAGGCGGCTGAAGTCACGTGTTGAATAAGTTGCTCCTTTGGTGTCGTCCGACGGCCGGTTCCCCGGAGATCCTGGGGGCTCTAGCTCCTCTTCCCCCAGGACCGCCTGGCGCCTGGCCTCGTGAGCCGCCAGGACGCTCCGCAGGTTGCGCTGGAAGGCGTCCACCATGCTCGGCAGGCCGAATGGCATGCGAACATAGCTGTGAGATGGGCCCTCACAACGTCCCACGCGCGAAGGCTAGAAGTGCTCTTGAGATGCAACCCTGTTGAGCCCTGGGATGTTGATGCAGATACGCAGCCCGCCATCCTCGCCTGGATGGGGAGCTGCGCCTCGTGGGCGGCGGTCGCTACACATGGCTCTTGGTTCCTGAAGCTCCTGGGTTGTCTTGGTGATGAACTACTGAGCACAAGACGCCTCGCGCCTTATGCCCGCTTGAGGGAGGCGTGCGGCGAAGCACGCCTCGACACGGTACTCGAGCACCTCCCTCATGATGTTGGCTAGGTCTGAGACCCTGCAGGAGAGAGCCCCCGAGCCCAGCCTGAGGAGGGCGCTGGGCGCCGCCTTCCTATGCAAGGGAGGGAGGCGCCCCAGATGCGTGCACTGATCCTGATGTGGCACCGCTAGAGGCACCGCTCCCCTGAGGCCCTTGGCGCAGCAGTTGCTTCTTCTTCTTGGGGTGGCCTCAGGAGGGTACTCGCCCTTGTTGTCTGGGTCTTCGACTGCTGCGGCTTGGAAGGCACGCTCGAGGGAGCACACCACATATCTTTCTTCACAGGGGACTGTGATGATCCCGCTGCTTCATGGCATCTTGAGGACGTTGTAGCCGTGATGGGTTACTGCCATGAACTTGGCCAGGGCCGGATACCCGAGGATGGCATTGTACGACAGATGGATGTGTGTGACGTCAAAGTCGATGAGCTCGGTGCGGTAGTTGTCGCGCTGCCTGAAGGTGACAGGGAGGTGGACCTGCCCTATCGGGTGGTGGAGCCGTCAGTCACTCCTGAGAAGGGCTTGGTGGGCTGAAGCTGATCGTATGGCACTTGGAGGCTGTCGAATGTCTCAACGGATAGGACGTTAAGCCTTGCGCCGCCATTGATGAGGGTCTTGGTGACTTGTACGTTGCTGATGACGGGTGAACAGAGCATCGGGAGGGCGCCGGCAGTTGCCACGCACTTGAGCTGGTCCGCCGAGCTAAAAGTGATGGCGCACTTGGACCACCTGAGCGGGCACGTGGCCTCGAGCCTGGGAAGGGCTGCATTCACCTCGCGAGCAAACTGCTTGAAGATACGCTGAGATGCTGGGGCTTGAGCTCCGCCCAAGGAAGCCCCCAGCCCCCTCATCCTGATGATGGTCGTCATTCCTCCTTAGTGGTGGCAGCAGCGGAGGAAGACCAGCGTTGCCCTGAGGGCGGTCCTCATGAGGCTGATCCCTCAGGGTGCCCTCACAAGGTTGATCCTGCCAGCGATCCTTGCGAGGCCGGTCGCGCCACTCCTGGCGGGGGCCGCGATTGTCCCATTGTCCTCTGCCTCGTCCTCCTCCTCGGCTGTAGCCCCTGTCATTGCGCTCGGGGCATCGATCGAAGCGTCCATCACGAATGACCCTGAGCTCTTGACAGTCGTTGGTGTTGTGGATGTGTACGTTGTGGAAGGCACAGAACGGTCGGCTGCTTTTGGACGAATCGGGATGGTCCCGGCGCGTTTCGTATCTGGCTCCGCTGCGAGCACGGCCACTCCCTTGCACTTCATGTCCTTGGCCTTGGCTTTCTTCTCCTCCGGGCTGTTATTTGGGAGCTTGAGGAGGGAAAGGCGCCCCTCCTCGGCTCACGCGCACTTGGTCGCCATGTTGAACAGCTCCAGAGCCGTGCATAACTCCTCATGGTTGGCGAGCTCCTCCTTCATCTTGAGGTCACGGACGCCATTAGAAAACACGGAAATGATGGCCTCATCCGTCACCTTGGGGATCTTGAGATGAACGTTGTTGAAGCGCCGGATGTACTTCTGCAGGGTCTCTCCCGGCAGCTTCTTGATGTGGCGCAGGTCACCTGCGGCCGGCGGGCGGTCGCGAGTGCCCTGGAAGTTGGCGACGAAGTGGTCGCGCATCTCACCCCAGGAAGAGATCGAGCCCGGGGGCAGGTTCAGGAGCCACGAGCGAGCGCCATCCTTGAGAGCCATGGGGAACCAGTTTGCCATGACTTTTTTGTCGACGCTGGCTGCCTTGATGCTCAGCTCGTAGAACTGCAAGAACTCCGCATGGTCGGGGGTAATGTCATAGCGAGGAGGCAGGTCGGGCTTGAACTTGCCTGGCCAGACGACGCTGCGCAGCTTCGGGGTGAAGGCGTGGCAGCCTGCAGTGGCCACCGGTGCTCGTTGTGGGGGCGGAGCTTGATCTTGGTGTCCTCGCGCTGCCACGACAAGCGGCGCGTGGCCCCGCCGCGACAAGCAATCCTGACGTGGCGGTGCTAGGAGCGGTTGAGCGTTTTCTTGCGGTCGGGGAACTTCTTGGCAGCTTCCTTCTTCTCGCACGGGCACCCGACGCAGTGGGTCGTGCCGGGGGGCCGCGCGTCTTGGCGCCAGGGCGCCGTCTTTGTGCGGAGGTGGTGGAGGCGCCCCATGAGCTACGTCGCCCGCAGCTGGCGGTGGGCGAGGTGGCAAGAGGGATGGTGTGGGAGAGCCCCCAGCGGCGCTGACGAGCTCGGCGATGCGGTCCAACCAGTCCTTGTAGAGGTCGTCGACCGGGCGGTAGAGCAGGAGCTCACGTGCCATGAGTAGCGCAGCATGTGTGTCCGTGGGCGCGCGACCGGCGTGAGACGACGAGCCGGCCGGAGTTAGCGATGAGGTGGCGGTGTGGCCGTCCCACCGCACAAAGGGGTGCAGCAAGGACGATAGCTGATTGTTTTTAGCCGGGCCGGTGGCGGCGTTGGCGGTAGGCAATGGAGAACGGCGGGAAGGCCCGACAAAAGGATCCATCTGAGCGACGCAGGCGGCGAGGGCGGCCCGGCGCTCAGCGTGGGCCCGCCGAGCGACGGCCATGAACTTGGTGGAGTGGTGAAGCGCGGATCGACGGGAGGAAAGCTTCAGCGCACCCCTACCTGGCGCGCCAAATGTCGGATTACGGGTTCCGACAAAAACCCTTAAGGTTCGAACAATAGGGTACGCACAAAGATCTCTCTCTCCCTTTAGCTCGCACGCACAACGATCTCACGGCCTAGCTCGACGAACCCGAAGAACAAGGGACACAAGGGTTTATACTGGTTCGGGCCACCGTTGTGGTGTGATACCCTACTCCAGTGTGGTGTGGTGGATTGCCTCTTGGTCTAGGGAAGAACTAGTACAGGGGAAGAACATCCTCCTGAGGAGAGGTTCTCTTGTGCTCGGTGAGCTAGTGAGTGCTCGGGTTGTACGAATGATCCATCCCCTAGTCTGGTGGTGGCTAGCCCTATTTATAGAGGCCCTGGTCCTCTTCCCAAATATTGAGAGGGAAGGGATCCCACAATGGCCAAGTTTGAAGGGGGGCAACTAGTACAAGCTATCCTGACAAAAGTAGTCTCCGCCTGCCAAAGGCTCTGGTGGTGACGCCATCTTGGGCTCCACGGTGACCTCCATCCTGCCGTCCTGCTGGTCTTGGTCTCGTTGCACCGATATAGAAACCTTTGCCTGATGCCTCGGGACTCCTCACCTGCGCTTGCCTCTTTAGCACCAAAGAGGAAACGAGGACACTGCACGCACTGGCGCCCGCCTGGCCCCGGTCGTCATGGCTAGCGTCACAGGAACCTCGCGAGGTGCCCCTTGCCTTGATCTCTCCGCCCCTCGCGAGCCACCTGGTGAGGCCGATCCCCTTGGGGGTCTTGACGTTGTCCGCCTCGCGAGGCTCGGCCCCACGTGAGGGTCTTGAGTTGTTGATGTTGATGTCGGGCCGTACCAGGCCGTCGATGGAGCCACGCGGTGGGCTGCAGGCAGGCAGGGTTGGATACCCCCATATCCAGGACACCGACATGTAAGATAGATAATTTTTGAGGGTGAACATTCAGGGGAAAACACATTCAGAGATACCTTTAAATAGATAGTAGGAAGCAAATAACATTGCATACGGGGGTTACTAACATTACATGATGATCGAGTATTTCAACACCACAAGCGGTGTGATAAGTTCATGAAGCAAATTGTTTGAGGGAATACCAAATGCGAATGAAAACACCCTCCAAGAACCTTGATAAACTTTCACTCGATGGAATTCTTCCCCTGTCAGATTTCGGGTTCTGCAAGGTTTGAACTCTGGGGTGCGTGCGAAGAACTCTCTCTCCCCAGTATGCCAACCCAACGATTCCACGGCCTAGCTCGACGAACCCAAAGAACAAGAGACGCAGCAGTTTATCCTGGTTCGGGCCACCTTGTGGTGTAATACCCTACTCCAATGTTGTGGTGGATTGCCTCGAGGGGTCGAGGATGAACTAGTACAGTGTCGGAACAACCTCAGGAGGTGAGGTGTTCTTGAGCTCGATGAGCTGGTGTGGTGGTCAGGGTGGAATCGATCCGTCCCCTCTATGGTGGTGGCTAAGTCCTATTTATAGTGGCCTTGGTCCTCTTCCCAAATGTAGGCGGGAAGGGATCCCACAATGGCCAGATTTGAAGGGGGGCAACTAGTACAAGCTATCCTGACAAAAGTGTCTTCGCCTGCAAAAGGCTCTGGTGGTAACGCTGCGCCGGGGTCCACGATGACCTCCGTCCTGTCGTCCTGGTGGTCCTCGATCTTGTTGCACCGATATGGAAACCTTTGCTTGATTCCTCGGGACTCCACACCTGCGCTTTCCTCCTTAGCACCAAAGGGGAAACTGGTACACTATGCCCGCTGGTGCCCGCTTGGCCTTGGTCATAATGGCTCACGTCACACGAACCTCATGAGGTGTGCCTTGCATAGATATCTCCACTCCTCGGGAGCCAGCCCAGCGAGGCTGCCCCCCAGGGAGGTCTTGCTGTCGCTCGCCTTGCGAGACCTGACCTCTCGCGAGGGTCTTGAGTTGTTGTTGTTGAAGCTGGGTCGTACCAGGCCATTGGTGGAGCCACGCCATGGGCCACAGGCAGGCAAGTCTGGGTACCGCCATTCCCAGGACGCCGACAGTAGCCCCCGGGCCCAAGGCACGCGTTTACTTGGCTTCAAGGCAAAGCCAACGGGCAAGTGCGGAGCATCGTGGGCCCCAACTACCTGCGGCCTTGGTTGACGCGTGGTGACCGATTGGACGTGGGCGTCTCAGCTTCCCCATCCTACCTCGATAATTGTCTGACTTGACGAGACCCTGCTGCATGCAAAGAAAAGTCATCATTACGTGCAATCGTGGAGGCCGGCGGTTGGCCTCCTCTTGGCTATAAATGAGGAGGGGGAGGAGCCCCCCTTGCTCATCTCCTTCTCATTGCCCGCTCTCTCTTCTTCCTCTTTGCTTCACCGTCTTTGCTGTGGTGCTTATGGCGCCGATCAGGAGGTTCTCTGCAATAGAGAAGGGAAAGACCTCCCGCGAGGAGCAGGGGCCGCTCCCGCTGAAGAAAAGGTTGAATCGTCCCTGCGACGCCAAACACAGGCCAGTGGTGGTGCGGCCTTGGTATGAGCGACCTCCGCCTGGCTTCCAGCTTCCTTTGTACGCCCAAGCGCAAGGTTCTGGAGGAGGTGGCAGTGCCCCGCACCGTGCCAGCCATGGTCACAAAGGCCGGGCTAAAGTTGCGCGGGTTGCTGGCCCACGAACCCACACAGAAGGCTCCTCGCACGAATTCATGGTGTGGCCAGTGATGCCGCCATGCACTTGGATTCGGTTTCCGCCGTTCTTCGCTGAAGAGATGCCACCGAGAGGGCCGCTCGAGCTATGGCTGCACCACGCCGGGCGTTGCAGTCTGGCCACAGGGGCGAAGGTTGAGGTGGTCTCTCCAGGGAAGATCTTCATGACCCGAGGATGGGGTGATGTCGCCCGTGCTTGCCGCGTGGAGGGGGCCCTTGCCATCCATTTCGAGTACGATGGTGCCTCCACTCTATTCTTCAAGGTCTTCGACAAGGAGGGTCACCGCCTCGAGTGCTGCCCCGAGGGAAGCCGTCAGCAGGGCGCAGCGGCGTCGAGCTTGCTCCCAGCCCTACCGCTGGCCTCCCCAGCAGCAGCGACGACTCCTGGGGGTCCAGCAATTCTCCTGAGTCTAGCGAGTCCCCGGAGTCGAGCGACGACAACTACGTGCCTCCGAGTTCTCGCCGTGCCTGGAGCACGGCCACGACATCCACTCGCCGTCGCCGATGACCTGGATGGGTTGGCATCAGCCTCTCGTGGCCCACTGTTGATGATGTGTCGACGGCGATGCCCATAGTTAGGGCTCCCTAGGGACTTCCTTCTTTTGTTCCCTGCGAGGAATCGAGACAAGACACCGTGAGGGTATGTAAAGAACCTGTAATGCTTTTGCTTCAATATTTACTATTCCTGTTATAACGTTGCGGCTGCATGTCTTGCTTCGGCATTGTCCCCCCTTTCCATCCTGGCAGTAGTTTAGCGTTCTGCGCCGGCAGGTCCCAGTCCCCAGGCAAGCTTCGGCCGTCACTGGTATGCTAGGTCGCGGTGCCGCGGTCAAGGCCAGGAGGTGAGCGTCCCAAGGTCCGGTAAGAGCTCGTGAGGAGCGATGCTCAAGAGGTCCCCTTTGGCGTGCAAGCATCTCCTTGAAGGCTGAAAAGGAAGGCGGTATTGCCGAGGCAAGGCTGCGAGAGTCGAAGTTCCAGACAGTGGCGTCGCATCGACATGAATAGGTGACTTATCTTAACGAGAGAGAGACGATTCCTTGCGCAGTGCCCGATTTGTGTTTTAGCGGAGGTGCCACTAGGTTGGCTCACGCCAACCTCCCCTTTCCTTGCTCATCTAAGTGCTCTACATCCTCGGGTCCCGACCCTTGAGCGAGCTCTGCCACCGCTAGTATGCCAGGTTGCAATGCCGTGGTCAAGGCTAGGGTGAGGCCTGGAGAGTCAGTAGGAGCTCCCGAGGTGCGATGCTCGGGAGCCCCCCTTTTAACGTGCAAGTGAATCGCGTGAAAAAGGAGGGCAGCTAGTGGGGCCACCCGTAGCTGAGCTCTAGAGATTCCTGCGAGTTAGTCCGAGGGGAGAATATAACTCATAATCGCGTTTGCTGCCCTGCCTCTGACCTTTCTGCAAGAAGATGACGGTAGTGAGGATCTGGTGGGGTGACGTGCGCGGGGCGGGTCTCGAGCCAGAGCTCGGTCTCTCAGGTTTATCAGCATTGCAGGGACGAACCCAAGCACAAGCGCCGTGCCAGCATGTGTAGCCCCCATTGCGGGATGAGCAGGAGGCCGGTCAGCAATGCGGGGGGCTGTCGGTGTCGAAACCGGCGGATCTCGGGTAGGGGGTCCCGATCTGTGCGTCTAAGGCTAATGGTAACAGGAGGCAAGGGACACGATGTTTTACCCAGGTTCGGGCCCTCTCGATGGAGGTAAAACCCTACTTCCTGCTTGATTGATCTTGATGATATGAGTATTACAAGAGTTGATCTACCACGAGATCGTAGAGGCTAAACCCTAGAAGCTAGCCTATGATGATTATGATTGTGCATCCACGGACTAAACCCTCCGGTTTATATAGACACCGGAGGGGGCTAGGGTTTACACAGAGTCGGTTACAAAGAAGGAGATCTAATATCCGGATCGCCAAGCTTGTCTTCCACGCAAAGGAGAGTCCCATCCAGATACGGGACAATGTCTTGAGTCTTGTATCTTCACGGTCCAACAGTCCGGCCAAAGTATATAGTCCGGCTGTCCGGATACCCCTTAATCTAGGACTCCCTCAGTAGCCCCTGAACCAGGCTTCAATGACGATGAGTTCGGCGTGCAGATTGTCTTCGGCATGCAAGGCGGGTTCCATCTCCGTACTCCAAAGTACCTGTTGTAACAAACAGTGTCCGACTTCCCATCAATGTTGTACTCCTCGGCTTCTGTGCTTCAAAAATGGCCATCTCCACGTGTCGAGAAAATACGAGAAGCCGAAGCATTTTTACATTTGCCACCCCGGCCCTGCAGGCAAACCTTCTATTTGAAGAGACGGGGATCCTCAGACCCAAACCTCACCTTCTTCCCTTGAGCAAGCATCCAACAGAGCGCACCCGAAAAAAACCATTCCAACATGGCCGGTCGCCGTAGCTCCTCTTCTCGCTCTCTTAGCTCTAAGCCGGGTGATTGGGAAGAGTGTTATGTTCCCCACAGCCGTTTAGTAGAGTTGCAGACCCAAGGGTTTCTTCCACCGGCGTTCATGGTCCCCGTCCGAGCCGGACTAGCCACCTATGATGGCAGGGAGCAAGCGGAGAGATTTCCTAGCCCATCTCAGGGGGAGCAAGTATGCCTCATCCCATATTTGCTATGAGGCGTCGGGTTTCCAATCCACCCATTCCTTCGCGGGCTCCTAGAGTTCTATGGCCTCCAGTTGCACAACTTCACCCCCGCCTCCGTGCTGCACATCGCAGGATACGTTGCCCTTTGTGAATTATTTCTAGGCTGCGAGGCTCACTTCGAGTTATGGAAGAAGTTATTCTGCCTTGTCCCTCGCAATCAGGGGGAATCCATATGTCAAGTGGGTGGAGCCAAAATATGGCGCGTCGCCGAGATCAGATACCTGTCCGGTACTCCCAAGAAGGCATCTGAAAACTGGCCCTCGGAGTGGTTTTATGTTGATGATGTTCCCCTTCCGGATCCAATCCGGATGGGCCTCCGTGAGTTCAACAACGCTCCGCTGAAGAAACGCCAGAGTTGGCGCCCTCGGAGCCCCTAGGAGGAACATACCAGAGAAGTCCACTTCCTGATGAGCAGGATAAAGACACTGGCCAAATCAGGGCTGACAATAGTCAAGGTTATATCAATATTCATAATGCGGGGGGTGCAACCACTTCAATATCGGGGGAAGCCCATGTGGCACTTCAACAGGGAAGACAATGCCACCCACTGTGGTCGTAAAGGTCTGGACTCCGCCACTGCTCTGGCGAGAATACTGTCCGATTTGTATAAAGGAGAATAAGAAGAATTCCTTCGTATTAAACTGCGGGACGGATTTTCCATGTACAACCCCCCAAGCTGGGTAAGTCGTCACTCTTTACCCCACTCTATCCATTCTGGCGCCCTTCATCACAATCATTTACCTTGATATTTCTGAGCAGGAACTGAGGAGGACCGTGGAAGGATTCAACAGCCCCTCCCCGTAGCCAGAGGACCCCAGAAGGGCCTTTGATCCAAGACTTGAAGAAGATCCGGATATAACTATGGAGCTTGTCGATGGCACATTTTATCAGGCTAGCTGCGATGGCACCTCGGTGGCTATTATCGCCGACTATCCCGGACTGCTGCCTGCGTCGTGTGTAAGCAAAGCCGAAGCCTTACCCTCTGAAGAGGACTCCTTTCTTATACCATGCCTTATGCATAAAACATCGTATTTTTATAGAGACGACCATTGGAACGCGACGCCGAGCCCCTGGGGGCTCGTCGGCAAAGGGCGTTCGGGCCAGGCAGGCTTAAGAGGAAAGTGGTTAGGGCAGAAATGCCGTTGCAAAGGTATATTTAGAACCTGCTCTATGATTATCGTGCTTGAAATGTAACAGCGTCGTTCGTATCCCGGCAGAAAGAGGAGTCGCCAGACTATATCTGGAGATCCTGCCGGCCACGCCTCTACCAGCCGGATTCCAGAACCGGCTTCGAGAGAGGAGGCCTATGCGAGGCCGATGCCGAATTGTCCTCCGACAGAGGATGCGGATATGCTCTCCGCCACAAATTCCGAAGTAGAGAGTGCCATGAACCACCGGCGCCGACGGGCCGTACTTCACAATGGCATCTTTTCTGAAGAGGCATTCAATGCTTTCAATTCGGGAGACGCATACATCCGAGTTGCCCAAGGTGGGCTTGCTAGAGCGATGGACCAGTATGTGAAAGATATATGGGTAAGAAAATTTGACAAGCATGTATAGCAGTAGCCCCTGTGACTTGAAACGGTTGGAACAACTGATTTAAGGATCATTTTATGCATAGTTTCTTGTAGAGAAGAATACCCAATTGTCTCAAGAGCTGCAGGAGTGCAAGACCCAGCTGAGGGCCGCGGTTGCCAAACTAGAGGAATCCTAGAAGGCCTCATCTGGTAACATTTGTCTCAATAGAGAAATTTTAAAGGAATATACCAGTTAGTAATTGGCTTGCTTCATAAGTCTCACAGAAAATTCTGCAGACAATCCCGGGACGAATCCGGAGATCGTAAGAGATAGCGAGTCGCATCTCCAAAGACAGCTAAAGGCTTGCGAGCGTGTGCTTATGCAGGTTAGGCAGGAGAAAAACAACCTCCAAGATGCCAACGTCCGGCTGGGCGTCGAATTATCAGATGTTCGAGCTCAGCTGGCGGACTCCGTGAAGGAGAACAGAAGGCTTCGTCGCGGCGTTTATGGTAAGTGCCTAAACAAACTGCAGTACAGTTCAGCGAGGAAGCATATTAAGAGAGTTTATATCTGTAGGTATGTTGACGGGTCATCCTGAAGAGGAGATGCCCGGGTCCGCAGGCGATTTACTGCAAGATCTCTCACAGCTGCATGAACGAGTTCGGCAGGTGATGCAGTGTATTGCCCAGGCCTTGTGGCCATCCACTTCCCTGCCAGGAGGCATGGGGGAGTTCGTGGATATGCTCCAAGGAGCACGGCGGCGCTTCCGGTTGTGGAAGGTGTCAGCCTGCCAACAAGGTGCCAGGGAAGCCTGGGCCATGGTGAAGACGCGCTACACCAAACTTGACCCAAACCATATGGCCGAAGTTGGATCGGCGGGGCCAGATGGGCAAGAGATTCCCGTGAGTCTGGTGTATGACCAGGTAGCGTTAGCCGCAAAGTATTCCCAACGGGATTGCAAGCTAGATAGACTATTGGATGGTATAGGGGAAGAATATAGTCAGTCCAAGTGACTATGTAATTCAATGGCCATATGCAGTCCCTAGCCGGATTAAAAATCTTTTGTCATGCCGGACCTTTTCGCTTCAGCCCCCGGATCCGACAGTCTGTGGTGTATCTGAATACCCTCTCAGTTATACAAAACCGGGGTATGCGTGGAAACCAGGCGTAGGGGTCATAAGTGCTTGAACAGACAAGTACCCAACTAGTTATGTTATATTACATGGGTAGTAAGAAACATCTTCCAGGGAGAATAGTTCCGTTAGGGGTTCCTTTCCCTGGGTACGCATGCATCGATGTACATGTCCGAACTGCGAACAAAAACACAGGATACAAAACATCTGGGGATTAACGTTGTAATAAACGAAAGAAACATCTTTTGTTCACCGACCGAATATTCCCTTAAGAATGCTAGCTTTCGGTTTCACCCAGTCTAAGGTACACATCCGGCTGAACCGGCAGTAACAATCGCAGAGGTGCTCCCTTTATGCCCTAGCCGAATTAACGGGAACATAGGGCATAAACACAAGAGCCAGGCAACCCAGCATGGCCACTTCTTAAGTCATATCAATGCATATAATGGTGAAGAAAAGGCACATATGGAAAAAGAACGCATATGTGATAGGCAGGAAGCCATGAAAGTAATTATATTTAGCTTTCGTATAGGAAGCCCCCAGGTATGGTGAACACACATAGTGCGGCCGGAGTGATCCCAGCATCCGCATTGTATTGAATACTTTGTGTGAAGAAGGGAAAAAGGGCGAGAAAGGAAAAAAGGGAGGAACATAATTAAAAGAGCGGGGGTAAGGAGAAGAACACTAAGTTCGGCACTAGGCGTAGAATCTCAGGAGTCTGGCCGTGTTCCATGGGTTCGGCTCGAGTCTGTTATCGGATGCATTACGCAGTCGGTACGCTCCTCCGGAGAGAACTTTATCAATAATGAAGGGACCCTCCCACTTAGGTTTGAGCTTGTCCTTCTTCTTCTCTGGTAGGCGTAGAACGAGTTCGCCAACATTATAAGTTTTGGCCCGCACTTCTCTGCTTTGATACCGTCGAGCCTGCTGCTGATAGAATGCGGAACGGGCTTTTGCGACGTCGCGCTCCTCCTCCAGGGCATCTAAGTTGTCCTGCCGATCTAAGTCAGCTTCCTTCTCTTCGTACATGCACACGCGAGGTGAGTCGTGGATTATGTCACAGGGTAGTACTGCTTCTGCGTCGTACACCATAAAAAATGGTGTGTATCCGGTGGTGCGATTCGGTGTGGTCCGCAGCCCCCAAAGTACGGAGTCGAGCTCCTCGACCCAGTGCGTGTTCGATTCTGTCAAGGATCGCACTAGTCTGGGTTTGATGCTTCTCATGATGAGACCATTTGCATGTTCAACATGTCCGTTTGTTTGGGGATGGTAGACAGAGGCGTAATCGAGCTTAATGTCCATGTTGCCGCACCAAGTTTTCACTTCATCGGCTGTGAAGTTTGAGCCATTGTCAGTGACGATGTTGTGGGGGACGCCGTAAAGGTGTACAACCCCTGATATGAAGTCTATCACTGGTTCGGATTCGGTCGTTTTAACTAGTTTGGCTTCTATCCATTTGGTGAACTTGTCCACCATGACTAATAAGTATTTTTTTCTTATGGCTTCCCCCTTTAAGAGGTCTGACCATATCCAGCCCCCAGACCGCGAAGGGCCTGGTTATGGGGATTGTTTGGAGAGTGGTAGGGGGCATATGGCTCTGATTGGCGAAGAGCTGGCAACTGACGCAGTGTTGGACAAGGTCCTGTGCATCTAGCTGGGCTGTCGTCCAACAAAAACCTTACGAAAGGCTTTGCTGACAAGTGCCCGAGCCGCAGCGTGGTGCCCGCCGGGTCCGGCATGAATTTCAGCCAAGAGCTGCCGCCCTTCCTCTTCGGAGATGCATCTTTGGAGCACTCTGGTGGCACTTTTCTTATAGAGTTCTCCCTCATGGACTTTGTAGGCCTTGGAACGCCGCACAATACAACATGCTTCATTTTGGTCCTCGGGGAGCTCCTGCCTATTTACGTAGGCCAAGAAAGGCTCGGTCCACGAGGCGATTACAGCCATGATTTCGTGGGCCGAATGTGTTATTTCGGTGGCGGAGCCCCTGATTACATCAGATGGTTCGGAATCTGGGGTTGTATTCGGAGCCGGGCTAGTGTGGCCGGACTCCCCTTCCCATATCACGGATGGCTTGAACAACCTTTCCAAGAATATGTTAGGTGGGACAGGGTCGCGTTTAGCACCGATGCAGACGAGGATATCCGCCGCTTGATTGTTTTCTCGAGCCACATGGTGGAATTCGAGCCCCTCGAACCGAGCTGACATTTTGAGGACGGCATTGCGGTATGCCGCCATTTTCGGATCCTTGGCATCAAAGTCTCCGTTTATTTGTGATATTGCGAGGTTTGAGTCCCCACGCACTTCCAGGCGTTGAATGCCCATAGATACTACCATCCGAAGACCATGCAACAGGGCCTCATATTCGGTTGCATTGTTGGAGTCTGTGTATAATATTTGGAGTATGTATTGGACCGTGTCTCCGGTGGGGGATGTCAGGACTACACTCGCTCCCAATCCGGCCAGCATTTTAGAGCCGTCGAAGTGCATGATCCAATTGGAGTACGCATCGTACTCTTTAGGGAGTTCGTCTTCTGTCCATTCGGCAATGAAGTCAGCCAATACTTGCGACTTAATGGCCCGCCGTGGTTTGTATGTTATGTCGAACGGAAGGAGCTCGATGGCCCATTTAGCAATCCTTCCTGTGGCGTCGCGGTTGTTTATTATGTCATTGAGTGGTACTTCGGAGGCCACCGTAATCGAACACTCTTGAAAGTAGTGTTGTAGCTTCTGGGATGCCATGAAGACCGCGTATGCTATCTTGTGATAGTGTGGGTATCGGGATTTGCATGGAGTGAGGACAGTGGACACATAATATACAGGCTTTTGGAGCGGGGACTTGTATCCGTCTTCTTCTCGTTCGACGACGAGCACTACGCTTACAACATGATGTGTTGCTGCTATGTATAATAGCATAGGTTCGCCAGTATTTGGCGCGGTCAAGACTGGATTGTTAGCCAATAGGGTCTTTATTTCATCCAGTCCGGTCGCGGCTACATCCGTCCACACGAAGTGTTCGGTGCACCGAAGAAGGCGGTAAAGTGGTAGTGCCTTTTCTCCTAATCGGGAGATAAAGCGGCTTAAGGCATCCACGCATCCAGCGAGTTTCTAGATATGCTTGAGGTCTATTGGGATAGCCAACTATGATAGAGCTCGGATTTTTGCCGGATTTGCTTCGATTCCTCTATTGGAAACAATGAAGCTGAGCAACATCCCGGAGGGTACGCCGAAAACACATTTTTTCTGGGTTGAGCTTGATGGCGTATGTTCGGAGGTTGTCGAACGTAAGCCTCAAGTCATCTACTAAGGTTTCGACGTGTCTTATTTTTATGACCACGTCGTCCACATATGCCTCCACTGTTTTGCCGATTTACTTCTCCAAGCATGTTTGAATCATGCGTTGATAGGTTGCGCCGGCATTTTTGAGTCCGAAAGGCATAGTGTTGAAACAGAAGGGACCATATGGTGTTATGAAGGCCGTTGCGGCTTGGTCGGACTCTGCCATCTTTATTTGATGGTATCCAGAGTATGCGTCGAGGAAACATAGTGAGCCGTGTCCTGCGGTAGCGTCGATGATTTGGTCGATGCGAGGGAGGGGGAAGGGATCCTTGGGGCAAGTCTTGTTGAGGTCTTTGAAATCGACGCATAGGCACCAGGATTTGTCCTTCTTTGGTACCATTACCAGATTTGCTAGCCAATCCGGATGATTTATATCTCTGATGAATCCGGCCTCAAGTAGCTTGGCTAGCTCTTCTCCCATGGCTTTCCATTTAGGCTCTGAGAAGCGCCTAAGAGTCTGTTTGACTGGCTTGTATCCTTTCAATATATTGAGGTTGTGCTCAGCCAGCCTACATGGGATGCCCGGCATGTCTGAAGGATGCTAGGCGAAAATGTCCCAATTCTTGCGTAGGAAGTCTCGTAGTGCGGCGTCCATTGTGGGGTTCAACTGTGTCCCGATGGAAGCTGTCTTCATGGGGTCCGTTGGATGGACCTGGAATTTGACTATCTCATCTGCAGGCTTGAATGAGGTGGACTTGGGTCGTTTGTCGAGTATCACGTCGTCCCTGTCCACTATGGCGTGCAGCGTTGTTAGTTCTTCGGCCGCTAGGGCTTCTGATAATGCTTCTAGGGCTAGTGCGGTAGTTTTATTTTTGGCACGGAGTGCGACGTCCGGATCACCGGCTAGAGTGATGATTCCATTGGGTCCAGGCATTTTAAGCTTCATGTACCCGTAATGGGGTATAGCTTGAAAGCTCGTGAATGCGTCCCGCCCTAAAAGGGCGTGGTATCCGCTGCTGAACGGGGCCACTTGGAACGTGATTTCTTCAGACCTATAATTCTCCAGGGTGCCTAATACCACATCGAGTGTGATTTTTCCCGCACATCGTGCCTCCCGACTAGGGATGATTCCCATGAAGGTTGTGTCGCTTTGCTCAATGCGGCTTTTATCAATTTCCATCTTGCTGAGCGTTTCTTCATAGATCAAGTTTAATCCGCTTCCGCCGTCCATGAGTACTTTAGTGAGCCGAAAGCCGTCCATGATTGGGCTAAGGACCAAAGCGGCTAGTACCCGGACTGTCTGGAATTGAGGTTCGTCACTGGCACTGAAGGTTATAGCAGTGTCGCTCCACGGATTTATTTTTGCCATGTGGCAGATTTCAGCGAAATTTCGATGAGCTCGCTTGCGCCTATTATTTGAGGCGAAAGTCTCGAAGACTGTCAGTACTGCATTGCTATCTTCGGCAGGGTGTTGCTCTGCTGTATGGTTTACAAGAAGATCCTCGCCGCTTTTTGCTACCTGCCGGAGTATCCAACATGCTCTAAGGCTATGCGTTGGCGTAGTATCCGGCGTGCTGTGAATTTTGCATGGCCCATTGAGCCATTCTTCCAATACGGTTCCATGCCCTGGAGTGGGCTTTGGTTTTTTTGGGAATTGGATCGGGTAACTTACGAGAGTTTGCCCTTTTAGCTCGGACAAAGGGTTTAGTGAGAGCCGGATTATCCCAAAAGTATGTTTGGGTTTTCCAGGCGCTTTCCATCGCACAATACTTTTGTACTATGGCTGCTAAGTCGGCAAAGTGTACTATGTCATGGCGACTTATAGCATTAAGGATCCCTTTGTTCGTGCAATTTTTGCAGAAGAGTGAGATTGCGTCCTCCTCGCGACAGTCCTTGACCTTGTTTATCACAAGGAGGAATCTGGCCCAGTAGCGATGTATTGTCTCTTGGGGCTCTTGTCTGATATGGGAGAGACGGCTTAAGTATGGGTGGGTGGGCGTAGTTAAATCTGGATTCTGATCCGATCTAACACCAGGGGCAGAGGGGCTTCCGGGCTTGGCAGCTCGGGCTCCGGGATGTTGCTCGATTTTTCCGGCTCGTTGCCCGATTCTAGGTTCGGGGTCTGGGTCGTGTCCTCCCACGAACGGTATCCGGCTCAGAGAGCTCGGTAATCCGGACCTAGTTCGTCCTCAAAGTAGAGGGATAATCCATGTGTGGCTCTTCCACTACCGCTATCTCGTGGGTGACCGGTGGGGGTTTAATATCCCTTTGGTCGGGTTTAAGCCCAATCCGATCATAGTCTATAGCGACTCCCAAAGCGGCGATGCGATCCAAGAGCTCATTAAGGGAGGAGAGCTCCATTAGATCCATCTGTTCGGCGAGTTCCGAATTGACGTGGAGGCTATTTTTGATGACCTGAGAGGTCATCGTCGGCGCGACAAACGATCGGGCGGCCATGACGAAGCCGCCTAGTCGGAGAGTTTGGCCTACCACTAGTGCCCCCCCAGAGGTGATGTTGTCCTTGACAATGAGACGAGCCATCGAGCCTTGCAGCAACGACATAGAGGAACTCTCAATGAAAGCACCAATGTCGGTGTCGAAACCGGCGGATCTCGGGTAGGGGGTCCCGATCTGTGCGTCTAAGGCTAATGGTAACAGGAGGCAAGGGACACGATGTTTTACCCAGGTTCGGGCCCTCTCGATGGAGGTAAAACCCTACTTCCTGCTTGATTGATCTTGATGATATGAGTATTACAAGAGTTGATCTACCACGAGATCGTAGAGGCTAAACCCTAGAAGCTAGCCTATGATGATTATGATTGTGCTTCCACGGGCTAAACCCTCCGGTTTATATAGACACCGAAGGGAGCTAGGGTTTACACAGAGTCGGTTACAAAGAAGGAGATCTAATATCCAGATCGCCAAGCTTGTCTTCCACGCAAAGGAGAGTCCCATCTGGACACGGTACGAAGTCTTGAGTCTTGTATCTTCATGGTCCAACAGTCTGACCAAAGTATATAGTCCGGCTTTCTGGATACCCCCTAATCCAGGACTCCCTCAGGGGCCACGAAGGGCAACAGGCGAGCAGTCAGCAACATAAATCAGCTCATGGGATGAGGTAAATCTAATCCATATAGATGCAAGAACTATACATGCCAAAGGGACGGGCCTATGTGGCCTGGGGATGATGCAACCCGAGGGGCGCCCCCAACAGAGCAAATCGAAGATGCAAAAGGATACACGTCACAGGGGCCAG
This sequence comes from Triticum dicoccoides, assembly GCF_002162155.2. NCBI lineage: Eukaryota > Viridiplantae > Streptophyta > Magnoliopsida > Poales > Poaceae > Triticum > Triticum dicoccoides. The sequence continues at coordinate 224,115,159 of NC_041381.1, read as the reverse complement.
GCCCGTGTGATCTGGGGATAATGTAGGCCGAGGGGCGCCCCCAACTGAATAGATTGGAAAATGTCACTTGGCACCATTGCTGGAGAGATGTTGGAGTAGCTAAAGACGCGTGCTGGAGAAGTCGCTCCTCACGAGCCGCCTGGGTCCCGAACCTGGGGAAGCTCTGGAGGCTCAGGGGGCTCTCAAAGAACCATTGCCATCTCCGCCAGGACCGCCTGGCGCCTGGTCTCCTGAGCCGCTAGGGCACTCCTCAGGTGGCGTTGGCAGGTGGTGTCCGCGTTCGGCAGGCTGAAAGGCATGCGAACATAACTGTGAGCGAGGGCCTCACACCGGCCGACACTCGACAGCCAAAAGCGCTCCTGAGATGCGGCCCTGTTGAGCCCTGGTATGTCAATGCAGACGCGCACCTCACTATCCTCTCCAGGATGAGGAGTTGCGCCAGGTGGTGGGCGGCGGTCGCCGTGCATGGCTCTTGCCTCTTGAAGCTCCTCGGTCACCTTGGTGATGAACTCCTGAGCACCTGGCACCTGGTGCCTCGTGCCCTTGCAGGGAAAGTGTGCGATGAAGCATGCCTCCACTTGGTGCCCGAGCGCCTCCCTCGTGACATTGGCCAGGTCAGAGGCCCTCCCGGAGGGAGCCCCCGAGCCCAGCCCGAGGATGGCGCCAGGCACGCCTTCCTATGCGAGGGAGGGAGGCGCCCCTTTCGTGGGTGCAGGTCCTGAGGTGGTGCCGCTGGAGACACCGCCCTCTTGAGGCTCTTGGTGCAACAGTTGTTTCTTCTTCTTGGGGACAGCCTCAGGAGGGTACATGGCACCTTTGTTGTCTAGGTCCTCGACTGCGGGAGCCTGGAAGGCACGCTCGAGGGAGCACAACGCGTCCTTCTCCTCGTAGGCGATCGTGATGATGTCGCGGTTCCCTGGTATCTTGAGGACATTGTAGCCATGGTGAGTCACCGCCATGAATTTGGCCAGAGCTGGATACCCCAAGATGGCGTTGTATGGCAGACGGATGTGGGCGACGTCGAAGTCTATGAGCTCGGTGCGGTAGTTGTCGCGTTGGCCGAAGGTGACTGGAAGGCTGATCTGCCCTATTGGGGTGGTGGAGCCGTCGGTCACTCCTGAGAAAGGCTTGGTGGGATACAGCTGATCATATGGCACTTGGAGGCGGTCGAATGTCTCGATGGAGAGAACATTTAGCCCTGCACTGCCGTCGATGAGGGTTTTGGTGACTTGGACGTTGCTGATGACGGGCGAGCAGAGCATCAGGAGTGCGCCGGCGATTGCCGCTCACTTGAGCTGGTCCGCCAAGTTGAAGGTGATGGTGCACTTGGACCACCTGAGCGGCCGCGTGGCTTCAAGCCTGGGGAGATCCGCGTTCACCTCTCGGGCGAACTACTTGAAGATGCGCTGAGAGGCTGGGGCTTGCGCACCGCCCAAGATGCAGACGATGGCGCGAGGTTCCTGGAAGCCCCCAGCCCCCTCGTCCTGGTGGTGGTCATCATTCCTTCTTGGTGGTGGTGGCAGCGGAGGGAGGCCAGCATTGCCCTGAGAATGGTCCTCGCGAGGTTGTTTGTGCCAGGCACCCTCACGAGGCGGGCCCTGCCAGCGGTCCACACTAGGCTGATCGCGCCACTCCTGGCGGGGGCCGCGATCGTCCCAGCGTCCTCTAGTTCGGCCTCCTCCATGGCCGTAGCTTCGATCGTTGCGCTCGGGGCGTCGACCAAGGCGGCCTTCGCGGATGGCCCTGAGCTCGTGACAATCATTAGTGTTGTGGCTCTGTACATTGTGGAAGACGCAGAACGGACGGTTGCCCTTGGATGACTCTGGGTGGTCGCAGCCGTGCTTAATCTCTGGTTCAGCCACGAGCACGGGCGCCCCCTTGCGCTTCACGTCCTTGGCCTTGGCCTTCTTGTCTTCTGGGTTGGCCACTGGGAGCTCGACGTGGGAAAGGCGCCCTTCCTCAGCTCTCGCGCACCTGGACGCTATGTTGAACAGCTCCAGAGCCGTGCACAGGTCCTCGTGGATGGCGAGCTCCTCCTTCATCTTGACATCGCGGACGCCGTCAGAGAACGCTGAATTGATGGCCTCGTCTGAAACCTTGGGGATCTTGAGGAGCACGCTATTAAAGCGCTAGATGTACTTTTGTGGGGTTTCCCCCGGCTGCTGCTTGATGCGTCGCAGGTCACCGACGGCGGGCGGGCGGTCGTGAGTGCCCTGGAAGTTGGCGATGAAATGCTCGCGCATCTCGCCCCAGGAAGAGATTGATCCCGGGGGCAGGTTCAGGAGCCACGAGCGAGCGCAATCCTTGAGGGACATGGGGAACCAGTTCGCCATGACCATCTCATCGCCGCTAGCCGCCTCGATACTTAGCTCGTAAAGCTCCAGGAACTCAGCATGGTCAGGGGTGTCGTTGTAGCGTGGAGGCAGGTCGGGCTTGAACTTTCCGGGCCAGACGATGCTGTGAAGCTCAGGAGTGAAGGAGCGGCAGCCTGCAGTGGTCACCAAAGCCCGTCATGGAGGTGGTGCTTGGTCTTGGAGCTCGCGTGCTGCCGCGACAGGCGGAGCGCGGTCTTGGCGTGGCAGTGCTGGAAGTGCACGTGCCTCCTCTTGCAGCCGCTGGATCTCCTGGCGGCTTCCTTCTTTGTGCACGGGCGCCCTGCACGGTGGGTCACGCCACGGGGTCGGGCGCCTTGGTGCGAGGGCGATGTCCCGACGAGGCGGCGGTGGTAGAGGAGCTCCGTGAGCTACGTCACCCGCTGCGAACGGTGGGCGAGGCAGCGAGAGGGATGGTGCAGGAGAGCCCCAACGGCACTAACTAGCTCGGCGATGCGGTCCAGCCACTCTTCATAGAAGTCATCGATGGGGCGGTAGCGTAGGAGCTCACGCGCCATGAGCAACGTATCCTGGGCGTTTGCTGGGCCGCGATGAGTGTGGGGCGACGAACCAGCTGGGGTCAGCGACAGGGTGGCGGTGCGCCCGTCATGCCGCACGAAGGGGTGCAGCGACGAGGCTTGCTGCTCGTGCCCCGCCGGGCTGGTGGCGGCGTTGGTGGCAGGTGATGGAGAACGACGGGGAGGCTTGCCGGCGGGGGCCGTCTGGGTGGCGCGGGTGGCGAGGGCGGCATGTCACTCAGCACGGGCTCGACGAGCGTCTGCCATGGAAGAGGTGGAGCGGTGGCGAGTCGATCGATGGAAGAGAACCTCCGACGCACCCCTACATGGCGCGCCAAATGTTAGATTTCGGGTTCCGCAAACCCTGGAGAGGTTCGAACTCTGGGGTGCGTGTGAAGAACTCTCTCTCCCCAGTATGCCAACCCAACGATTCCACAGCCTAGCTTGACGAACCCAAAGAACAAGAGACGCAGCAGTTTATCCTGGTACGGGCCACCTTGCGGTGTAATACCCTACTCCAGTGTTGTGGTGGATTGCCTCGAGGGATCGAGGATGAACTAGTACAGTGTCGAAACAGCCTCAGGAGGTGAGGTGTTCTTGAGCTCGATGAGCTGGTGTGGTGGTCAGGGTGGAATCGATCCGTCCCCTCAATGGTGGTGGCTAAGTCCTATTTTATAGTGGCCTTGGTCCTCTTCCCAAATGTAGGCGGGAAGGGATCCCACAACGGCTAGATTTGAAGGGGGGCAACTAGTACAAGCTATCCTGACAAAAGTAGTCTTCGCATGCAAAAGGCTCTGGTGGTGACGCTGCGCCGGGCTCCACGATGACCTCCGTCCTGTAGTCCTGGCGATCCTTGGTCTTGTTGCACCGATATGGAAACCTTTGCTTGATTCCTCGGGACTCCGCGCCTGCGCTTGCCTCCTTAGGACGAAAGGGGAAACTGGTACACTGCGCCCGCCTGGCCTTGGTCGTCATGGCTCACGTCACACGAACCTCACGAGGTGTGCCTTGCATAGATATCTCCGCTCCTCGGGAGCCAGCCTAGCGAGGCTGCCCCCAGGGAGGTCTTGTTGTGGCTCGCCTCGCGAGACCTGGCCTCTCGCGAGGGTCTTGAGTTGTTGTTGAAGCTGGGTCATACCAGGCCGTTGGTGGAGCCACGCCATGGGCAGCAGGCATGCAAGTCTGGGTACCCCCGTTCCTAGGACGCGGGCACCCCCTTTTGTCAACAAGTGTCAAAAAGGAATGAGAAAACATATGAGGAGCTACTCCATGGGAGAATCCTCAGAATAAGAATTAAATCCACTCGACGAATCAGAATCCAAAGAGTGAGGAATGGTTGAGGCAAAAGCAGGCGTGGCATCATGGGCACTTGAAGATTTGGCTCGATGATCATCTGGCTTGAAGATAAGAGTGTCGGCTGTGTCTGCAATATCATCATGATTTCTGACAAACAACATGTCCGCTGAAGTAGAACATTGTGGGAGAACTGGAGTTTGTCTTCGGATGCGAGAAACAACGAGCAAGTCCAGGTAGTTGTAGTCCTTCATGATGCCCTTCCTGGATAAACCCTTTCAAGAGCAATGCTTCCTTAACAGAGTCCATCAGCACTTCTTTGTTTCCTTCTCATGCAAAAGAATTTGGCGAGTGTGATTGTGAAGCAAATTCAGCTCAGTCATTAACTCCGCCTTTTCTTTTCTATACAGCCTAATGTGGCTTTCAGGTGTCTGCTGAGTGCGAATGCATATCTCATAAAGAGATGGATTTTCCTCACGAGGGATTACTACCCTGGCTTTGTTGACCTTCGGTGCATTTTCAGACGTGGATGCATCTGTAGCAGCATCAGCAGGTTCCTTTCCTTTTCCAGAATTCTTCACAATGCACAGAGTGTCACGCACGGGTGGCACGAATACCTTTGGAATGTAAGCCCTGAAGAATTTTCATCAGTGAGCTGCTCGATCGCAAGCATGATCCATGGAGCATAGGGCTTTAATGACTGAGGGCTATCAACTGCACATGCGAGGTTCCGAATGAAAAGATGAGGAATATCAAACTTAATCCCTTGAGACATGGCTACAAGTGCATTTCCCACAATGCCTTTGATGGAATTCGGTATGTTTGTTAGCGTAAGAGTATTGCACATAATGTGAAATAGCACTTTGTTTGTCATAGGCCAACTTCTTCGGATCAACATCAATGCATTCATCACCAACCATGGTGGAATCCATCAGAACATGGAGTTGTGCTTCGGACACATCCCAGAAATGCAGTATGTGCTCTCCATCCTTATCAAATTCACATCGTGGAAGATTTATCAAAGCCAGAAACTGATCTACCGAGCGCTTGATCTTATTTCTGCTAGTCATCAATTCAAGAATCTAGGCTGATGTGTTTCCAACCTCTCTAGAGATATATAGGGTGGCATAAAACTGAAGGATAACCTCTTTGTTCCTGCCGTGATTGAAGCGCGTGAATCCCTTCAGAAGAGCATGTTCAATATGCTCAATTGCATGATGGAAGCAGGGTATTCCTTCTAGCTCAGCGAAGTTTAATATCTTATGATCGAAAATTTTCTGCTTGCCAAACAAGATTTGAGCATAATAGACAGCTTGTTCTTCAGTCCAAAACCTCGGTGATAGTGAAGTCTTTTCTCCTTCATAGGGGCCAACCCCAAACAATGCAAGCTTTGAGGAATGAAGTTGTTCATTGAATGCGGGGCCATTGGGGCCATACTCAGATGTAAATAGTGGAAAGACTCCTGGGAATTTTCTGATATTCTTCATCACTTATTTCCATCGGCTGAACATCATCAGAAGCTGGCACATTTTCGTCGATTGGCTTTAAAGGAGCAAGATGCCTTTTTGCTTTCTCTGGGGTTGATGGCATGGAAGCACTGGTCTATCCTTTAATTTCCTTCGCTTGAACTCCTTAAGTGGCAATATGACGCTCAGGCACAAGGCCCTTTTCTTTTAGTGCACTCTCAACAGAGGGAGGCACGACAACTTCCTCGGACACTTGGGTCACTACATCTTCTTCTTGTGGTTGCTGTGGCAAAACTGGTGGTACTACTGCTTGAGCTTCTTCTCTATGAGCCATGGGTTCTTTATCTTTCTTTTCTTCCTGTTCTGGCTGTGAATCCAAAGAACCAGGAGCGGGATCAACCTCCATCTGGGTAGGGGCACCGATGAGGAGACCGGGCCGGTATTTCCTTAGGAAGCAACTTGCTCCCCCTCAACTTAATCACCCTCCTTGATGGATCCAGAGGGATCAGCATGACTTTCCTTCAACGACGATGAAACTGACTTCTCCATCTCAATCTCTTTGTCAAGTTTTTCTTCATGGGCTTGTTGCTTGGGCATGACATTCTCTTCAAAAGGATTATCAACAAAGATATCTGTCACATCAGATACTTGAGCAAATGAGGTAGGAATGATTACTACCGCAGGCTCAGCTTGTTGCTCGGTTTCTTCCTCAAGATGAAGGGATGGTGGTACCTGTTGTATAGGAGCACTTGAATCTACAGGAGCATCAGTTGCTACAGGTTGAATGCGATGACCTGAGCTTGTCTTTGGCTTGTGAGCTCTGGCCTTAGCCTTATGAAGCTTCTCTTCTTTTTCTCTTCATCGAGCAAGATCTGCTTGATGTTTCAGCTTATCATTTCTTCGATCACAAAGCTGAGAAACATCCATCTTCAGCTTAGAGTGCCACTCAATCTTGTTATTCCTCATAACCGTGAGGGCCCTGGTGATCTCAAGAATCCCCTTGTTCCGTCTTTTCTTTCAGGCTCAGTTTTGGCCCCTCCTCATTTGCTCGAGGAGTTTCTTGTCCTCGACAGCCTAGTTTAATTCCTTGGTGATTTCTCTCAGCTCAGAGAAGTGCTTTGCTACCATCTTGGTAACATCTTCAGGCAGACCCAAACTCCTCAACTCAGCAGGATTTGCATCATAGGAAGCTCCTTCAATGATATCAAAGATAAGATCAAAATCATACTTCAGTTCCTCTGTGGAAGGAGGAACAATTATCTTGGCCTTCTTGGAAACAGTAGCAGCTTTCTCATTGGCAAGCAACTTTCTTTTCACTGCAGGGGCAGTGAAATCCAAAGGTTTATTGATAACCCACAAGTATAGGGGATCGCAACAGTTTTCGATGGTAGAGTATTCAACCCAAATTTATTGATTCGACACAAGGGGATCCAAAGAATATTTGTAAGTATTAGCAGCTGAGTTGTCAATTCAACCACGCCTGGAGATTGATTATCTGCAGCAAAGTGATCAGTAGCAAAGTAGTATGATAGTTTTGATAGTAGTAGCAACATCAATAGTAACAATAGTAGTAGTAACTTAGCAAAAACAATATAAGAGAAATTCATAGGCATTATATCGGTGAATTCGTTGGATGATATTCATCATATAATAGTCATACCCTAGGACAATATAGCACTAGCTCCAGTTCATCAATATAGTGTAGGCATGTATTCCATAAATAGTCATACGTGCTTATGGAAAGAACTTGCATGACATCTTTTGTCCTACCCTCCCGTGGCAACGGGGTCCTATTGGAAACTAAGGGATATTAAGGCCTCCTTTTAATAGAGAACCGGAACAAATCATTAACACATAGTGAATACATGAACTCCTCAAACTACGGTCATCACCGGGAAGTGTCCCGACTTCTGTCACTTCGGGTTTGCCGGTAACACGTAGTAGGTGGCTATAACTTGCAATATCGGATCTAGAACATAGACATAATGGTGATAACATAAATGGTTCAGATCTGAAACCATGGCACCCAGGCCCAAAGTGACAAGCATTAAGCATGGCAAAGTCATAGCAACATCAATCTCAGAACATAATGGATACTAGGGATGAAGCCCTAACAAAACTAACTCGATTACATGATGAATATCATCCAACTCCTCGCTGACTAGCGAGCCTATGAAAGAATTACTCACTCTAGGTGGGGAGAATCATGGAATTGGTGATGGAGATGGGTTGGTGATGATGAACATCGAAGATCCCCCTCTTCGGAGCCCCAAACGGACGCCAGATCTGGCCTCCCGATGAACAACAGGAGGTGGCGGCAGCTCTGTCTTGTGAAACACGATAATTCTTTCTCCCTAATTTTTTTATCCAAATATGTGAATTTATAGTATCAGGGTTGGAGTCTGCGGGGCCACCAGGTGGGGACAACCCACCTGGGCATGCCTGGAGGGGGGCGCGCCCTGCTGGGTTGTGCCCACCCAGGTGCCCCTCTCCACTGGTTCTTGGCTCCAGAAATTCATATTTATTGAATAAAAAATCCTCCCAAAGTTTCATTGCAATCCGAGAACTTTTATTTTTGCACAAAAACAACACCATGGTAGTTCTGCTGAAAACAACTTCATTCAAGTCATGCAAATTAGGGTCCAAAACAAGAGGAAAAGCGTTAGGAAAAGTAGATACGGTGGAGACGTATCAACTCCCCCAAGCTTAAACCTTTGCTTGTCCTCAAGCAATTCAATTGATAAACTGAAAGTGGAAAAGAAAAACTTTTACGAACTCTTTTGCTCTTGTTTACATAAATAAGTTTAAGTAGCACCCAGGTTTTCAGCCAAGATTATAACTAACCATGTCGATAATAACTCTTAGAAATTATATTAACTCATATCAATGACATAATCAACTAGCGAACAATAATAAGATATCTCAAACAACAACACTCTGTCAAAACAACCATGATATAATATGACAATTATGGTATCCCGCTAGCCCTTTCTGAGACCGCAAAACATAAATGCAGAGCACCTCCAAAGTTCAAGCAATGACTAAACATTGTAATTCATGGTAGAAAAGATCCAGTCATGATGCACCCAACATTAGCTACACACAATGCATGAGGATGACAATAGTGCTCTCAGGTTCTGGCGCTTATTTGAGAAGGTGGTGACACAACATAAAAGTACATAGATAATCCCTTTGCAGAGGGTGACGATGTCCTGGACTAGGGGGTACTCACCACGTCATCTTCCGATCAGTTAGATTAGGCCGAGGACCCCCATGGTCATATACTCATGGGCCAGTTCGGACAGCTGATGCATACACGAGGAAGATTCCACAAGACTTGGTGATCAAGATGAGGACTCCTCCCTACCGGCGTATTCGGCTAGGACTCTTGTTATCCTAGGCCTCTGGTACATTACATAAACCGAGGTTAGGCTAGTCGATAGATATATTCTAGGTCATTATGACATTATTCATCATACCTCTAGGATTTAGACTACAACATACGATCTCGAGGTAGATCAACTCTTGTAACCTCTATACTCGTCAAAGTCAATCAAGCAGCATGTAGGGTATTATCTCTTCAAGAGAGCCCGAAGCTGGGTAAAATCCCGTGTTCATGTTACCATCAATCCTAAGACACACAGCTTGGGACCCCCTACCCGAGATCTGCCGATTTTGACACCAACAATGGTGCTTTCATTGAGAGTTCCGCTGTGTGATCGGTAAAAGGATCGATGGCTCGCCTGCAGATCAACTGCAACGTCGGCGTCTTCATCGCCGGCTCGACTGGTCACCTCGGCTGGTCCGAGGACCAGGTCCCTCTTCAGATCATCAAAATCGAACATATGTCCTCGTCATCATCAACTCCGATCTTTATCAAGATCATGGAGGAATCATCCATGGAGCTCGGGAGCTCAACGTCAACATTGCCCTCGGGCGACCGTGCTGTTTTTCCGAGCAACGAACTTGTAACCGCTACCACCACCTCCTTGAGCATCGCTTTGACGATTCCTTCGGTGGAATTGTGCGGAATGAGTCTACAAAAACACTGTAAAATTTTGTCGCGTTTGGATGGAGCAATCTCCGCCCATCTCCTATATACTGGAGCCCCGTCGAATCTAGATGGGAATCTGGACGAATTTGGAGCATGGTGTCCAGCATCTAGCTCTGACGTCCTTTGGAAGATCCAACCGTTGATCAGCTGCAGAATTTATATATCTACCACCCCTCAAAATTTCAGCTCGAGCCAACCGTCCAAACTCCGGGAACCTTCCGATTAGTGCATCACTTTTCAGATTTGTTTTCTGCGCGAGAATGAATCCGACCCGAGTTCTTCTTTTTTATGAACGGGATTTTGGACGTGCTTTTTGAAGGAAGTTTTGGATGGGGTATTGAGTTTTGTTCCCAAATGCATCCCACTAATTTTAGAAGTCTTTTCCGATATGATCTTCACCATCGCGCTGGTGTCAAACCAGCCTGACAACGTTGCTCCACGGCTGACGACCTGCGCTAGACACATCGCCGCTTTGATGAGCCGAGCTCAACTTTTTCGGATCATTTTCTCGGCAAGCCTAACAAGAGTTTGGCATCGCGAAGGATAAACCATCACCAACATCGCCGCCCCACAGATTACACGGAGCGGGCACACCGGCATCGCCGCACGGTCACTTCATCAAGCCGGCATTGACCACGTCACGAGTTACGACCTGCATCGGCAAGGCCGCACTGTTGCTTCTTCAAGCCAATGTCCATCACGCCGACCTACTTTGACTCATCGGCTGACATCGAGGCTTCGACACCTCAGCTGGACCGGGGGCTTCGCCATCTCTTCATCAACCTACTCCGGAGACTTCGGCGTCACCAGCCGACCGGCTTCGTCACGTTAGCTGGACCGGGGCTTTGCCTCGGCAAGCCAACCTTTACCAGCATTGCCATGTCGTTGCTTCACCGCCCATCGGGCAATGGGAATGCGGATCAAGTCCCAATTTTGGGAGTCACTTTTCTTCGGACTGCTACAACAAATAAACCAGGTGCTCATAATCCTAGCAATTTTTGCTTGTTTGGGTTTATTTTTCCAAAGGAATTATTACTCTGGTTTGTTCCATCATCCGTATATAAATCTATCAAATAGTGGCCGCATTAACGACGGTCACGTGGTGGTCGGTCAGTTTCCGTACATAGTTCGACGAACGCCGCATCCGGAACTCACACTGGCCTGTGAATTCAGGTTTTGCCATGCCTTTACCGCATCACGCCAACGCCCTGCATCGACATTGACTTCGGCGCCAGGCCACATATCTTTAAATAAATTATCTTGCGTAAATTAATTACATGAGAATTTTTATATATTAATATTATTATTGTTGGCCTGCACTATTTAACATGTGCAGGTAATGGACTTGGACTGTGTCACGTGGTCTCTTCGGCAAGCCGACGCCGTCGTCCCAATCGGCGTAAATCGGCTCACATGATCACCTTGTTGGTCGAGTTGCCATACCAATGTGTTCGGTTGCCTCGAGGACTTCAGCATCGCCTAGAAAGCTCTACCTCATTGAGTGTTCGGCGCACAGGCCATATTTCTTTTATTACTTACTTTGCATAAATTATTTATTATGCAACAATTTTTTAAATTTATTATTATTACTATTGTTGAGGATATAGCTATTGAGTGTAAACCGGCCAGGAGGGCCCGGTTCACCCTCAACTATGTTGAAGCCCATGAAGACCCAGAAGATGACGTTTTACAAAAGGAGGCCTAGAAGCCCGAAGCCCAAGACCGGATTAGGGCCCATAGTGGTAAATCGCCATGACTATGTAAACTTGTAATATAAGTTAGGAAAGGAGAGACCGAGCCGGACACTTTGTATGAGTTGGCCTCGGGGCTCTGTAGACCGGCCGGACGTCAACCTGTGTATATAAAGGGATGACCCGGCAGCGGTTCAGGAAAGACAGACAACAACTCGAGACTCAGGCAAGCGTATTTCGCTCCCTGATCATCGAAATCAAATCGATCCCATCACAACTAGACGTAGGCTTTTACCTTCATCGAAGGGGCCGAACTAGTATAAACTCCCGTGTCCCTTGTCCGGTTTAACCCCTTCAAGCTAACCCGTTGCGATGGCTCCACGACTAAGTCCTTTCATGAGGACATCTGACGTGTTAATTCCACGACAGTTGGCGCCCACCGTGCGGCTATCGCACGATGGTGTCGAGTTCTTGAAGGGCTGCTCTGAAGGACTTAAGGGGTACGTGATCGGCCGGATGACCAAAAGTCGTCGCAGCAAGCTCTACATCAATGACGAAGGATGGGGGCCCGAGGCTGGCTCGATCAAGTACGGGTACAGGGTCCCCTTCGGCGGAATTCATGTCTTCATCGGAAGATCGGAGAACCGGGCCCTGAGCCGGACATCTGCACCGACCTCGTCGAGACGGCTCAGCGTGCGAGTCCAGCCCGGGTTAAGCCCGCCGTGAAGCATGCGTTCGTAGGATGTGTCCACGGGATCGGATCTGAACCGGTGTCTAAAGGCGAGACGGTCGTATATTCCGACGGCGAGTCATCCACTCGCGAAACCGAGTCCTTATACCAGATTCATAGCGGGGTGTTCGAAGGATATTCCGATGGCAACAGTATTCCGGACCTCCTTGAACCCCCAAGTCGGGTTGCTGTTTACATGGCCGGAACACAGCTCACGTTGCAGTCTTCATCTACCGCAGCGATGAATACCGGATCAGCAGCCGCGGCAGGTGCCTCGGCGCGCCGGCCGGCACAAGTCCTCTCCGGTTTGATGGATGCCTGGGCGACCTTGTTAACCGCGACGGTCACCCTGGAGACGCAGTATCAGCACAATGCGGACGTAGCGAAATTGAAGGACCAAATAGCGCAGGCTAAGGAGGACCTAGCAGCTGAGGATAATAGGATGGCTCAAGAACGGGTCGCTTTGGATGCCCAATCACAGCGGATACAGGCGCAGAATTACCAGCTCATGCTGGATCGGACCGCCTCAGAGGATGTAATGCGAAGGAAGTACCGGTCGCGTCTGCCGCTGGTTATGATGGGTTAAATCTTTTTCAGACGCCAGGCGCTGGGCCGAGCAATCCGACAACTGCAAACCGGGCTGAGGCGCCTAGGACAGCTCCAGATCAGCCACGGGCAATGGAGCCACCCCGACGGACAAATAACCCGCTGCAGTACGTGCCTACACCATCGGGTCACTTTTTAAGCCCTCTGGATAACATGATTGCTGCGGCCTCACGTTTGGCAGCCATTCCGATGGAGGGCGATTCAATAGCCGCAGTTGAGACACGGCGGGCGAGAGACCTTCTTCAAACCGCCGTAGTGCAGCAGCAGGCTTATTCATACAGCCGGGATAGAATCCATTCAACCCCTCGTCCGAGCCCAAGTTATAGCAGGCGTATGGATGAACCAGAGGTGTCTAGCAGCGCGCGGCATCGCAATGCTCAAGATGTGGTGGATCATGGCAGGGCACAAAGAGACACCGCTTTGGGTCGTCATCAACCCACCCCGGTTCAGCCAGCAGTGTCGATTGACAGAGGCACCGGGCTTGCTTTCAGTTCCCGGGGAGTGTCGTGCCTTATTCCGGCTCTCCGTAACGTGCGTCTGCCCAAGGATTTCAAGGGTCCATGCAAAGTGCCTAATTACACGGCGGATCAGCCACCGGAGGCATGGGTCGAGACTTATGAGATGGCAATGGAGATGCTGGATGTAGATGAAGCAGCTTGTGTGAAGTACTTCACGATGATGTTGGAAGGAACAACCCGTACTTGGTTGAAAAATCTACCAGCTAATTCGATCGAGTCGTGGGATCAATTGAAGGCCTGGTTTATAGCCAATTTTAAAGACACGTGCAAACAGCCCATGTCCATCGTGGATCTGGACGCTTGTGTTCAGGGAGAGAATGAATCCACAACCCATTGGGTGCGCTGGGTCAGAAGTTTTTGCACTCGTCCGACCGGATTAACGTTGGCCAAGCGATTATCACACTGGAGCGCAATTGCTAGTTTAAGTCACTGAAGATGAAGTTGGGACAGCTCAAGCGCCACTGCAGCGACATGGGAACCCTCATGGAAGCCTTGGTAAAGTATGTCGATTCTGGTAATACCAAGCATCCCGATTCTGATAATGAGAAACCGGAGAAGGGAAAGAAGAATGGCGGTGCAAAGGGACAGCAGCACAAGCAGGGAGGCCATGGGAATAATGGTAAGCGTAAGGCGGATTCAGATTTTGTCGCTAACGCTAATGTGCAGCGTTGTAAGGGTAAACCACCCCAGCGCGGTGGGGCGATGAATCTGGAGCGCTTGTTGAATCAGCCCTGTCCAAAGCATGGGACCAAGGAGGCCCCTGCAACACATCTGTGGAAGGATTGTAACATTATGAAGGAGTTCAAAAACTCTGATCTTTTTCGGTATGATCAGGGTCCGTCGGGCGGTTCAGGTCCAGGTTTTCATGGTGGCGGCGGTTCAGGCTCTGGGTTTCAGAATAATCATGGCAACCAGAACAACCAAGGTGGTAATAACCAGCAGAGTAATCAAGGGAATCAGCAGCAGTCGGGTTACCAGAGTCACCCGTAGCAGTTGAATGGTGGGCAGTATCATGTGTTCACCACTAGTCTGTGCAAACATGATCAGAAGCTGCACAAGAGGGCAGTCAATGCGGTTGAACCAGCAGTTCCACGTTATCTGTGATGGTCGGAACAGCCTATTGTGTGGAGCAGGGAGGATCATCCGCCCCGGGTTGACAATCCGGGTCAACTAGCTCTGGTGGTGGCGCCTCAGGTGGGAGGTTATAAGTTCACTAAGGTACTCATGGATGGAGGAAGCAGTATCAATATCTTGTATTATGAGACATTTCGCCGCATGGGGTTGACAGATAAGAATCTTAAACCCTCCAATACTGTTTTTCAAGGTGTGGTACCAGGTAAATCGGCATATCCAGTAGGTAAGATTGCCTTGGAAGTTGTGTTTGGTGATGAACATGATTCCCGGTCTGAGACATTGACCTTTGAGGTGGTGAGAATCCAGAGCCCGTATCACGCACTATTTGGGCGACCGGCATATACAAAATTCATGGTGAGGCCTTGTTATATTTACTTGTAGCTCAAAATGCCAGGTCATAAAGGGACCATCACGGTTCATGGAAGTAGAAAAATTGCTTTGGATTGCGAGGAAAGTGATGCGGCTTATGCTGAGTCAGTTTGTGCTACAGAGGAGCTAAAGTTTTATAAGGAGAATGTTGATCCGGCAGATATGACCCCTCTGAAGAAGCCCACCACTGAGCATGACCCAACCTTGCATTTCAAACCGGCTGACGAGACTAAGCTTGTTGATTTTGTACCTGGCGATTCGTCCAAGCAGTTCAGCATCAGCACCAACCTGGATCCAAAATAGGAAAGCGCGCTCATCGAGTTCATTCGTGAGAACCGAGACATTTTTGCATGGAAGCCTTCTGACATGCCAGGTGTACCGAGGGAACTCACTAAGCACACTCTTAATATTGATCCGAAGTTTAAACCGGTCAAGCAATTTCTTTGTCGCTTTAATAAAGAGAGACGCAAGGCAATTGGTGAGGAGGTAGCCCGGCTATTGGCTGCTGGGTTTATCGTTGAAGTGTTTCATCCTGAATGGTTGGCTAATCCGGTGCTGGTTCTTAAGAAAAATGGCACTTGGCGTATGTGCGTGGACTAGACGGACTTGAAGAAGGCTTGCCCGGCCGATCCCTTTGCTCTCCCGCGTATTGATCAGATCATTGATGCGATGGCAGGTTGTGAGCGCTTGAGCTTTTTGGATGCTTATTCAGGATATCATCAGATTAAAATGGCAGTTAAGGACCAGGAGAAGACAGCCTTCATCACTCCATTTGGAGCCTTCTGCTATGTTTCTATGCCCTTTGGGCTTAAGAGTGCTCAGGCAACTTATCAGCGTTGTGTGCAAAATTGTCTTCACACGCAGATTGGGCATAATGTTCATGCTTATGTGGATGACATTGTGGTAAAATCCAGGAAAAAGGAGACATTGATAGCTGATCTCAAGGAGACGTTTGACAACCTTCGGGTTTACAAGATGATGCTTAACCCGGATAAATGTGTCTTTGGTGTTCCGGCAGGCAAGCTTCTCGGCTTTCTTGTGTCCAACAGAGGCATTGAGGCCAATCCGGAAAAGATCAAGGCAATCACATCCTTGGCTAAACCGAAGTGTATCAATGATGTTCAGCATCTGGCAGGTCGGATTGCAGCCCTCAGCCGGTTTATCAGTCATCTGGGTGAGAAGGCCATTCTGTTGTATCAGATGTTGAAGAAAATGGATGATTTCGTCTGGAGTGACGCAGCCAATGCGGCTTTTGAGGAGTTAAAGCGGCAGTTGGTTGAACCGCTGATTCTCGCAGCCCTGGTTGATCATGAGCCTTTACTGCTATATGTGGCTGCCAATACCCAAGCGGTCAGTGTGGCAATTGTGGTTGAGCATAAAGAAGCTGGGAAGGAGTATCCGGTTCAACGACCTATATACTATATCAGTGAAGTTCTGATCGAATCAAAACAACGCTATCCGCATTGGCAGAAATTGGTGTATGGGGTTTTTATGGTCAGTCGAAAGCTCAAGCAGTATTTTCAAGGCCATCCCATCACAGTGGTTAGTTCTGCTCCTTTGGGCGATATCATTCAAAATAGGGAAGCAACTGGCCGGGTTGCAAAGTGGGCAATTGAGCGTGGTCCACACAGTTTAAAATATGTACCTCGAACAGCCATCAAGTCTCGGGCTCTTGTGGACTTTATCAATGACTGGACCGAGTTGCAAGCACTAGAAGATAAGCCGGATAATACGTACTGGACTATTCACTTTGATGGATCCAGGCAGTTGGAAGGCTCGGGGGCTGGAGTTGTCCTTACTTCCCCTCGAGGTGATATGATTTGCTATGTCCTCCGCTTGATGTTTCCTTGTACTAACAATGCAGCTGAGTATGAAGCTTTACTCCATGGTCTCCGTGTGGCTAAAGAGATGAACTTAAGTCGAGTTCGTTGTTTCGGAGATTCTGAACTGGTGGCTCAACAAGTTTCTGGTACTTGGGATTCTAAGGATCCACTCATGGCGTCTTACATGCGTGAGGTGGATATTGTGGCGGGTCATTTCGAAGGGTATCAGGTTGAGCATATTGATCGGCACAAAAACGAAGCGGCAGACGCTTTGAGTCGGCTTGGATCTCAGCGTAAACCGGTACCTCCTAACACCTTTTTAGATATCTTGCATAACCCATCTGTTAAGTTGCCCACAAAAGATGATTTGGCTGTTCCTGATCTGGAGGCTCGGTTGGTGGCCGCTTTACACGTTGTGTCGGATTGGACGGTTCCATATCTGGCGTATATGAGCCGGGGTGAGCTACCAAATGATCAAGTTCTGGCTTGACAGATAGTCCGGCGATCCAAGTCCATGGTTATTCACAATGGCGAGTTACACCGCTGTAGTGTTTCAAGCGTCTTTCAGCGTTGTGTTTCTCCAGAAGAAGGCCAAGAAATCCTACGAGAAATCCATGAAGGGGATTGTTGTCATCATGCCGGTTCAAAGTCCCTGGTTGCAAAAGCTTTTCGTCATGGGTTTTACTGGTTGACAGCTCATGCTGATGCGAAGGATCTGGTAAAGCGATGTGATGCGTGTCAAAAAATTTCACGCAGAGCTCATGTTCCGGCTCAGAAACTACGGATGATTCCTATCACTTGGCCTTTTGCTACTTGGGGGATTGATATGGTGGGACCCTTTAAACGTTCCGAGGACAAGAAGACCCACCTGTTGGTAGCAGTTGATAAATTCACCAAGTGGGTTGAAGCGGAGCCTGTTAGCAAGTGTGATGCGGCTACGGCGGTTCAATTTCTCAAAAATATTATCTTCTGATTTGGCTTTCCGCATAGTATCATCACGGATAATGGTACCAACCTTTCCAAAGGTGAGATGGAGGATTTCTATCAGAGAGAGCACATCCGGCTTGACCTAGCATCTGTGGCGCACCTTCAATCCAACGGGCAAGCGGAGCGAGCTAATCAAGAAATTTTAAAGGGTCTTAAACCCCGGCTCATGATTCCCTTGAAGCGGACGCCGGGTTGTTGGGTGGAAGAATTACCTTCTGTGTTGTGGAGTATCAACACCACCCCCAATCGATCAATAGGTTACACGCCTTTCTTCATGGTATACGGGGTAGAGGCGGTTCTCCCAAGTGATATACGTCATGACTCGCCCCGGGTTGCTAATTATGTTGAAGCGGACAATGAGCAAGCTCGCCAAGAGGCACTAGACCTGTTAGATGAGAAACGGGATATGGCTTTGGCTCGATCGGCGGTTTATCAACAAGACCTACGGCGCTATCACAGCCGCTGGGTTAAAACAAGAACCTTTCAAGAAGGTGACTTAGTGCTCCGGCTCATCCAGGATCAGACCGACATGCACAAGTTATCCCCGCCTTGGGAAGGACCCTTTGTGGTCAGCAAGAATCTGCACAACGGATCATACTACCTCATTGACGTTCGAGACAACTCAAGCAACTCTGAGGAGGAGACCTGGAGGCCGTGGAACATAGCTCTCCTCCGGCCTTATTACACTTGAGCCATAGGCTCTTTCTATGTACATACTTCAACAATGTATATATTATGATCAATAAATAAATCGGCATCCTTGCTCTAAGCAGGGCCTCTGCTATTTTTTCTCAAACATCCTTTGAGTTACATGGGGGCTTTAACTGACAAAGCGGAGTACTACCTGTTAAACCGGCTATCACGCCACAAAGCTTGGGAGCTTCACACCCAAAGGGCCAAAGAGAGTCTGGATGCTATGCACAACTCAAACATAGGCACCTAATGAGCACAGCTCATCACGTTACTTGGGGTCTCCTTGGTCAAATACCAAGAAGTTTGAATGGACCCTTGTAGCTGGTTATCGACCCACGGCTTGGAAGCCTGGTATATTTACCTAAAACCCCGGGTTAATCTGCCTTCATCAAGTAAGAAACTCCTATCCAGGTCATCCTGGCACGGCCCTCCGAACGTTTGATAGTTACTCTCATTGAGACCCTGCACTTGTCAAAGTTAAAACGGTGATTGGTTAGTTGGAGGTCCATCTTAAAAGGCTTTGTTAAATGGTTCAACTCAGCGGCCTGGCAGCCCACAAAAAGCCTCGCATTTGGGCCTGGCAGCCCCCAAAAAGCCTCGACTACACGGTTTTATTTGTGTTTTTGCTGAATTTTATGTTAAACCGATTTTTTTTGGCTTGGTCAGTCATTTTGTTAGCCCGGTATTCTTTAAACCGGCTTGGTTTGCAACTAAACATTGACAGATCTTATGTTTAAACCGGAGTTTCTTAACCCGGCCTAGCATTAACTACCTGTCACCAGCTTGGATCATCTAGCGTGAATCATCACCCGGTATGACTTACTATACGACATCAGTACATGATGGAGTTATACAAGAAATTCAGATTTGGGTTTTCACCCTTATTACAATCAAAGTTGACCAGCCAACTAAACAGGGATCTTACATCACAGGTATGAATCAGTTCATATTTTTTTATGATTTGATTATCAATCCGGCCTTTTCTTGGGCATTATGACCCGTCCGGCGGTAAACCGCCAGGACCCTTGTCTTTTTATGTGCACACAGGAGTTGCATATTAGGATGCCTGAATCAAAATTGACATTGATACGGCGGATCACACAAAGTATTTCCTCCTGTGCGATGGCAGCAGATCACAATCAGTTTTTGCTACCCTATTACAAGGCACTCAGAGGCCCAAAATATGGAATTGTTTTAAAACGGACATTTACTGACATATGAACCGCCTTGACGGATTAAGCTTCATTGTCGGGTTGATGTGAGGTAGATGGGTCATCTGGCGTCGGTTCAGCCTCCTTCTCCCCATCCAATGGCTGGAAGTCATTGGTGGTCCAGTCAATCCGGGTTAAAGCCTGAAAGACAGCCTCTTCACTTATAAGCTCAGCTGGATCAACGTCAGGGGCATAAGTAATAGGAGCTTACGGATTGGTGGAATCAGGTTCTGCACTTGAGGAATCACAGCTTCAACCCGTCTGTTGTTTGCATCACAGAAGGATCGGTGAACCGTCAGGTTAGCCTCATCTGCCAGCTGACTCGCCAGAGGACGCATCTCCCTTGTCACCCGTCTGAGAGCGTCGTTGTCAAATACTTCACCGTTTTCTTGTGCACTGGGGAAGCCCTTAGCTATATCAGCCGGATCAAGATCAGCTATCCATGCTTTGGCTCGAGTCAGCGCTAGTAAAGTGCCAGCCCAAGCAGCGGATCGCTTCAGCTCTTCTATTTGCGCTGGCGTCATCGGGAGCCGGTCCAGCGTGTCCTTGATCAGTGTTGGTGCCGCATTGTCATAAGAAGTGGCGCATATAACTTGTTGGGCGCCAGTATACAGCTGTTCAACCAGCGTATATGCAGCCTTGAGTTTCTTCCGCATATCAGAACCTAGATGAGCAATGCGACTACCTATATCGGTTCAGGAAATTCATGTTAAACCGGTGAAATTTCAACGTGAAATAGTTATAAAACCTTGGCAACCAGTGCTTACCAAATATTGCAGAGGTCATGGCATTGATTTGGCGCTTTAATCCAGAAAGTTCTTCCGTCACCGGTTCAAGAGCTGCCTCAGCGTTTTCTGCCCGCTTCAGCAATCCGGCCTTTTCGGTATCCCAGTTGACCTGCTCAGACTTAAACCATTCTTTGAGCTGCTCCATGGTGGTTAAGGCCGTTTTCAGCTCATCCTTGGCCTTGGTGGTTTCTGCTTGTTGGGATTTCAGATTTTCTTGAAGGTGAGCAATTTGAGAGACTTGTTGGTTTATCTCACTCTGCAACAATAAGAGAGCATGTCAATTCCTTTGTTAAAGTCCCAAGCATATAACCAGTTATACACTTGGCACTTGGGGGCTAATGCGGATCATTTTTATGATGATTGTTGAAGTCCCAAGGATTAATACAAGTTTTAATCATGGCACTTGGGGGCTAATGAGTGTTTGATCAGACATATACAAGGAAATTTCATAAAGTACAGTATACAAAGTCCCGGTTTGGCTTTCACAAGACAAACCGGCCTTGGGGGCTACAATGCAATGAAGGTACAGAGCAAGGAGCAAGTTTACCTCATAGCGCTCCTTCATCAGATTTACTAAACCGGCTTCATAATTACGGCTTGTGTAAAGCCGGTTCAAGAAGCCGGAGTGAAGGTCTTGAGCAGAGAGATCGACATAAGCAGACAAATCAGTCTTCCCCTTCCCCTTGCTCATAGCGGCAAATTCATCCTTGGCAGTGTGCTTTGATAGAACAACCGGATTACCAGGGGCGTTATATGCAGTGCCCGTAACTACAACGTCATCATCTTTGGCCGGACTGGAGGAATCAATATTCTGAACAAGACTTGGCGCTTTGGTAGCAGGGCTTGGCGGTTTGTTAGTTGGGCTTGGCGGATCAGCAGTTGAGCCCCGCTGTTCAACTGTTGGACTTGGAGGACCAGGAGGATGTGAAGTATCAACCTCTACATTCAGTTCAACCTCTAGCGGGTTGGCATCAGCATCTTGGTTTTGCCCAGCAGAGCTATCTATAGCAGCTTCAGGATCTTCGCCATGATGCTCTGGAGTCTTCTCTGGATCAACATCCACAGTTGGGTCGCTGGTTTTGGCTTTCTTACTCAATCGAGCCTTGGCGCTACAACATCAAAGGTTAGAATATGGTAAACCAGCAAATAAAAGAAACAAATTTAGGAGTAAAATACTTACCCAGCGATGACTTTGAGAGGAGGCAACTGAGTGGTTGATGAACCGCCAGACGAGTTGGAAGAAGCCTGGTAATTTGGGTCAGACGGATTGAGAGGGCAGCTGAAGAAACCTTTCAAAGGGTAACGTTTTTCAGGAGAGCAAATCACCTCTGGACGATGTTTTCGGGTTGGCGTGTCAGCTAAACCGGACGACGTGATTTGTTGACCGCTATGTCGGGTTGTGTGACGTTCTTCGACTTGTTGTGTCTTCAAAGAAAATTTTGGATCCAAATGAGCAAGGGGGTGAGATTGTTTTACTTTATGGACTGTGCGGCGAATTCTTTGAACCGGTACAAGATCTGAATCGGAAGAAAGAAGGATTACCTCAACATGTTCTGCATGGCTGGCTTCAGCATCATCCTGGGAATAGTCATTGTCAATCAGATGTACGAAAAAGGAACCAAGTGAGTCAAGTTCTACCTCAGCATATGATTCTTCCTCCTCTGGCGGGTCAGAAGACTCGGCGGTTTTCCTCTTGCCAGCTTTCTTGGTGGCCTTGGTCTTTGCACGAGGAGCCCGGGCCAGTTTAGTTCGTTTCCAAAAGGAGCTGTTAGCCTGAAATTAAGACAAGGAAAGGTTAGTACATAGTCAATACAGAAGCAAATCAATAAAGTATTTAGATGAACTTTACCGCTGGCGGTTTGTTGGAGGCGCAAAACGGGGCCAAACCGGTTTGGCTGCATGCAGAGATCAGTTCATCAAGCATTTTCTTCACCGATTCAGTGACTTCAAGATCAGTCATTACTATTTCATGATATCGTTGAGGGTCTTTGACATCGCCAGTGTACTCATGCATCAATCCGGGGCGGCGGCTTAAAGGTAAAATGCCCCAAGAAACCCAGCAGCGGACAAGATCAATGCCAGTTAAACCGTTGGCCATCAAAGCCCTGAGCTTTTCGAGTTGAGGTGCAAAATTCTTCCGTTCTGTGGCGGTTAAGCGTGAAGGTAATGGGTGGCTATTGCTAAGCCGGTGAGGGCGATAACCCGGCAAGGGATTTTCTCCATCAGGGGCAGTGTTCCGATAGTAAAACTAGGTCTGATTCCAATCTTTCGGATGGCTATGATGTTTGGCATGAGGGAAGTCAACTTTTTCTTTTTTGAATTGAAACGCCGCCAAGCTCTGTGTTGGGGTCGTCTGAGAATTCCGTATGACGGTTCAAATGGAAAAAGTCCCGGAACAGCTCCACAGTTGGTTCTTCTTGAAGATAGACTTTGCAGAAAACTTGAAAATTGCATATGTTTGACACGGAGTTCGGACCAATATCTTGCAGATGGAGTTGGAAGCTTGCAAGGACATTTCGGAAAAAATTTGATCCGGGCAGACTAAATCCCTGGTCTAAGTGTTGCATAAAGACAATTACCTCTCCTTCTTGAGGTTCAGGCGGACATTCCGATTCTGGAACTCGCCAGTGGAGAGCCCTTTTTGAGGCTAAGGCACCAGTGGTGACATAACCATTGATCTGTGTCTCCGTGATCCGGGACGGAACCCAATTGCAAGCAACAAATTGCCTCGACATTCCGGAAGGAGGGAACTGAAAGAAAAAGTGCCGGTTTAACAATTTACAGTTTAAGGTGTACAATTCAGTATTAAACCGAAGGAAAATATTATGCATGGTTCAGTTGGCGGTTTAAGAGAGGGCTAATGATATATGGCGGATTGGCTATCAAAGGGTTAAACCGCCTGTAGGCAGAAGGGCCAGGATTCAAAATTTCTGCTAAGTATTGACAGAAACAGGTTTCACACAATGGTCAAATTTATTTGGATCTACCACACATCCGTAAAGCAATTTTTTCTGTGAGCTCTAAAGGTGCTAAGTAGAGAAGGGAAGGCCATGTACTCTACAGAGGAAAAGGAACGACCTGCTAGCATTAAAAATGGACGCGAAGTACCTACCGCATGAGATCTACACTATTGTTGGATCAAAACTATCGCGGCAGGAGGAAGAACAAATAAGAAGGATGAAGAACTGTGTAGAAGATCTCGCAAACCCTAGAAACAGATCTAAAGATGTAGGAGGAAGGAAGTTTACCACTGCAGATCTGCTGCGGAGAAGGGCGACGAATTTCTGGTCCGTTTCAGGTTGATGCAGCGGCCTCTGTTGGTGCAGATCTCGAAGGTCGCGAATGGCGGCGGAGCTCCAGTGCTTGGGCGTCGCAAGGAAGAAGCAGGCACAGAAGAGGAAAAGAGAGAAGGGCCCTCGGGCCTTATTTATAGAGGAAAGAGTAAAACGGCAGGCGCGAGAATCAAGGAGCCTGAAACAGCAGAATGAGTGAGCCTGTCGCCTCGATTTTCGGGATAACCATTAAGTGAAGGGAATCTTTTTAATCTTTTTATACAGAGATGATGTCATGATGGACCGTTGCTGTGTTTGGAAGATGATGTCACGGCGGTTTACAAAAGTTACAGGAGGAGACAATACGGCGGTTCATGAAAATACCAGAAGATGCCTACAAGATATATTTGAAGTATTGAAGATTGGCATGAACAAATTCAAATCAATCTGGGGCCTAATGTTGAGGATATAGCTACTGAGTGTAAACCGGCCAGGAGGGCCCGGTTCACCCTCAACTATGTTGAAGCCCATGAAGACCCAGAAGATGATGTTTTACAGGAGGCCTAGAAGCCCGAAGCCCAAGAGCGGATTAGGGCCCATAGTGGTAAATCGCCATGACTATGTAAACTTGTAATATAAGTTAGGAAAGGAGAGACCGAGCCGGACACTTTGTATGAGTCGGCCTCGGGGCTCTGTAGACCAGTCGGGCGTCAACCTGTGTATATAAAGGGACGACCCGGCAGCGGTTCAGGAAAGATAGACAACAACTCGAGACTCAGGCAAGCGTATTTCGCTCCCTGATCATCGAAATCAAATCAATCCCATCACAACTAGACGTAGGCTTTTACCTTCATCGAAGGGGCCGAACTAGTATAAACTCCCGTGTCCCTTGTCCGGTTTAACCCCTTCAAGCTAACCCGTTGTGATGGCTCCACGACTAAGTCCTTTCATGAGGACATCTGACGTGTTAATTCCATGACAACTATTATCTCTGGTTTGCACTATTTTTGTGCACAGGAAAATGATCTAGGTCGGGCAGTGTTGTCACCTCGGCGTACTGACATACCACGTCACCTTGGCTGGACGGGGGGCTCATCAACACTTCATTACCTCACGCCGGGACTTCGGCGTCACTCTGTCGGCCTGCATTGGTCGTGCTATGTCACCACTTCGGAGTGTCGAGCTCTTCACTCCACCACCTCGGGACCGGCTTGGGGGATGGAACCTTGTCTCGCATGAATCTCGGACCACATCATCAATGCCGAACACATTAACCAGCTAAGTCGCTTTCATGCTTGAAGTTCTAAATTTTTTTAACCTGCGTTCGGCTCGACCATGCTCACATACGTTGCTCGTTAAAAGAAACTCCCCTTACCCATGTTAACTGGGAGCTTCCTTTATGAAGCCTTTCCTCTTGCATATGATTATACTTGTATGGCTGCGTTCCTTGTTCGTGTATTACACCACAAAATGCACTATGTTGACTTAAGTGTTCTGCAAGCTGGGTTGCCTTTCTCCTGTGTTTATCCCTACGTTCCCGATTGTTCGGCTAGGGAGTAAAGGGAGCACCTCTGTGATTGTCATGATCGGGTCACCCGAGCTCGGACCTCAGACTGGGTGAAGCCAAAAGCTAGTGCTCTTATTGTTTTCACTCATGGTCGGCACACAACAGAACTCATGAGTACAAAAAATCTATTGCACAAGTCTCATAGTAACAAGGAGCAACCGAAGAAAGGTATCGGTGGGGGTACTATTTTCTTAGAAGATGCTTCTTACACTTCATCAGTAATATAGCATAAGTTCCATGAGCGCATGTTGTCTGTTACAGCCTTATGGCCTGATTGCCTGGTTATCGGAAACACCGTCGATATTCTCGACAGGTGGAGTACATAACACTTTTCAGCCCTTGACCGAAGAGCGAGAAGTCGACGGCCGGTTAAGACGCGTTTAAAGTTCGGGTGAACACAGATACGATATAAGTACTTCGGTACATACAATCATTATACATAAAATTCTTTTACCCAAGTCACTTGGGGGCTCTTAAAATTTATATGAGCCGTTTTATAATAAATAATTTCTTCCTAGTCGTCGCAAAGTCTTTTTCTACCACTCCTTTCTCGACTCGAGTGCATGGTCAATAGCCAGATTGCCTGGTTTCCCTCTAAAGCCACTCACGCCTAGTTTCTTAAACTGGCGTAACGAGAACTATTACTCCGCCTTTGGGATAGGAGGTTGAAGCCGTAGGATGATCCGCTTGAAGTCTTGAGATAGGATGTGTCATCTTAAAGCACGACAGAAGTACATTTTTCTTTTAAGACCAATTTTTGGATTGGCACCAAATGACTTGATTTAGTTCGGGCGTAAAGTTTTTGCTGAAGGTTTTTTTGGTTTTCCAAGCCTATGGCACTTTTAAACTATTTGTATGTTTCCAGCGTAAGTCTCGTAGTGCAACGCCGGACACCTTTAGAGATTCGGCAAAAATATTCTCGGATATTGCTATATATGCATCGGTTTTGAATTGTGTCTTTGGTCAATAGTTGGGTTGCCCGGCTCCTGTGCTTGCCTCCTACATTCCCGATTGTTCGGCTAGGTGTGCAGAGGGAGAACCACTGCGATTGTGCTTTCAGCTCGAATTGTTAAGCACCTCAGTGGAGAAAGCCGAAAGCTGACTGTCACAATGGGCGTAAACTAGTCAGCGATCCGATGATGGTGTCAAGCTATATATCAATACTGATTACCCCGTGATAAACGATGGGCCTTTCAGAACATTGGCCGAAGTGTTATCGGCTTGACTTCGGTCGGTGCCGAACACTAACCGGGGGCTTGTAGCTAGCTTCCCCAGTTTTAACTATGACTAAGTTAAAGTTATAAAGCTCGCATATCTGATTGCCTCGTTTCTGCTAACACGACCGCCTCCGGGCACCGAGACGTCGGCTAAGGGTTGTCTGGTTATTGCAGAAACACCCTGCGTAGTATCTACAAAGGGGTAGAAGCCGACGAAGGGCCATTTTCAATTGATAAACGATCGTAATGGAGTTAAATAAGCATATATCATCGGTGTTTGTATTTAATATACGAGGGCTGCCTTCCGTATAAAGCCATAAATATGCATCAATTTGACTTAATATTTTGGTCAAGCTGGGTTGCCTGGCTCCTGTGTTTACCCCTACGTTCCCGATTATTCGGCTAGCCAGTAAAGGGAGCACCTCTGTGATTTTTACTACCGGGTCATCTGAGTTAGTACCTCAGACTGGGTGAAGCCGGAAGCTAGCGACCTTAAAGGATATAATTGGTCGGCAACGACGGAAGTGAAAATTTTAGGTTCGCTAAGGACCACATAGTTCGGGAACTTTCCCCAAACTAAATCCTCAATATCCGCATTGACCGGAGGTGAGGTTTGATGATCATGCTTAGCATGACAACCTAAAGAAAGGAACCGATAGCGGGACTATTTTCTTTGGAAGACATTTT
The DNA here is from genome assembly GCF_002162155.2 of Triticum dicoccoides. Lineage (NCBI taxonomy): Eukaryota > Viridiplantae > Streptophyta > Magnoliopsida > Poales > Poaceae > Triticum > Triticum dicoccoides. The sequence goes on along the minus strand of NC_041381.1, from coordinate 224,088,163 downwards.
TGTGTTAAAACAATAATATAACATATCTCTCTGCGTACCTTTGTTTATAAAACTGTATGGCCGCAATGCCTCGTTTGTCGTAAATCTTTGCCCTCATAAAGGCTTTATAAAGTAGGACAAGCACTCCCGGGCCACTGGCCGAGGAGGTCGAAGCCGATGGTCGGTCAAAAAAGTTTTGTACAATGTGAATCTGAGCATTAATGATGTAAAGTACTTGGATACATAGAATCATTACACATAAAAATTGCGAGTAAAATCCATTTACTGCAATCCATCTTTTAAACCCCTTGGGGCCTACCTTAACGAGCTCGGATTTGGACCAGCTCTAAGCTCTTTTAAGAGATCTTTATTCTCTTTCCGAGACGTTTGTGTTAAACACAACAAAATTTTCTATCAAACGGATATCCACCCTTAATTCGGCCACCTGTGCCCACATTAAGGCTCAGGGGCTACTGGGCTTCGCGCTCATTATTTATAAATATTAAAGGGGCACATCGATCCCCTGATCTGGTGTTGCCACCCGACCAGTGTCTCGGGGGCTACTGCATTGCTTATTCAATGCAGAGAATTCAAAGTGCTTAGTGTTCGGCATGACCAAACTATAGGCAAGTGTGTCTTTGGACAATAATAAGTACCATCTGGGACTTATCCGGCATCAAGCTAATATATCACGGCGACTTCTCACAACCCTCTCTCAGGGGGCCTATCCGCTGATCATTATTTCAATATATTACACTGCCTTTCTATTCCTACGTATGTTGCCGAGCTAGAAGTTGATCCTCAGGCTGATTTTGCAAATTGCCCTGGGTCTCAGGGGCTACTAGGATCAACAGTTTTATGTTTTCCTTCAAGTGCATCTCGGGTTTTAGACTGACACACACCTTGAGGGCTACTGGATATACATATATTGGCTATATATCTCGGTAGAGAATAAATTGTACCAATCAAAAATATTCACAAAAAATCTGCCCGCGGTCGGGGTGGTGCACCACCTCGGAAGCAGTCCGGCATAAAGCTCAGGCGCCAGTGGCTGGCTCCATAGAGGGCATTTTTGGCACTAAGCTCGGTTGAATTCATTCAATCTTTTAAAAGACCGAGGTAGTTTACGACACCTCGGACGCTGACCATCGTTGGAGTTCGGAAGTGGTCCGGCATAAAGCTCGGATTCGAATGGCTGATTCCATAGAGAACTCTTCAACATTAAACTCGGATAACCTCCTTCAAACTTTTTCAAGTCAAGGTGATCTATGACACCTCGGATATAGTCCGACGTTGGAGCTCAGCTACAGTCCGGCGTTGGAGCTCGGATATTGTCCGGCATTGGTGTTCGGCTACAAAGGATATCTCGAATGCAGTCCGGCGTTGGAGCTCGGATGCAAGAGGACACCACCGCATGGGAAGAATTTCAAACCCGAGGTGCGGCGTAAAAAATAACAAGGCATTGATAAAGGCCAAGAACTTAAAGGGGCTCCTCGGATACCCAACGTGTAAAATCTTCGGATTCACTTCAGCGATCCTCAAGATCGAAGATGAGATGATTTGTTGAACAAGTTTTCAAGACCGACGACCGAAGATGAAGAAAAGTTCGGAAGAATCGAGGAGCGTCCCCAACTTGAAGACCGGTTTAGGGGGCTACTGACGGTGTCCTGGACTAGGGGGTACTCACCACGTCGTCTCCCAATCAGTTAGATTGGGCCGAGGACCCCCATGGTCGTATACTCATGGGCCAGTTCGGAGAGCTGATGCATACACGAGGAAAATTCCACAAGACTTGGTGATCAAGACAAGGACTCCTCCCCTCCGGCATATTCGGCTAGGACTCTTGTTATCCTAGGCCTCTAGTACATTATATAAACTGAGGCTAGACTAGTCGATAGATATATGATAGGTCATTATGACATTACTCATCATATCTCTAGGGTTTAGACTACAACATACGATCTCGAAGTAGATCAACTCTTGTAACCCCTATACTCGTCAAAGTCAATCAAACACCATGTAGGGTATTGTCTCTTCAAGATAGCCTGAAGCTGGGTAAAATCCCGTGTTCATGTTACCATCGATCCTAAGACACACAGCTTGGGACCCCCTACCCGAGATCTGCCGGTTTTGACACCGACAGAGCGAAGCAGTGATTTGCAGCGGTGCCAGAGCTCAAGTTTTTAAAACATCGGTAAATGAAATTTTGAGAAATGCACCCTTCTTGTTTACTTCGCGACCATTAGTTATCGGTATATTCAATGCTAAACACATTATTGGCGGTTCCCAAGCAATAAAAGTAAAGGTTTACTCCCCCTCCACCAACAATCACACTCCACGGCTTGTCCGAAACGACGGGTGTCGTCCATACCAACAACAGTCCTGGGGGAGTTTTGTTTAATTATTTGCAATTTGAGTTCGGGGTGAAGGAAATATGCCCTGGAGGCAATAATAAAGTTGTTACTTTATATTTCCTTATTCATGATAAAGGTTTATTGTTCATGCTAGAATTGTATTGATCGGAAACTTAAATCCCTGTGTGAATACATAAACAAATAAAGTGTCCCTAGTAAGCCTCTACTAGACTAGCTCGTTGATCAAAGATGGTTAAGGTTTCCTAATCATGGACATGTGTTGTCATTTGATAACGGGATTACATCATTAGGAGAATGATGTGATGGACAAGACCCATCCGTTAGCTTAGCATAATGATCATTCAGTTTTATTGCTATTGCTTTCTTCATGTCAAATACATATTCCTTCGACTATGAGACTATGCAACTCTTGGATACCGGAGGAATTCCTTGTGTGGTATCAAACGTCACAATGTAACTGGGTGATTGTAAAGATGCTCTACAGGTATATCTGAAGGTGTTTGTTGAGTTGGCATAGATCGAGATTGGGGTTTGTCACTCCGAGTATCGGAGAGGTATCTCTGGGCCCTCTCGGTAATACACATCATAAGCTTGCAAGCAAACGACTAAGAAGTTAGTCACGAGGTGATGTATTACAGAACGAGTAAGGAGACTTGTCGGTAACAAGATTGAACTAGGTATAGAGATACCGACGATTGTCACCAAACTTTAAGCGTGCGGACCCTACGGGTTCGAGAACTATGTAGACATGACCGAGACACGTTTCCGGTCAATAACCAACAGCGGAACCTGGATGCTCATATTGGTTCCCACATATTCTACGAAGATCTTTATCGGTCAAACCGCATAACTACATACGTTGTTCCCTTTGTCATCGGTATGTTACTTGCCCGAGATTCGGTCGTCGGTATCTCAATACCTAGTTCAATCTCATTACCGGCAAGTCTCTTTACTCATTTATGTAATGCATCATCCCGCAACTAACTCATTAGTTACATTGCTTGCAAGGCTTAGTGATGTGCATTACCGAGAGGGCCCAGAGATACCTCTCCGACAATCGAAGTGACAAATCCTAATCTCGAAATACGTCAACTCAACAAGTACCTTCGGAGACACCTGTAGAGCACCTTTATAATCACCCAGTTACGTTGTGACGTTTGGTAGCACACAAAGTGTTCCTCTGGTAAGCGGGAGTTACATAATCTCATAGTCATAGGAACATGTATAAGTCATGAAGAAAGCAATAGCAACATACTAAACGATCAAGTGCTAAGCTAACGAAATGGGTCAAGTCAATCACATCATTCTTCTAATGATGTGATCCCATTGATCAAATGATAACTCATATCTATGTTTAGGAAACTCAACCGTCTTTGATCAATGAGCTAGTCAAGTAGAGGCATACTAGTGACACTATGTTTGTCTATGTATTCACACATGTATTATGTTTTCGATTAATACAATTCTAGCATGAATAATAAACATTTATCATGAAATAAGGAAATAAACAATAACTTTATTATTGCCTATAGGGCATATTTCCTTCAAAACCATGATCCTGGGGGATCTCACGACAGTTGTTTATGAAACCATAATCCCAAGGGGCTCTGATGGCAGTTGTTTGTGGAACCATGATCCTGAGGGGCTCTCATGACAGTTGTTTGCGTAACCATGATCCTAAGGAGCTCTCATGGAAGTTGTTTGTGTAACCATGATCCTAAGGGGCTCTCATGGAAATTGTTCTTAACCATGATCTTGAGGGGCTCCTATGACAATTTTGACTAACCACCATCCTGAAGGTTTCTCGTGACAATGATTGGGTGATGTGATCCCGAGGGCTCTCATAGTCAGGTGAATTAGAGAAGACCTAAGTTGTTCACAAGTCAACTGTGGTTGGCCGAAACTTGGCTAATAAGCAGAAGCAAGAGGAAATAAGTTTTAGAAATATTTAGAACCACAACCTTCCTTGTCAAGGGGTTGCCATATCATTAGTTGGAACATTGTCAATACATTAAATGTATTGACCCTTGTGGCTACAACGTATCATGTTGCAGGATTGTCTGTATCGAAGGAAAGATACGAAGTAGGGTTACAATGTTGTGCTCAACTACTGCTTGTGAGTAGAAGGATGCCACAAAATATTATTGTATTCCCGTTGCATGATATTATAAGCTAGCCATGAACTAAGCAGGTATGTGATGTATTAAAGACTATATCTGTGATGTAATACTATGGCATGTGATATTTCTTGTTATTTCATTGTGTATCGTGTGTTCTCACAATGAATTGAGGGATTAGAATGGCAAGTACGGAGATTCAAGCCCCTATCCGGGACCGAGTCATTACATATGGTACCAGAGCACATGTTGTCTACACGTCATGACCCTAGGAAATGGACTAGGAAAACTCATAGGATGAAAATCTATTTTGACACCTCCTTGTACTTATTATGCCTTGATCTCATACTTCTTACCTCTTGGCCTTTCCAATCCTCTCCCTTTCAAAACTTGGGTGACCAATCTTATAGAATCGGTCAGAAGGGATCATTGGTCGCCATGACATTGGAGTCCAAGACTAAGTTCTCAAGGGCACTAAAGGATTCAAGTTAAGCATGGGACTCAAAGGAGTTGTGCATAAAGAATTTCCAATCATGAATGAAGTCCAGGAGTATTGGTAGAGTTAACTGCATATGAGGAAAAACAAGGATGATGTCATCAAAAAAAGGATGATGGCCACAAGTAGTTTAGACTCCACATGTTCACCAACTCAGTGCCCCTTATGACATTCTTGGATTCAACAAGAAGCAAGGCATTGAAAGCAACTAAGAAGTTTGGAGAAAGACTTAGCTTCAGACTGCACAGTACCCAGAAGTACCTCGGGGAAGTAGAGGAGGAACTGGAAACACTCATGGAGGAAATTAGACAGGAGAGTGCAAGAGTGACACCAAGGAGGAAGCAAAATGAGGAGGCGACAACTCGATGATATATATGATTAGCTCAGCTAAAGCAGGAGTGAAGCTTAGATTTGACCAGTGGTACTATGTTTATCTGAAGCAAACACTTTATGATTAGTCCAGTGAGATCATAGAATGATGCCCTACATTGGATGGTGATATGTGTTGTGTGAATGAAATGCTTCTGTGAATAGGATTAGTATGCGATTTGACCCTCACCACCTAGTAAGACTAGAAGTCGAGAAGACACCACTGGAGGAGTTAAGTCATCCATATCGGAGACTTGGAAATTTCAAAAGATAGCGAGAACATAAGACACCGACTGTACCAACAGACGTTAGGTGAGAACTATTATTTCTGGAGGGCCGCGACCACGTGGGGGGTGCTGGCTGGCATGCGAGTCATCCGATCTGGCCACGGACGACTCAAATCTGGCACTGGGGCTGGCTGCCTGTGGGTGGCGGCGCCAGCTTTGGAGGGGTTAGACCAGGTGATGGCTGGCACTGAAATGTAGGGGTGGTGTCTCTCCAAATTTGGGGTTGGCTCAATTAGGAAGGAGATTGGCTTCTTAAATAGGATGTGGGTTTGTGGGGCTTTTGGGCTGGTTTTTTGAGGAGGTTTAGGCATGTTAGACATTTTTTTAAAGAAAATGTGTTCATTATTTAGGCTACTAATACCTTCATGTTTGATTGTTTGGGTATCAAACAAACTCAAAACCGAATGAAGTTTGTCGTGTAGCCTCGATATACTATAGCAACACCACAAGAAATCTTCTAACTCTGTTGAGAACATTTATTTCCCATTTATAAACTATTTTAAAATTTTATCACGTGTCCATGTGCAAAGTGTTCAAGGGAGTCTCGAGCAT
>NC_041381.1:223992645-224081524 GCF_002162155.2 Triticum dicoccoides | reverse complement strand
CTTATCACCTTTCCAGGGAAACGATGAACTAAAATAGGGCTACAGGTTTAATGAAACACCCAGACAAACCGGTACGAAGACAACGTGCTACCGATGCAGTACTAATGATGCAAAAGGAATTCTAATTTTAAGAAAACCCAGGCTGTTACAGCACGTCGATATCATCGTGAGACCCAGACATCTCAAAGAATGACCATCAAATCCAAAGGTCTTGTCATACAATTACTTTAAGAATGATGGTGAACATCTTGCAATGGTACCAATGTTTCCCTTTAGAGTATATGGGCAATTCTTCCATTTCTAATGTATGCGATCTAGGGATCTGAGCATATCTCTCCACCCTCTTGCTTCCAACAGTGCCATGCAGTTGGTTCTTTCAAGTACTCCACTACAAAAAACCTTGACGACTTCAGTAGCAAACCTGGCCATGCTTCGAGACATGTGGTTTAGACATCCATAGATACTCATCCCACAAATCTACGGTGCCATAGGCAAACATCCTCAACGCAGCCGTACCTTCTGGGGCATCCTCAAGGCGCCAAGAACAAGTGCGAGGCACACGTCAATCAGACAGCCCACAAGGGCGCGGATGCCCCAGGAGGCTCCAAACATCGTTAATACTGCTGCTCCTTGTAAACAATCGGTAAAACAAAACTGCAATTTTCAAAATGGGAACAGTTCTACCAACATGATTTTTCAATTTTAAGTTCACTTCTACATCAAAGACTAGTGTCACACACATAGCAGGGCAACGTACAGCTTTCAAAATGGGAATAGTGCTACCAACATACTTTCTCAACTTCTAAGTTAACTTTTTCATCAAATACTAGTATCACACACATAGGAGCGGAAGGGTAGCGTCAATCAACAAATCCATATTACGAGATACTCCATCTGTCCCAAATTACTCAAAAGTTCTAGCTTTGCCTAAGTCGAACTCTTACAAGTTTGATAAAGTTCATAGAAAAAAATATTAATGTCAACAACATCAAATATGTATAGTATGAAAATATATTTGATGAATCTAATGAAGCTAATTTGGTGTTGTAGATGTTGGTTCATTTTTCTGTAGACTTGATCAAGCTTAACAAGGTTTTAACTTGGAACAAACCTAGACCTTCAAATAATTTGGAACAGGGAGAGGAGTTAGCAATGTCTTTCTGCAGATCACTTGCAACTGGTGAGACATTCCAGTCAGTCATGACGAACAAAATGTACGAGGCACTCTGCCATTAGCCTTCAAGGCTTTCTACAAATCATCAAGCAAAGCCTCATATCTGCAGCAACATAATCTTTCCAAAATAATCAACAAAAGGCACCAGCACCTGTGACAGAATGGAGAATGACAATCATTTGGTCAGGATTATGACAGTTCCTTCATTCAAAAGCAAACAATACACCAAATGCGTTAGATGGATCAAAGATTAAGAATGTCACAAGTTGAAATTATAACCTAACAGTTTTTGCTCCAAGGAAAATAAGTATAAAATAGGAACCAAAGCAGCACAATAGCATTGCTGTTCAAAGCATGCATTGCAGATTTGTGTCTACCAATATTCCCAAGTCCTTAAATGTTAACAGGAAATATGTAATACAGTTAGATTACCAGCACAAAGCAAAAAAAGGGATAACAATTCATTGCACACATAAAAGTTACGACTTTACAGGAATTGAATTATCGCTGAATCAGTCAACTAGAAATCAATGCAAGGATATATAAAATGAACATGGTAATGTCATGTAGTTGGTCCAAAAGTTACAGGACAGTGTTCAAACAGCTAACCGTGTCTAAATTACATTAACTGTCGCAAGAAAGCAATCAGCAGTAGCATAAAATTGGAAAGATCAATTGTACCTCAGGAATCTACAGCAATTGGAGTCGGCCCAGAGGTTCCATCTATGGATACTTCAGCCGCTGCATCAGAATCTGTGTTATTTAATACCGGAACCTCCTTCTCCCTCCAAATTGCATGAACTTCATCAGTTCGGAACCTTTGAGTAAATGTCGAGTCCTCCAGGGGTGTGGTCACACCATGTGCATATGCCAGTAAACCAGTGTATGCAATCATCGCACCATTGTCTATACAATATCGATCATCAGTTGCAAACAGCCTACCCCCTCTCTCTGAGCACATAATCCTCATCATCTCTTGCAAACGTTCATTGCATCCAACACCACCAACAATAAGAACATCCTTCGAATCACAATGTGCCATGGCACGTTCAGTGATTTCAACAAGCATAGCAAAGAGAGTTTCCTGGATATGGCCACCAACTGCCTTAATTAGAACATATAAAACTTATCTTCAATCAAAGTAAGCTTAATCATTACCTAAATACTTGTACAAGGATAAACTAAAGGAGTTCAATAATAAATCATACCTGCAATGAGTAGCACAGGTCTGCTGGTGTGCACTCGTTATTTTCAAGCTTTTCAATCGCTGCAGCTTCGATGAAGCTCAATATGCCACTAAATGACACATCCATACCCTTTACAACATAAGGGAGGTCGATGAACTTCTCTCCCTTCTTTGCAAGCTGGAAGAGAGGAAGACATGTAGAGTAGACTGAATAAACATGCCACTGGGAAAGATGAAGACTACATGACACAACCATACATCTGTCGCGGAAATGGGAATAACCTTTTATTTCAAAAAGAAAGGATGGAAGGGACAGGCCAACATGAGATGGAAAGTACACACCAATATCACACTTGCATTGCACAACTGCTTTTAGTGTTTTAACATTCTTTCTCACATCCGTTGCAAAAACCATTTACGCTGTATGTTCGTTTTCATTTTTTATCTGTACATTGAGTTGTTAATGAATCTGCTTCAATCGTTGACTCTATTTCAAACATTAATTTACTCCCGCATTTCAAATCAGCTTTTCATTTGCTCAATACAGCCTCTTCGATTCAAATGATTACTTACTAGAGAATTTTGGAGGATTCAAATCCTTAGGATTTTTCCCTATGTGGGTTGTTTCATTTGTAGGAATTAGGATTACAATCAGAAAATTTTCCTTAGGAATTATTTGCACTAAGTTTTCCTAGGAAAATTTCCATCCACTCCAACCTCAAGCGAAGAATCCTACTTTTTTCCTGCACACAATCAAATGCCCATACTAATCTTGTAGGATTGAAGATGGCATACCACTCCATTCCTGTGTTTTTCCTGTTCGTGCGTTTTGGAAATCCCGTGAATGAAAGAGGCCCCAAATGCTAATAAAAAAATAGGCTTCCACAGTTCAAACCCAACATCACTTAAATATTTCTGCATATCATACATAACTTAACTTGATCAAGATTTTCTACTTTGAGCCTATGGCTGGATTTTCAAAAAAATTGCAGGATATTAGTCAAGATCCTTAACACTGCAAAACAATGAAAATCGGACAATGTTTATGATTTGAGCACATTTAACAATTTAAGAAAACTCAGTCCTGTGGTCTAATGATGTGCAAGGAATCTTGGTAAAAGGCAAATATATTTTTGACGGCACAAATAAACAAGCCCATATATCAAATACCATATGAACTGTATGGTTGAAATATGATATTGTAGGTCATGGCTACTACTGAATCAAAATTACCTGACTAAGTAATGTGATACTTCTGAATTTCAACAGAAGCAAGAAGGAAATTGACAAAGAACAATATAGCAACAACTTCAAAGTTCCGTCAAATTTATCAACACCAATCTCTTGTATGAAGTCTGATCTACCCCAGGTTTTGCAACAGCAACAACAACAAAGTCTTTCAACCCCAAACAAGTTGGGGTAGGCCAGAGTATTACAAAAAAATTAAAAATAAGTACGAGAACCTATACATTAAGTCAAGTCCATACCTAATCTATTCTTTACACAATGAAGTGTATCTCACCTAACTGGCATCACGTCCATGCAAGGTAAATAATACTCTCTCTTGTAATAAATCAGCGACACTTATTTTGGGACGGAGGGAGTAGAAAATAGCTCAATCATTAAGGGATAGTCGGATAAGGATGGTCAAATTGGCAGGGTATAGAGGATTGGAGAACATTGAATATACCATAGATTTGGGAGGATGACAAAGAAAGAGATTAGATTGATAAACACTTTACCACAGCTTGATTGGCAATAGATACATGCTCCTCTTTATTTTATATAAAGATGGTTTACTTGGTCCTCAATTAATATCTTATCATTATGGAGCATCTCTAATCTTGCCCCAACTAATTAACATTACGTGTGCATAAACATAAAATTAGGCATTATCTAAAAGTTAATATAGAGTACTACTTTAATTAGGAATAGAGATAAAATTAGAGATAAAGATCAGCTTAGTATTCATTGAACAAGCGATAGTCTTTCTAGAGACAAGATTCTATTTGTGAAGCATGTAAGCACTGTTGCTGGTGTTATCATCATGCCGGCCCTACACTCTTGTCGTGCTTATCTATGTGCTTAGGGTTGTGAGTCTTGATCCATCTGGGAGATGAACCACGTTTGGTACATACACATGATAAGTGGATTGTGGTCTGCTTCTGGGGATAATTATGTTAATATGACTAAAGGCAAAGGTGAGTGGCCATGTTGGAGAACATGGTGGGTTGTCTCACTTACGCCACTATTAGGATCTGACCTCTCATTATCTTGATCCAAGATTGAGTGTGCTAACCACACGGGGTTATATGGGTCACCCCTTGGCCTAGTGTGGTAGTACCTTACCTCAGATCGCTCCAAGAGTCCCATAATTCAGGGTTTCCATTTGGTATATGCATAGAAAGATAATCGGCATAACATGGTAGGATTGTAGCACGGCTTGTCAAGTGGATAAAACTATATTGTGGGAGATAGGCTTGGGTCCTCCATACAACAGTTGATGTTGTATCAAAGATTTGGCCGGTCTCGCGATTCATGTAAAACTCAGATGGGTGACTAGCTGGACTAAATGCAGCATAGGGGAAGTGTTGTGGTCCATGACCCTCTGTGAGCACCCCAATGGGCGGGTGTGATGTGATGCTAAGAGCCGATTGACACGTGTGTGGGTAAATTGGTACACCCCCTGCAAGGTTAAATCTATTCGAATAGTCATGTCCGTGGTTATGCCGTTATGGACAACTTGGAGATTGTTGCTTGATCATAGACAACTTTAATGGTTACTTTAAATTGCGAGTCGTGGGAGGGTTCAAGGTGGTGTATTACTGTGGAGGTTAACATAGATGTAGCTAGTTTTGATGTAAGTCTTGCCGAGTACATTTGTACTCACCCTTGTTGTTCATTAGTAACTTGTGAGTAGGCTTACAACCCCGATGGTGGTTACTACGTGGACCTCAATGTCGGCGTGTAGTTTGGAGGTCCAGACAACAATCTATGCCTTTGGAAGGGTCATTGTATTTTATTCATCCCTCTTAGGCTTTCATTAAACATGTTTTGTACTCGGACATCTTTCATTTCCGCTGATGCTTGATGTACTGTTGGGTCATGAAACCTCTGCTTTTAATATAACTGCTATCTTTGCTCTCTTATGAGACTTTGTTATATATATGCTTTCAATGGTAGAGTTGTGTTACTTGTTTTCACACACATGGCGTGCATGATGCAAGTATCTATACCTACTATTAAAGGGAATAGATATTCTTGGTTTGGTTTAGTCCTTTTCATTTGGTTTACACACGCTAAGCGATCTGGGCCAGATACTTGTATGTTGATGGGCCTTTTATGGGCTTTAATAGAGACCACGAAAAATAATTGGGTCAAAACAAATCAACATTGTGAGAATTAAACACATGACCTCCTGTCTAGCTCTTTGATGTAACAACCAACAACCTATGCACCTTACACATTTACTAATCCCAACTCCCTCTAAATATACGAGTGGCAGTCATAATGTTTAGTGCGAGCTAATTAAGCAAATGAGCTAATAAAGATTGTGGGCTTAAATAGAATAATTAAATAGATGTGGCTAATTAAAGAAAGGATTATAGGTAAATTGGTGGAATAACTAAAAGAAAGATTGTGGTCTTAATAAATTATACATGAAGGATTTGAGGTAGGGTAATTAAAAGGAATGATCTGTAGGCTTCAATCTGTTGGGGCTACTAAATTAGAAAAGGAAGGATTTGATTCCCGACTAAAACGGATGAGGACGTCATGGTAATTAGTGAAAGGATTATACTTAAATTCCACTAAAAAGGATTGTACTTCAATGGAATCAGTGGGAGATTATGCCCGGCAAAGAAAATATAAACACGGCTAAATTGCAACGTATTTTTTTATATTTATTTTGTAGAAGGATGCTGCGTTACAACATGTTCTTCATAGTAAATCCGGCGATGTGAGACATTACACAAAACATCAATTTATCCCGTTGCATATGTGCTAGTTGATATAAAGTGCACGTTCTGTGTAGGGTCTTGGAATCTATGTTATGCATGTGCTAGCGGATGATCGGATACAGGGTGAAGCAATTCATGTACTGAGAGCTTAGGAGCTATATCAGCTACTCCAACCATGTGTGCATTTTACTGGTTGTGGCTGGGTATGTATTGATGCTTCGGCTCAGTTAGATCAATTGAAAGAATGTTTGAGACCACCCCGCTCAGACGAGGTGATCCAGTAGTGGGGTAGTGGCTTGAATGTTTCGAGCTCTCCGAGACTATTAGGAGCTCACGGCCCATCAAATATTGGTGTCATTGTCCGAGCGTGAACCTCAGCTTTATGTATCATTCTCTATAGCTAGATTTGTATAATTTTGGTCCCAGGGTCCGACGGCGTTTGTATCAAAGTCGGGTTTCGATCCCGAGACCTGTGGGTTATGGGCCCATGTAAGCATCTCTAATGTCTATATCTCTACATATTTTGTAAAATGCACAAAGAATTATATTATTGCACAAATGTATGCATGTATACAATCTAGCATTGCATTTTTTGGTAATTTCTTTGATATTCACATGTATTCAAACCCTATATGGTGCACGTAAACCTATGCTTCAACTTTTGATATTCACATGAAGCCAAGCCAATACAAGTCAAGCAACCAACCATGATCAACAAGTCAAATGAAAGAAAAAAGATAAGACCAAGTCAAAGAGGCCAACTAAGGCAAAGAAGCCTAAGTGAAGAATCCCATCATGGTGGAGCGATGAGAGGGATTGGTCCACCATAGGCTATGGGCGTCCCCTCCTAGTACACCATGGACCCGTGGACCAAAGATTAGGTCCACTACCGCTCCACCTACCATCTCAATGGTAGTCTTGTTCATCTGTGAAGGACCCATAGGCTATATAAAGCCCCCATGTGCATGTAACTCGGTCACTCTCAAGAGAATCAAGTGTAGTGCACAGAGGTTCAAGCCTCGTGCGGGGAGCTCTAGGGCCATGTCCGAGGAGCCTCGTTCGACTAGGACCGACGTTAAGGAAGAGAAGTTTGGAGAGTGTACCGAGGAGCGTTGTTCAAGTCGGGCTTCCAACCAAACCTCCCACAATGCCTTCCTAACATAGGACTAGATCACAGTCCCTCGAGGCAACTGAAACTATTAAGAAAACATTGAAGTGTCAATATTGTCGGTGTACAACCACGTTCGTTGTAAGGCCGTCGTACACACCCCCAATTAAATCATTATTGTGCTCCCTTTACTAATGACATTCATGATAATCATGATTGCGGACAACATTTGTAATACCTAATAGATAAAATATGAAACTACTTTTCATGATGAATCAAATGATATAAATTTTGTATTGTGGGTACTGACATATTTTTCTAAAAACTTGGTCAAACATGCACCCGTTTGACTTTTGAAAAAACAAATACACCTTATATAAAGGAACGGTAGGAGTATTGTATAAGCTAATCTGGAGGGCAGTCCAAAGGACTTGAATATCAAAATGGCATCACAAATCCAATTGTTTATTCTGTGTTATGCAATCATCCTACATGGCTACATTGGTCATATGCAATAATACATGGTCCTCTCATTTGCAAATACTATCTCATACAGGCAAGAATCACCAGCTCGGCACATTGAAAATCAATTCGCAGATCGACCAGATAAAAATCCCAATTTTCCACATTCTCAATTTAGTTCATATATCTCGTAATTAATCTATTTATGTTATTATCCCATACAGATCGAAGTGCTTGAAGCAACTAAACAACTCACGCAGTTAGGCGTGAATCACAATTGAAACTAGAAACGAGCATATATATGCATATACAGCTACGAATCCTCTATAACACTAAGCTCCCTAGTTTTAAAGAGCCCACATTCAATTGAGGTCTCCAATTGGGATTGGGTCATCCGATTTTGACCAGGTCAACAATTTCTCAAAGCTCTCTAATTCAATTCTTTTATACTATACACTATGGTTCCCGATTTTTAAGGCCTCGCGATTAACTGAGGTCTTCAATTTAGAATTAGTCAGCCTGGTCAACAACTTCTCAAGGGCTCTCTCATTCGTGATTCCCTATGTTCCCATTTTAAAACAATTTCATTCAATTGTGGTATTCAATTTTGGATTTGGTTTACGATTTGACCGGGCCAACGATTTTTCAAATCAATCAGGAGCAACCGGCCTATGAAAATGTATCAATCCCGTGCACTCTCCAACCACCTAGAAAAAGAGAATCGTCACCATGTGATACTATGGCACCAATATAGTACATGCAGCCCCTGACATAGAAATTTCCCCACATAAATATACGCTATTTGGCGGATAACACAGAACCGCACCACGGAAGGCCCATCAAATCACCGCATTATAAATAAATATAAAACACACTCCATCTTCTCTCCCATCTGTCAAACTAAATATTCCATCAGTTCTACTCCCTCCGTCCGGAAATACTTGTCATCAAAATGGATAAAAGGGGATGTATCACTTGTCATCAAAATAGATGAAAAGAGACAGTGATACATCCCCTTTTATCCATTTTGATGACAAGTATTTCCGGACGGAGGGAGTACAATATAAGGGATATTATTTTTTGGAAGTCAAATTTCTTTAATTTTGACCAAGTTCAAAGCAAAAAATATCGAGATCCACAATAATAACAAATGAGTACGGAAATTCATTTCATGATGAATCTAATCATATCGATGTGATTTATGGATTTTGATATATTTCTTACAAATTTGATCAAACTTAACAGGTTTGACTTTTCAGAAAAGTAAAAGAACTTATATTTTAAAACTTTTTTTAAGAAACCCAACAACACCAACGGCGCAGCAAAGCGCACCTAACTTCTAGTAACATTGGTAAACTGGAAGTCATATATAGAGAATTAGCATTTGACGAACGGGTTACCTGCTCGATGTTATACCCAGGGCTGGGGTCATTCGAGAGCTCGAGGATCCTCGCAAAGCGGTCGAGGCAGTTCCCCACGGCAATATCAATGGTCTCACCGAAGATCCTGTACCTCCCTTCGCTATACGCGATGACCTGCGTGTTGCCACCTGAGACGTAGAGCACAACGGGGTCCACGGCGCCCGTGACCGCGCGGCCCATTTCAATGTGCGCGACACAGTGATTGACGGCGACAAGCGGTTTCCCCCATAGGAGCGACAGAGCCCGGGCCGATGCGGCGGCGACCTGGAGAGGCCCGCCCATGCCGGGGCCCATGGTGTAGCAAATGCAGGCGAGGTCGGCAGGAGAGGCATCAGCCTCGGCGAGTGCTGCTCGGAGTAGAGGGAATAGGTGGACGAGGTGGTGCTGCGCGGTCTCCCGGGGCAGGAAACCGTGGCCTGGCGGGGTGATGTACGTATGGCGCGGGTTGGAGAGGATTTGCCCGGACATGGAGACGACGCCGATGCCAATCTTGTTCGCCGAGGACTCCAACCCTAGAGCAAACGGGCCAGGCGGGCGGCTACTCGCCGGAGACGACGACGAGGCCATGGCGGCGGCAGCGAGGCGGTAGGGTTTGAGGGAGTGGGCGGGGAGGAGGGAAGCGTTACAAAGTGCAGATAAAACTAGCCCAGATTAGACAACCCGGCGTATCCGCGCCCATGCCTATAGAGGCCCATAAGGCCTTGTAAAATGCTACGCGGCTAGCTTTAGGGCCAGTTCTTTTAAGTAGCTTTGTCTCAAAAGAAAAAAGTTCTTTTGAGTAGCTATGTAGAAATAAGCGGGAGCTCCTATACGGCGCTGCAGGCGCCCGTTCGCGGTTCTGGCGCCTGCAGCGCCCCGCCCTGGGCCGGCCCACGAAACACACACAGCAGTGAACCCAAAAAGCTAAAAAGCTCGCAAAGGAAGGAAAAAAACCATTGCTCTCTGTAAGCTTCGAACTCACCACCTCCTGTTAGCATGCAGGTGGAGCCAACCACATGAGCTACTCACACCGGTGAAGCTGCTGCTTTCTGGTCAGCTGCAAGTTCCTATTTCTTCCCATAGTTTTTGTACTGTGATAGCCTCAATGAAAAAATAGTTGTTCTATATAGGCGCTTCTCATTTCACGGATAGATTGTTCTTGATAGGTAGCTGACATGAATTATAGTTTGTCCTGGAGACCTTAATATCAATACTTCTAAGTAGAGTTCTAAATGAACTGGAAAAAATACTCTTGTTAGATTGCCAGTTATCTTAGTTAAACCTTCTAGATGTTTGTTCTATGCTGCATCATCTCTTAAATCACTGCTAAGTATCCTGCACTGAGATCCGTAGCGATGTTTGTGTGTAGCCACCGCGCCTCAGCTCTACCCGCGGAATGGCCATGTATATATTTTTCTTCTGCCCGCATAATGGAAAAAATCCTCAAAAGTAGTTGCAGGTGGGCCGTCGGTGACAGGATTTACCCGCAGAAGTTGAATAGGTATTAACCCCTCAGAATACCTAAAAGCAGAGGTAACGAAGATCGAGGTAACTACACTGATGTTTGAGGAAATATTGTTAATCTACCTTGTTAGCGAATTGAGTCAAGTCACTGGCTAGACAAGAGTGAATGCCTTATCCTTGTCCTTCAGGCGCTTGCTGCTCTGTAGCCATAACAGTGTGATAATTGATAACTACTTAGTTGATTTTTGGGTTGCTTTGCTATCTGAATCAGGTTTTTGCAGATCATTACTATCCTTTTTTTAGGGGCAATACTACCCTTACTTACCTCATAGTTGTGCATAAATCTTCACAAGCAGTGATTTTAGGGTTAGTTTTGACTGAAACCATGCTAAGTGGCGAGCCAAATTAATTATTTCACGGTTCTTAAGCGGTACATAACATAATGCTAACTGTTCGTTCTGCATGTTCATATAACTGATTATTGTTGATTTGTAAATATTCTATCTGTATTGTTGATAGAAGATAGACTATACTATCCTATTTATTTGTCCCTCCCTTGGTTTGTCTTTGGATCTATTGGTCGTTTTTTTTGCACAAATTTATTTGCTTGCCTCTGTTTTGAAATAGAATGTTTGGCTTGGCTTTTGACTGTTGTTGTATGCGTGATGGCAGATGGATTTTTTTTCAGCTGGCACACTGAGAGATGCTTGTGATGTAGCAGTTGTAAGTATCGAACCTAATGAATTATTATTTTTAATTAATGCTATTTTTGTGTAGTTTCGCCTCTTACATACTCTGGTGATTTTTTAGATGCCTGCAACTTTGTGATTGTACAAGAACATGTCGCGATTGTTGGCTATTGCCCTCTTTAGGCCTTTTAACAAACATGTCGTGATTGATCTATTCCACACTGGTACATTAGAAGATCTAGGTCTATACATGTATGTTGTATTAAAAGATCTTGCATATTTCGAAGCTAAATCATGGCAAAGTAGATATTAGTTTTTAGGTTAATTCTAATGTAATGCAATTAACTTCCCATGAACTCTTGAAAAAAACTGCTTTTCTTCGTCTGCAGTATGTTCACCCAGTAGAATGAATGCTTTTGAGTACAAAAAGTCTGAAAGCCTGTTCAACTATGATGTATAGTGTGTAGTAGCACTTCGGTTAGGTATAGTTCTTGCTAAGTGCCGTTCATAGTGTTCCATTTTATGGTAAGGCATAGTAGATTGTAGTTGTCATGGGCATCCAGCAGTTCGAAAACTGTTGTAATGCTGATAAATATGTACATCAGTGCACAAGCAGTCGAATAGTCCTTATATATCTTGATGGAAGGAATAAGAGGCACTTACAATGCTCAGTTTTTTGTGTCTGCCGTATTGTTGTGCTATTTCAGGAAGAATATGCAAAAGAGATCAATGACACTAGGGCCCTCAAGCTCATGTAAGCTGAAGAGGCAAACATTCTTGATAACATAGAGCAACTAGCATTATCCTCGTTTTCTAATCTATTAGTCCTTCATAATTCTTCGCGTGATGTAAGATTGGTTGCATTATTAACAAAACTAAAGAAAATAACAATACATAAGATAATACTCCCTGTGTAGCTTGCAAAATTGTTTTATATTATGGGACGGAGGGAGTAACTTTTATTGATAGATATTCAGATTGCACTAATGTGAACAATCCAGGTATATTAGCACGTCTATTGATTGTGGAAGTTTCAAATGTTTAATCACATGGATATCACAACGATACATGTACATATTGGTGTATTATCTTCAATTTATTTCTCAAATGTTAAAATACAGATAGAATAAGATCAGAACAGAAGAATTGTGGTTACATGATTGTGATGCATGTGTTTGTCCATGTCTTTTGGTATACACTAGAATGTGTATAGTATATCTTGTTTGTGTTTTCTTTTCAGATGAATTGTTTTTTTGGCATATTGGGTTTCTTTATGTCACTTGAGGAGTTGAAGAATGAGAAACTAAAGGTTGTTCTACTTCTTATATTAACTCGTGATGTGACTATACTTGTGCACAGTGAGGTAGTCAATGATGGCGGGAGTGACATGGACACTCTATGCCCTTGTTGCTCGCCAAACACGGTGTTTCCCCGGATGTGATCTACTACGACGATGAGGTCATGCAGGTATGACCCCTGATCATATGCCTTAGGTAATGCTTCAGAAGCTATTCATTGTATTTTAGTTTTGGTTAGGTAGGTATAATGTCCATTATAAGCTCATATATATTTGGGTTCTTCAAGTATTTGTGCAAGAATTACTAAAAATACCCCTAATTTATTATCTAAAGTAGTTGGCAGTAATATTGTACTCATGATTATCAGCAATAAAAAGCCCATCTACTTTAGCCACATTTCTCCCCCACATATGTACTGGATTTTGGGGAATCCAGACTATCCAGATGGTTGGAATTTGAGGAGCCCGTTGGGCGCCCATTTGATGTCAAAACACGACCAGACGTAAGAGGTAGAAATGAGCTTTAACAGAAATATGGAGAATGATTTTAGGGATTGTAAATGGTTGAGATAGAGAATCATTTGAGCGGTTGTAAATGGTTGAGATAGCAAAATATGCACATCTGATATTGATTAAGTTTTCTATGAAAGATTTTGCATTACATGCACCGGCGGAGCGTCGGCGGGACCAAGGAGGGTCCCGGCCCCCTTTTCATGTGAAACATTGCAAGGATAAGCTTGTCCTAATACTAAACACCCTGATAATCTTCCGGCCATGGTTTAGGTTTAGCTTCAGGTTCAAACTGCTCAGAACATCATACTATTGCAGTCTACCTTTCCAATTTTTCTTGGTCCAGAGTAACCAGAGAGAAGTGAAGAACTCAACTAGGTAGATTAGATGCCCCTTGTGCTGGTGAGAATATTTATTTTTCTTAACCAAGCTCTCAAGATACGAAGGAAATAATGATTGTTAACCTACATGCATCATGTTCAACCCATCTTCTTCGCAACCAGTACATTTTATTTTTGCATGTCCATTGCTCATTTTGACTTCTGCCATTTATTCCTAGGAGCTCATATATTTTTCAATAAAGGGCGTTTTTATTAACTCATAATGCAGCATCAAGTGGATACAAAGCATAATGAGCGACACCCGGCCTCTGCATAGCTAAGATGCACACAGCCTTAACGAAGAGTCTAGCAAAGTATGTATATAAAAAAACGACAAGTTGGCAACAGTAAAGCCATATGAGTCCAAAACTATGCCAATGTCGACGGGGGAGGTAGACCGATCCGGAGATTATGTTGCCACCCATGTTGGGTAAAAACCTTCCTGGCCACCCGCTCCAACCGCATACACACCGCCTTGAACAGCGATTGATACTCCGTTCGCTGTAGCGTAGACCACATACGAAGCCAGTGCGTACAACGGTAAATAACCTGCATAGAAGAAGAGGTTTTGCCATTAAAAACACAATCGTTTCTACATAGCCAAAGCGATCATAATAAGGCAGACGCTCCCACCCGTATTAGCGTACTAAAAGTATTTGGTATTCCATCGAGCCAGTGACCATATACATTGGCAACACTTGTTGGTGGATACAAATTGGACGCTATTTGGATGACTGACCATATAGAACGTGTGAACTTGCATTGAAAGAAGAGGTGTTTAATTGTCTCGTCATGAGTACAAAAACTACACTTCTTACTTCCTTGCCAGTTGCGTCGAGCGAGGTTGTCTTTTGTTAGCACAACTCCTCTCCGAAGATACCACATGAAAATCTTATTTTTAGTGGCATCTTTGATTTCCATATTAGTTTATTATTATTCAATGGAGCCTCTGAGTGCGAGAGTGCACGGTACATAGAGTCAACTGTGTAGGACCCAGATGTAGTGAGATTCCAGCGAAACACATCCCTCCCTTGTGTCAAGTTAACCGAATCCAAACGGGATAGAAGATGTTGCCATGACGCAAGGCGGAGGCCAATCAAATCCCTCCTAAATGATACATTCGGCGGGGAGGAGCTGAGCACGTGCGGAAGAGTATCATTCTTATCGCGTACAATTCGGTACAAGGTCGGATACTGTTCCTGAAGAGTGGTGTTTCCTAGCCACCTGTCCTCCCAAAAACGTATCTCAGAGCCGTCCTTTATCGCGAATGATCCAAAGCAGAATAGATGTTTCTTTACCGCCATCAGACCAGACCAAAAATGTGAGTCACCAGGTTTCCAATATGCCTGGGACAACGCTTTTTGGCCTAGATACTTATTGCGCAACAGGGCTTGCCAAACACCATCCTCGGTAAGTAGCTTGAACATCCATTTACTGAGCAAGGCATCATTCTTAACCTGGAGGTCCTGAACACCTAAACCTCCCTGGTCTTTTGGTCGACAAACCACACTCCATTTGGTTAGGCTATACTTTTTATTTTCACTATCTCCTTGCCAAAAGAATCTGAATCTGAAGTAATCCAGTCTTTGCAGAACCCCTTTGGGAATTTGGGAAAATGAGAGCATGTAGAGAACCATGTTTGTGAGAACAGAATTGATCACCCTCCAACGGAGAGCAACTTGCCTTTCCAACTGCTCAACCGTTTCTCCAATCGCTCTTCAACATGTTTCCACTCCGCATTAGTGAGACGCCGATAATGAATCGGAATTCTCAAATATTTAATCGGGAATTGGCCTTATGCACAACCGAACAAGTCAGCATATTGTGCAGCCGCCTCCTTGGCTTCTCCGAAACAGAGCAATTCACTTTTATGGAAGTTAATTTTCAGACCTGACATTTGCTCAAAAGCTGAAAGCAATAGTTTCATATTTTTAGCCTTATCTATGTCATGTTCCATAAAAAGAATTGTATCATCGGCATATTGCAAGATAGAGAGTCCATCATCCACAAGATGTGGCACTACTCCTGCAATTTGACCGTCTTGTTTGGCGCGTTTGATCAAAGTAGCCAACATGTCAGCGACAATGTTAAATAACATTGGAGACACTGGGTCACCCTGTCGTAATCCCTTTTTCGTTTGGAAGTAATGACCTACATCATCATTGACTTTTATAGCCACACTACCTCCAGTAACGAAATTTTGGACCCAGTCGCGCCATTTATCTAAGAAACCTTTCATTCTTAGGGTCTGTTGGAGAAATGACCATTTGACTTTGTCGTATGCCTTTTCAAAGTCAATTTTAAATACTACTCCACTCATGTTCTTCTGGTGCATCTCATGGACGATCTCATGAAAGATTATTACTCCATCGAGTATATTTCGTCCTTGCATGAAAGCCGTTTGGGATGGCTGAACAACATGATCGGCGACCGCGTTGAGCCTATTAGTCGCAACTTTGGTGAAGATTTTGAAGCTGACATTAAGGAGGCAGATCGGTCTGAACTGTTGAATCTGTTCAGCCTCCTTAGTCTTTGGCAACAAAACAATCTCGCCAAAATTAAGCCTAGATAGGTCTAGTTGGCCGTCATGAAAAAAATTGAACAACTCCATTAGGTCAGTCTTGATGACATCCCAGAAGTTCTGATAGAACTCCGCGGGGAAACCATCAGGGTCTGGAGCTTTGTTATGTTCCATTTGGAACACCGCAGCTCGCACCTCCTCTTTAGAGAAAGGTGCCGTCAGGATATCATTCTCTTCTTCTGTGACTTGTGGAATGTCATCTGTTTGGGTCTCATCTAGAGTGAAGTTCCCTTCCTCTGGAGCCCCAAATAGACACTTGTAGTATTTGGTTATATAACGCTTGAGCTCTGCCTGACCCTCGATCCGTCCCTCATCCTGTTGGAGGCTAAAAATACACTTCTTCCTATGCCGCCCATTGGCGACCATTTGGAAATATCGTGTATTGTTGTCTCCCTCCAAAATGAATTGGGCACCTGATCTTCGGTACCACTTGATTTCCTCTTCTCGCAATAGACGTGCAATCTGCTCATTTGATCAATTTTTCATATCAATCTCCTGTTGAGACAAAATGCGAGTCTCTGCTATTTTGTCGAGGTCATCTATAATAGTGGAAAGGCATTGCTTTTCTTTTTTATATATACCACTTGTGTGTTTGGCCCATCCAGTTAGGAACCGCCTCATGACTCGAATTTTGAAGTTCCATCTTTGAATCGGTGTGCGACCAACGGCAGGCCTCTCCCATAAATTCTTAACTATATCCGCAAAACCATCCCGATGTAACCATCCCAATTCAAATTTGAATGGACGGCGAAAAGTGGGAGAGCTAGTAGAGTTAGAATCAAGAATGATGGGTGCATGGTCCGAAAGTGACTCAATACGCTCTAGGGCACGCACTGTTACCATAGGGAATTTTAATTCCCATTCGGTATCCATGAGTACCCGATCGAGCTTCTCGTATGTCGGCACCGGACGGTTGTTGGCCCAAGTGAATTGTCGCCCCGACATACTAGCTTCTCGAAGATTCAAACTGTCAATTACAGCGTTGAATAAGAAAGGCCAGTGTGTGTCAAAATGATCATTATTTTTCTCTTCCTGGTATCTAAGGATATTGAAGTCGCCTCCAATAAGCATTGGATGGGGGTTATCCTTAGCTAGGTTCACCAATTCCCGAAGGAAAGCGGATTTATTCTCATCTTGGGCAGCCCCATAGACTGCAACCAGGCTCCATGTATAATTGTCAGCTCTATTTCGTAGGTGGAATTTGATGTGAAATTCACCGACCGAAAAAGCTAACAAGTCCATGGTTGTGGTCTGTATCCCAAGTAAGATTCCTCCGGACCTTCCACGTGGTGGTAAGCAATGCCATGTATATTCCAAACCACCTGATAGGTGATCAAAGACATGTGCACAAAAGTCACATTTACCAGCCTCGGAAATTGCCACAAAATCTAACCCATGGTCATGCACACAGTCACCGACGTGTTTATGTTTAGCCAAGTCTGAAAGACCTCTGCTATTCCAAAACATGCCTCTCATGTGGAAACTCGGGTCAGGGTGGATACCTTCGCCTTCTTGGGCGGTTTTTGTTTCTTTTTTGAGGAGTGGGATTTTGATTTACGCGAGGACATGGTGAAGTCACAAAACATGGACCCAAGTCGTGCGTCATCTAATCCGACCTCAGTTACCGCACCAACCAAGTGGGAGAGAAGCGGACCGTCATAAGCAGCCGCCGGTTCCTCCTCCTCGGTTTCGGGGTATGGTAAGGGGCTCGAACACCTTGGAGAAACCTTTAATCGGTCTATCTCCATGTGTTTAAGAACCCCCACCGAAATGCACACATCATTATCATTTTTTCCAATTTTAATTCCAACATTATTTAAACTAGAGGAAATACGAGAATCAGAAAAAGAAAGAAATGATTTATTGCAAGGTGTACCTGTAGGAGGGTCGAGGTTACGCTCCGCCTGACGCTGCATCGCCTTGGAGATGGAGCACTCATTAGTGGCCGAGGACCCGTCAGCAGAGGTGAAGTGACGACCACTGTGCCGTAACGGAGTATCCGTCAGCTTGGTTGGATTAGAATGGAGCGCCGGCTGCGGCGTTGGAGAAGACGGAGGCGATCCCAACGGTGCAGCAGCTCCTGGCTCCATTAGAACGTCAGCAACGGGTGACGAGGATAGCTCCATGCTGCGCCCCGTGGCTGGACCAAGTGTCACCGCAGCAGCCAGATGACAGCTCGGCGCGCTCTGTAGCGAGGGTGACGACACAGGTGATTGCAGAACCTTTGCCTGAGCAGTCATGGGCTGTACTGGGTGTTCATCGCTGGTAGTTGTTGACGAGCCTAGCTCAGCAACAGCGGCCTCCTGTAGCGTCGGTTGCACAGAGCCATGCAACCCCACGGGCGAGTTCTTGTTGGCTGAAGCATCCATGCAAGTATCAGTACGTACACATGCAGCTACAGTTGCACCCGTGCAAGCATGCACTTCCATGCGCGGAGATTCCACGGCCGCCACTCGCGGCGTCCTGGGTAAAGGCAGCTCATTCTGCAAAAGAGGTTGGTGCAGTGGTGTACCAAGGTTGACGGATACTGGAGGCGGCGCCGGCAACGACGACAGCGAAGTGTAACCTGCAGCAATCTCGCCAAGCATGTTCGAAGGCCCTGTAGTGTGCTGCAGTTCAGACAACGGCGCGGCGAGAGATGCAGTCAGCATAGGAACTGGAGTACTCGAGCTCGAGTTCGGAGGAGGATTCACACTCGCAGAGTTTCCTTTCTTTGCTTTTTTGCTAACATCACCATCGTTAATTTCATCATCACGACCATGACCTCTATCTGGGCCATCATCATGTTGCCTCCAGATTAGAGGTATGAAATCTGCATCTGGAATATAGTCATCCTTTTCAACCTGGTAACAAAAGTTATACCCATCAAGCTTGACAAATGCCTCTGCGGTTGTGGAATCTCCTCCCAAGTCATTATTATAGGTGAATATATCCAAAGAGCACACAACAACCTGAATGCATATAATACCATGACGACTTAGGGCATAAAGATCAACATCTTGAGTTGCTCTAATGACCGATCCAACAGCCCAAAGCCCGAGGAAATGTCGTAGTGAATGAGGAACGCCGTAAACGTGCACCCAAACAGTCTCCAGAGAAACATAAGATGGTACATCTTCAACTTTCCATTCTTTAAAAGAAATTTCAACACCATGCGACTTGACTCGAACCTCTAGGTCAGCTATTCGGTGAAGATCGTCAAAGGAGGGGAATGACACCAAAAAGGCATCCTTGCCATGCGGAATAGCCTCCCACTTCCACTGAGTCTGAGTCCGAACGATCCTAGCAATCTCAGCTTCAAGCACCATTGCAGGTAGCTCCCCACCGGAAACTGTGACTAAGGCAATTGGCGATGCTGATGGAGAAGTGTTGATGTCCTTGCACACGTGCTCTGGGATCTGAATGAACATGGAAGCATTAGATCCTTGTCCACAAAAAGATGCCGAGGGCCGTGGCTGCTTCAGAACGGGACAACGAAACATAGCATGCTTGAAATTGTTGCAGATGTAGCAAAAGTGCACCACAATACAATCTCTGGACATGTGATCATTAGACCGACATTTGAAACAGTGCATCTTTTCTTTCTTGGTTTTAGGCACGTTGGCAGAGGCTTCGTCCTGTTGAGCGGCAACCGTGTCGTCGGACTCGGCCAATGGTGGCATGGCATGGGAGACGGCCAAGTTTGCGGCAACTGGGGGCGCCTGAGGTGTTGGTGTTGTATGTGCGCCTGGCCGACGCCCATTCTTCTTCTTCTTCTTTCCTCCATGCTTCAATGGTCCGGCAGTACCAAAAGCGAAGCCTTGCCCGCTCGTTTGTGAGGGGACCGAACTGGGGCCAGCGGCCTGTTGGCCAGCACCAGCACAGGTGGAGCCAGCTTGGTAGTGTTGTTGCCTGGCCGGAGCGCCAAACCTAGGGGGTCCAGCCGCCGGACCAAACCCAGCGAAAGTAGCAGCCAGGGTCGAGGCGCCGATGGAGTTCGGTGTAGCAGGTGCCTTAATGGTGTTGGAGGCGAGGGCGGACGTCGAAGGGTGCTGCGGCGCCCCAGCCATCGGAGCCGGCGAGGAGATGCGCAGCGCGTTGGCGTAGGAACGGCGCGAGGTGATTGAGGGCGATGCGAAGGAGCGAATAGGGTTCACAAGTCGTGCCCCGCACCTAACCACACCCGGTCTACGGCTGAGATCGGCTTGACGCAGTGGATGTCCACGATTCGCTTGCAAGGCTGGCCCATCAGACAGTGGCGGTGTCGATGGATCGCCCGCGATGGCTGCGACTTCCTCGGCCGCCGTTACGCGAGCAGTAACTGCAGGAGACGACCTGTCCGGCACCTGAACCGTGGTTGTAGAGGACGTCGACGCCGGCAGAAACGCTGCGAGGGCCACCGGCGGCGTCACCCGAGGACGCGGCAGTGGCCCATGCCATGGCCGGATTCGAACGCCCTTCGGCTGCGCCCGAACTGAAGGAGCCGTCGAGTTTGCCAGCACTTTCTCCGGCGACGTCGTGCCCCTCGAGGAGGAGCGACCACTTGGAGACGCCGCTTGTACTTCACGATCGCTGCACACAGGACCGGCGTCCATACGATCTGGCGAAGACCTGCGAACATCATCCTGAAGCACATCAGCTGAAACTGAACTAGGCCTCACCTGCAGGGAAGAGGATGTCGACGGCGAGCCCCGTTCCCAAATGCGTGATGCCGGCGTGGGGTACCCAATGTCCGTCCAGAACTCCTGAGCAATCTCCTCTTTTGTTTTCTTCCTCCTAGACTTGACAGTGGACCAACGGCCGCCCTCGTCTGCAACCCCGCCGCCGGTGAGTACCACGTCAGCCATGTGAGACGCCAAGCTGGGCACCTCCCCAACCTCAGCATGCTCCTCCTCCTCGATAGGCAAAGCCCCGAACCGTGATCCAGTACAAGTCGACAGGGAGAGAACTCTAGGCGACAGATCTCCCGGCGCCAGGGTGAGCCGCCTCCGATCCGGGAACACGCGGTGACCAACGCGCACAACACAGTCGAGCAGGACCATATCGGTGCCCGGCGAGACCCATTCCCCGTCACGAAGAAGCCTTCCTTCCTTGATCTTGCCGTCCGCATTTCTCACGAAGAGGAAGTTATGGGGGCGGTCGAGGAAGAGAGATCCGGGACGCCAATCCCGCCTTCCGTCGAGGAATGCCGAAGAGAACGTCACCCTCCACCTCAGCGAAGGCGGCGCCTCCGGCGGTCTAGGCATCCCCTCTTTGACCATGCACTAGTAATCTAGTAAGTATACGGCGGTCTAGGAGCTCATATATATATATTTCTTTTCTTTTCTCCTTTCGCATATGGTCTCATTGTTACTTCAATAATAGTACTATGCAATCCAATTCTCTCTCCAGGAGCCAATGGTGAAGTTTGTACATTTTTTGTTTTTGAAAGATGTCCTACCAGCTCTATTGTCTATAAATGGTTCAGTCTATGATTTTTGTCAGGGATTGCTGCTTACAAGCAATTTCTGAAAACATGAGTTTAGTTTGTTGTTAAAATAAGAAAATTGCCAGATGTACTCTTAATATTATATTATAATTTTCCGATTGCAATTAAGGCATACACCCATCGCTCGCACATGACATAGCACTAGTCACTGCCTTAAGATGTGTATTGAACAATGAAGACCTGGAATAAATCTACCTCTTGAAATTATCTGTTCTTACACAACATCTATGTATTTGTTCAAATAAACCATATCGGTAGTCTCCATGTCATGCCTATTGATATTTATTTTTGTTTCATGGTTTGCAATTTTCTCAGATGTACTGCAACAAAGTAGAGAATTATGCTATGGCAACGACCATTGATGATTTTGAAGTGTGACACCCAACAAAATATTCTTCACGATGGATATGGATGGGGCTTAACAGAGATGAGATTCTATTTGAAACATCTTGTGGAAACTGGTAAAGGAGGAGGGTTGTGATAGGCTTGGCGAGCCAACGTAAAAACTCAGCCACTCTTATGGAGATGAAACCCAAAAGATTTTCGTTGGGGCGTAACCCTCTCAGCGACGCGCCACATCGGAACCCGGGTGTGGTGGAAAATGGGCAAGGGCCGGGCCGTCACCCCTCAAGTGGCGCGCCGTATCTTGATCCGGATACGGTGGCAAGTGAGCGAGGATCGGGTCGTCGCATCTTTGACATGGGAGAAGTCCGTTAAGAGAGACCTGAAGGATTGGAGTATCGACAAAGAGCTAGCTATGGACAGGGGTGCGTGGAAGCTTGCTATCCATGTGCCAGAGCCATGAATTGGTTTCGAGATCTTATGGATTTCACCTCTAGCCTACCCCAACTTGTTTGGGACTAAAGGCTTTGTTGTTGTTGTTGTTGTTGTGGCAACTGGTAGAAAAGTGATGGTCTGTTTACCTCCATAACCTTATGGATATCATCAAGTCAGTATGTTGGTCATAAACTTATGGTCACAACACAAATGCTATTCTCCTCTGATTAGTAATTCCTTTCCTTTTCTTTTATTTATATTTCATGGCTTTTATTGATTGCAGAAGTTTACTTCTAAAACTTGTTTATGCTGCAAAGGTAGCCTCAACAGTCCATGTTTTTGAAAAAGTAACATGATCTGCATGCAAAGTTTAGTGGAGAGTCGACATGTTCAGTTAGGCTGAAACTTATTTTGTCATGTTAGGATTGATTGCATTCATAAAAAAGTTTGGACATGATAACCATCCCTTAGAGCAGTACTATCGAAGTCTGGACTCTTATCATCTTTTCAGTTATATCGTACATCAACAGTGGGACCTTGTCTTATGTTTCAGAAACTCAATTCACACCCAGTCTAAACCAGAGGGACGAAACTGAGTTGAAATAGTTATGCGATTCTATTGCAAAATTATGTGCTTATTGAAGAAGAGAATGTCACTTTACATTCTCACTTCATCTTGGGCCTGGAACCCCCAAAATTCTATCGATTTTGTCTTGGTCAGATATAGGATTCGATCATCTATTTATGGGCTGATGTGCAGAACCACCTCTAGCTGTGTCTCCAGATTGAGTGCTTCTTTGTCTTTATTTCTGTGAATACTTAGTAGTGCAGTGAACCATCTCTAGCTGGCCCGCCTCCACGCCCACTGATGAGGCAGGAGGCGAGGGTTCGTCGCCGGCCTCCGTCTGACTTCTGCGGCAAAGAGTGCTTCTTTTGGAGGTACGACTTCTACATCTATCAGCTGTTCTGCCATGAATTCTGATGCACTTTTAATGTATCTATTGTGATGTTGTAAAAATATAAAAAATAGAATTACACATCTATTATGTCTAGATCCCGCTTTGTTTTTAGGACATCATTTTCTATTGACATGTACATTATACATGCTTAGTTTGTTACACGGAAGGGTCGCTCCTTGTTGCGGCACGTTGTCGTGGCACCTGCGCCTTTTTGCTTCAGAAATTTGAAATCCTGGTTTCTTCAGTTTTAAATTTTACCAGTTAATATTTGTGGAGATATTCACAAGACTTTGGAAATCTGTTATGAACCTGCTCCACCTCCATCCTCCCATTGTCCATGTGTTGTGTCCTCTCAAGAGAAGGACTCGGAGTCCATGTGATGTTTTCGTCCAGGAGTATCTTTTGAGTTAACCCTACTACATGATTACATCTGCCTTTTGGTAATTTTCCCTTTCCTTGCATATATGTAGTAGTTCTGGATTTCCAAGCTGTTGTTATTGTACTAGACTGAGTGGTTATGTATGTATTCCTTTGTTTAGGACAATTGCAGCAAGGAAGTAGGAGAAAGAAGAAATGCAGGCCACCCCATGAAAGGCAGCAACAAAGATCCACAGGTTAGCAATCTTGGTTCCTCTGCTTCTACACTGCATATATATATATATATATATATATATATATATATATATATATATATGGAACTGTGTACTGACATGCCTCCTTATCTAGAGTCTCCATTTGCGCCATCTAGAAGAAAATTTGAGGAAGAGACTAAAAGGCACATACATGCCAAGCCATCTGGAAATGCCATCAGAGCCGAAACATTTTTTAGGTTGCTGATAGTATTGAGCTGGACTTGCTTTTGTTGCTACTACTGCTGAAGACAAACTGTGATGATGATGATGGGTAGCGGTAGAGGCTGAAACTGTGATGATGATGCGGATCTGACCATTAGTATGTTTCCCATCAAGGAAACCTACAATCTCTATTATGATACAGATTTTCTATTATGAGGTGTGTTTCTCATAAAGAATGTGATTTCTGCATGATAGTTTTCTACTAAAGGTTTTATGCAAAGACTGATATTTAAGAAGGATGTTGTAAAATGTAAACCTTGGTAGGTACTCCTGAAGTTGAAGCTGCTCAGGCAATAGTAATTTCTTTTTTCGAGCACTGAACTACTGTTTTGGGTTTTGCTTAATATTGTTATTCCTCGTAGGATGTTCAAGATGTACACCCTTTAAATTTTGTACTTATCATAGCTTCAGGTCCACTTGTGAGCTCTTATGTAATTTTTCTTAAGTTAGATACAATGGGGTTGCTTTGGCCTTATGGTCATGTATATAACAACGAGGACCTATTACATATCTTTTTTCCCCTCAGAAATCTTTAGGTACAACTGCATGGTTATGTGCTTCGAATTAAAAGCATGTATGGCAGGTGGTGGAAGGAAAGATTGCAAGTCAGATGCACCATTGGTATACAGTAGACACAGTTTGTGTTAAACCATTGAAATGTTTATGACCCGTTCCAATGCACGGGCAGTCAACTAATTCAATACGCCATCATCTCTCGAGGTGGTGATAGTCGTCTCATTTTTTCAATCGGATGTACAATACGCCATAATCTCCTGGAGTATGTGGGAAGTTTAGAAAAGATGCAAGAAATGGTGCAGTGAGATGACACACCTTCTAAGTGACGACAATGCTACATGCTGCTTTGTCTTTTTTTATTTAATATATTTTTATATGTTCACTTTTATAGGTCAGAGATAATAAAAATTGATGGCTTCGGATGATGCTTTGAAAATGTCGATTGAGAAAGTCACGGATGTAACTATGAGCGACTGGACTCAAAAGTCATCCAGTTTTACACGATGAGATGCATACAAATAATTATTCTTCCTTGTATATATGTTGCACATGATAATACTTTTTTTGCGGGCTATGAGAGATAGAGATAGATTACGTTGATGTTAAAAAAGAATCCTTCGACAAGGGTCGGGTCAATTTCATTGGAATGAGCCAAAACTACACCGAGTTTTATACAACAACGTAATCTATCTCCATTGCTAAAAACCTAAAAAGCCAGTGGCAACGCACGGACATTCTACTAGAGGTCAACACGAGGTCAGAAATTTTGCGAGAAGGAAACTATCCAGACGTTGGCAAGATTATTTGATAGCTGGCCTCGGATGGACAATGACATATCATCGTGCAACATGCTAAACTATTCTGTCTATTGTTATCATGGTTTATTGTTGTTTCTATAGCTTCACTTGTAGATTTATCTTCCCTATGCATTCATTGGTCGATACATCTTGTACGTCATCGACAAAGAGGCATGTCGTCTATATATTATGAACCCTATTCAAACATCACAATCGCCAGAGGATAAAAATTTGACGCATGCACTGAAATTAAAAGGTTTTGCAAGGGATTTCAAAGAAGCACTCGAAATAAAGCTGCCTGGTTGGAATTCCGATATATCTAAATGGTAACGTTTATTTCCGTTTGGTATTCTAACGAGTATAGACGGGCAATGAATTCATAATAAAAATATTTATTTTTGTTATCACTATATTATTTATATTATTAATTTAAAAAATTGCAGGAATGTGTCTGGCTATTTTGTTTTTCATTTTATGCTCTGGTGGAACGGTAAAGAATTGCTGAAGCTGGTTTGCACGGTGAGTATTGTCCGTTACATGTTTTAAGACCATCGGCGTGAAATTTTCATACTAACTACATATATCGTTTGTGCAGGATGGGTATGAATTGAGAAAGCAGTTTTTATTATACTCGCTAAAACATCGTGAAAATGAAGCTAAGGGCAACTTTTCTGATATTATAAAAGAATTTCTTAAGCACATCATCTAGATATTTATAGTTTTGTAATAGATGTTTAGTTGGAACCTCGCTCAGTTTGTTACATGGACATGTTGTTAATCTTTCTTTTTGTTATCAATTTACATTGCAAAAATGGACTTTAATTATTTAATAATTGTGTTTGTGTTATATTGTTTGTACGTGTGAAATTTAACATGTAACTTTTGCAAACTATTTCAAGAGCCCGTTGCAACGCACGGGCACTCTACTAGTTAGGTTAATTATTTAGGTTAGTGCAAAAATATAGTTAGGACTTTGATAGAGAACTAGTTAGGTTAACTAGTTTAGTTAGGTTAATTAGTTTAGTTAGGTTAATTATCTAGGTTAGTGCGAAAATTTATTTAGGGCTTTGACAGAGAACTAGCTAGGTTAACTAGTTTAATTAGGTAAATTATCTAGGTAAACTAGGTTAACTAGCTTGGTTAACTAACTAGGTTAAATAGCTAGGTTAATTAGGTTCGTTAGGTTAACAAGCTAGGTTAGAGCAAAAAAATATTTTAGAGCATTAGGTCAGAAGGGTTAGAGAAATGGAGTTCGTTTGCAATTTAATTGTGTTCTGTCCTAGGCAGAGAAGGGTTAGAGAAAATAATGTGTGTGTGTGAGAGAGAGAGGAATAGCTATATCAACATAATTTGGGTTCTGTCCTAGGCAGAGAAGTGTTTAGTGAGGTCATTTTGCAAAGGTTTTTGATTTTCGAAAAGACCACTATTTTTCAAGGAAAAAATTTTAGGCAAGTTTTATTTTAAAGATGATCCCTTCCTAGACTTTTATTGTTGATTATATCTTTTCGTTGAAGTGGTCATGTTATATCTTTTCATTGAAGTGGTTCGATTGTGCCCAAGTGGCCTTTTGTTGTTTCTAGGGAATGAAGCCGAGTGGCCTATGTTTTGCCGGAATGTTGATTCATTTCCGTTCCGGCAAATTTCAGGTGCTCGATTTGTCCACTTTTTAGCAAAGGTCATGCCGAAAATTTTCGTGAATTTCGGCATGACTTGTGCTACAAACTAGGACATATCGAGTGCCCGGGATTTGCCACACCGGGAAGGAAGCAACGTTCCTGCAAAACATAGGCCTTTTTCTGTCATTATTCATTTTATTAGGTCTAGACTTAATTGACTAGATTTAATCGTAGGAAACATGGCTAGCAACGATGAAGGACAGGGTTCTGGTGATTGCGTCGACGTTTACCGGGCGGCAAACGAATTTTTGAACCTTGTCGATGATCAACGGTTGTTCTTGATGGGCCCACCTGTCGCATCGGAGACTGAGACCGACATCCAGACCAGCGCTTAGACCGAGACCGGCACCAAGACCGGTATAGAACCGAAAGCAAAGAGGCAACAATGCCCAAACCAGCTCATGACTACTAGACTGGTGGTCACGGAGGTGGATGACGGCAATTTTGAGCCAAAAGAGCCCGAGGAAGCGCACGCGTGCTACGGCAATCAAATAGGCTGCATCATACGGACAACCGCCACCATAAATGATGAGAAACTAAAGAAGATAGATAATATGAGGCCCTCCCTCCTAAAGAAGCTGCACCAGATATTCTTATTCCCGGGATGGGATGACAAGGAATATAAAAATCCAAATAAAGACCCAACAATGAAGAAGATAAACAAACACGCCATGACCAAGTTTAGCGACGTGTTGGCCGCCTGGAAAGCAAGGGTGAAACATCGGATCATCAACAAAAAGGAACCCTACTCTGAGATTGTAAAGGATAATTTGACAATCACGGAAGAGCAGCTTCAAATATTCAAGGCGGCTTGCGAGGCCGAAGCTGCCAAAGAAAAGTCGAAGTACATGAAGAGGCTTCAACAGAGGAACATGGGGTGCCACCACCTCGAAAGTCGTGGTTACGGTGGGAAGAGGTCCATATGGGCCAAGGAGGACGCGGAACGCGAAAGCCTGGGCATCCCAGACCCCTTGGCGGATTTCACCGTCCCGCAGGAGCATGACGTCCTCAGGGCCCAGTACCATTGGGACCCAGTCAAGAAGGTTTTCGAGATGGACCCGGTCATGATGGAGTTCATGAGACTGCTGGTAATTTTAGTTTCTGATCAATTCGACTGCACATGTAGTCATATTTGTAAACGATCCTTGTTCTTTTTGCAGAGAGAGCAACACAGGATTGCAGCCGAAAGCGACTCACCATTTGAGTCGTCGGCGAGGACCAAGTGGGACACCCCATTCAACCGGGTGTTGAACATATTGAAAGGACTCTCGGTGGACACTCGGCCATCGTATGGACGCGTGCACGGTGTCGGAGACGGCGCCACGTGGAAGAAGTACTACCATGAGACCACAGAGGAGAGGAAGGAAAGACGGAGGTTAACTGAAGAAAACATCAACAAGAAGGGTGAGATTGCGGTTGAAAAGAAATCAGCCGAGACAGTCGCAATAGCGGTAGTTGCCGCAAAACACGCGATTGCAGATATGTCTGGTGTCTTGGTTCCGGCCGTTGTCAGTTGGAGCAGGCAAAATCCAGAAAAAAATGCAGCGGACTTTCCCCTTGCCGACTTCTTCGGGAGCAGCTCGACTAGCGTTGCACCAGCACCTGCACCTGCTCCCGCACCAGCACCTGCACCTGCTCCTACACTGGCTCCCGCACCTTCTCATAGCAGCCCGTCTTCCGTCTAGGACGTGCTCGGCGGTGCTTCATCTTTGGCTGAGCTCGACTCCCTCATGGTATCTGTCACACCGGCCCTCTTCAATAAATGTATAATCTCCTGTTTCCATTGCCTTTCAGATGTCTCATGTCGCAGACATGTCTTTGCAGGCCACATAACCCCGTGCACCATATTGTACACCATCGGCGACCAGAAGGTGGACATGGGGAAGGCGACGATAATGAAGCCGAAGGAACCATTGTTCCACAGCCGGCCGATCCCCCCTGATGTCTTCAAGGTTTTCGTGGCTAGTGTCAAACCGGGCCACGAGAATTTGGCTCCTTCGGTACTAGGGGGGATGACGACGAGACCCCGCGGCGGCTTGGCGGTTGCAATGGGTGGGTCCTGTTGTGGCAAAAGAGTCTGCTTCGTCTAGAGGCGGCCGGGAGCACACCCACGAGCACGCAACCTTAGCAAGATATGAACATCGACACCCTACCTACCCAATTAGCATCGGCTGTCGTGCTGGGTGATAGCGGACGGGGCGAGGAAGAGGCTCCATTAGTCGCTGATGACGTTGCCATAGATGAGGATAAGGATGACGATGGCACTCAACAGTATCTCAATACTGGCGCCTATGATGAGTACTCAGGGTTTGAGCGTCATGAGTCGGCACCTGAATTGCCGCCTCCGGAGGCTGAACGTATTATAGACGACCTTCCGGTAACAAAGAAGCATAGGAAGAGACTGAGGAAAGGCAACAAAGCTGCTTCTATGATCCAGCCACCTCAACAGCCTCGGGTTCAAGACCGTATACCTATCCCCGGTGCGGCAAAATGGCATATCGCCGGTGAACCAATCCTACCTGAGGCAGTGCTAGAGGCCACACACACGGCGATCTAAGGATACTTCATGACGATGTGCTGCAGAGAGAGAAAAGCCTCATCGCCTCGGAAAATCCAGGATACCCACTCTACGTGGTTAATGTGCCGCGACAAAGGTCGTACGTCCACACATGCCCCGCAGACAAGTTCTTCCTTCGATTCGATTACATCTTCGACATGATTCACTTGAAGAAGCTGGATTTTACGTTTGTCCGTCTTTTCGCCTTGTACATGAACTACATCATCGGGGTTGAGCAGATAACTTATATCTGTGTCGCTGACCCGTACTTCATGCACGAGGGCTTCTTGGCAGTATGTGCAGAGCACCGTGAATACGCGAGGGACTACATCGTTGATTTCATGGTTGCCAATAAGGACAAGGAGGCGATTCTCGTGCCTTATCATCCCTTGTAAGTCATCCACGCAGATATCCTTCCTTTGATTTTAATCATTCATTTGCACGGTGGAGGCTAATTAATTTGAGGTGTACTTATTTTGCGCAGCGGCGGGCGCGCCGTCCTCATCATCCTTTACCCCCGATACTCCCACGCTCTTTACTTGGACTCATCGAATACTATGAACAAAAAGGATTACACCCACATCAAGTCTGTTCTCGACAGTGCTATCTTTTACTACGGCGTACGGGGTGGAGTGATCAAGGACAAGAAGAAGAGGGATGGCAGGCCCGCCTTCGGCCATAAGACCGACTTCTGCTGCATCCAGCAACCGAGTGATACTCTTAGTGATGGATTCTATGCCCTACACCACATGCTAGAGTACAGACAGGATCAACAGAACCTTCACATGTCACCTAAATCCGACGATCGTATTATGCAATGGGCAAAGAACGTAGGAGATATCCCGGATCATCGACTTCGAGCTGAGTTCTATCACACCTAGCGTGAACTTGCCCAAGTCATCGTGAAGGAGGTCCTCGACAAAACATGTATGTTCTATGATGAAGGGAAGATGTCGCGGGAAGACGTCCGAACATGCGTAGCCGCTCAGTGTCTCGACCTGAAGCCTTTCACTAAGCTCGGGGGCTATCTCCCTGACTTGGATGGATGGAACGACATGTTGGAGTGATTGTCGATATATGACAATGTGTCGTTTAGTCCATACTTTCTGAATGACGAAACTTTGAGTTATGCATGATGAAACTTTATTTGTGATGTAATTAAACCGTCCTCCTCAACTAGCGAAGATCACTCTGGTTAGGGCATTTTGGGTACGATGAACTTTGTTATTTATGCTTATGACATGTTGCTTCTATTTTTGCCAAGTCTGTCTCTTTCTGTTGCTCAACTATATATGTTGCGTATCATCGACTCATGTGATGATGCAAGCGCATAGATCATCGATGACGAAGAAGTGCTATGCCAGGAGTATACGACGAGTGACCGGAGTGTCAGGCCCAGGTATACCAGTTTCTGGTTTCCAAGCGATAGCCAGTAGTTAGTTTAGGTTCACGCTAATGCGAGAGAGGGATACGAACTCATGTACCGCATAGTTCCTCTCTCACTCATAGTGATAGCTCTTCTCGCGTATATCATTGTTTAGATGGATGACGATGTAGTTGCAAGTAATCGATACTTGTATCACTATTTTCGAGATGATGACGAGAGACCATTTTGTGTTGAATGATGATTATGATGATGCCATGATTTGATGTGACTATTTGTATGTATATGCCATGATTACATTTGTATGTGTATGATATGCTAAAGATTATTGTATAAAGCCTGTTCAAATACAAAACAAATATGCAGAAAAAAAGAAACTAATAAAACTAGCAGTAGCGAGGGGAATAAAGTTAGCAGTAGAGCTCCCTTACTAGTAGCGTTAAAAGCGCTGCAGATATTAGTAGCAGCACGTTGCACTAAAGCTCGCTGCTGCTAGCCATGTATAGTAGTAGCGCTTGATGACACGCGCTAATGCTACATGTTAGCTGTTGAAAGTGCAATCATGCCCTTAATCGTATTTTGATGTTGATAACAACATGCATTTTGGGACTAATCATGTTTATCAAGTATATCTCAGGATTATGTCTCAAGGGACGTAGTCATGATCCACACACGTCCCTTGAGACATAATCCTGAGATATATACCCTCAAGAGCAGAGATACAAGACAAAGACAAAAAAGCTTTGGCTCTTTTTCGATTCGTTCTTGAGTATAGGGATCCCGCACTATTAAGAGGGGATCGTTGGATTTCGTGAAAGAACTTGCTCAAACCCAAAAAATATCCTCTCACATCATCTCTGTGCCATCTTAAAAATTCTTCCTCTAACTTGTGCACAAATTCTGGCATGATTCTAAGCTTGTTGGTTCAGCTATCACCGAACGTCCGACGTTCTATGGACGTCCGACCCCTCACAGCCGATCGGGCATCCGGCTCTTCCCGGATGTCCGGTGCATCCTCACAGAAGCTAAATTAGCGGGGTCTCACCAGACGACTGGCCACCTGACGTCCTCTCCTCTCTGGATATCCATTTCAGCCTCAATAAACATTTATTAGCGGATTTCCGACCTCACCGGACGTCCGGGCTCTGAACGGCCGACGCCTTCCGGACGTCCGTTGGCTGTGTGTCTCATGCCTCTTCTGCAGCTTGGTAGGTGCTCTGTTTTGCACTATCACTATATATAGAGCCTTCTCCCTCCCACGGGATAGGGTTGACCATTCACTCTGAGCTTTCTAAGAACACATCTCACTCCCTCTCTTGATTCCCTACACCAAATCCTAGACCCCCAAGGGATTTAGGAACATTTGAGAGAAGTTCTCCAATCAAGTGATAGATCCACTTCTTCCCCTTCTTCTCACTAAAGGAATTCGTGATTTGAGCAAGTTCTTGAGCATTTCCCAATGTTCTTGTTACTCTTGGAGGTTGGAGACTCCTAGGCGGTAGGAGTCTCTCGGAGAGGAATCGACCATTGTGATTACCCCGAAAACGTTTGTGAGGGTTTGGAGACCAGCCCAAGGTCTACCACTAGTGGTTGAGAAACGCCTCCGTGGTGTTGTATCAAAGAGAGAATAGGGTGAGCCTTCGTGGCGTTGGCGTGCCTTCGTGGTAACATCCGCCTTTCTAAACGGTGACGTAGCTTCCCTTCAAGGAAGTGAACATCGGCATACATCCTCGTGGTTACTTGTCTCTTTGCACTTACGTTTATTATATTGTGCTTGCTTACTCATATATTTGTGCCACTTGTTTATCTTGCTTAGCTCTTAGTATCATACTTGTAATTCTTAGGCCCACTTTCATATTCCGCATTATTGCCTAAAATTGCTAAGTAATAATTAAAATTTGTAATTGTACCTATTCACCCCCTTATAGGTCCATCTCGATCCTTTCAATTGGTTCAGAGCCTCATGCTCTATTCTTGTGGCTTAACCGCCCTAGAGCGAGATGAACCCCGATGGGACTCCCCTTGTTGCAGATCCGAAGAATACGGGCGCGGC
The DNA here is from genome assembly GCF_002162155.2 of Triticum dicoccoides. Taxonomy (NCBI): domain Eukaryota; kingdom Viridiplantae; phylum Streptophyta; class Magnoliopsida; order Poales; family Poaceae; genus Triticum; species Triticum dicoccoides. The sequence continues at coordinate 224,048,274 of NC_041381.1, read as the reverse complement.
TTCCACGGAAGCCAAGTCTTTCACTTCAGAGGATCTGGAACGAGCTCTTGTCAAGCAAAAGGGGGATCATGATGCCTCTCTTGAGGCCTTGGTCCAAATGAGGTTAGCCACACTAACCACGATGCTTACACCACTTTCTGGTGGTGCGGCCTCGAGGTCAGCTGTGCCTACTCCTTCACTTGGCCAACAACCTCCTAACAATGAACACTCCAGTGTTCCTTGGCTTTATGCAAGACCTCAAATAGAGAAACCTAAGTATAACCCTCAAGGCAAACCTCTTTTACTTGATGAAACTACCAATTTTTCTTTGTGAAGAGTTGCTATGCAGGATCATCTTCGATATGAACATGATGAGATGTTGGAAATCTTGGAGTATGGCTACCAAGCCGTTGACCCGAAGAATCTTACTCCAAGAGACGTATATGACAAGAATCTCAACGACACAACAACCATGTGCATTATAAGAGGTATGACTGACAAGCAAAGGAGACCATACATACATATCACAAGTGCCAAGGAATTATGTGATACCATTGTGAGAACCAAGACCGGTACCTCCACTCTCCGGCTTGCTCAATATGAAATTTCCAAGGGGCAATTACAAAATTTTTGTATGGAGAAAGGTGAATCTCCCTGCTACGTCTTGAGCTTGCGTTGGTTTTCCTCGAAGAGGAGAGGGTGATGCAGCGATAGTAGTGTAAGTATTTCCCACAGTTTTTGAGAATCAAGGTATCAATCCAGTAGGAGGCTCCTCAAAAGTCCCACGCACCTACACAAACAAGCTGAGAACTCGCAACCAACGCAATAAAGGGGTTGTCAATCCCTTCACGGCCACTTGTGAAAGTGAGATCTAATAAAGATAGTATGATAAGATAAATAATTTTTTGGTATTTTATAATATAGATGCAAAAAGTAAAGACACAAATAAAAGTAGATTGAAAGAAAATATGATAAGAGATAGATCCCAGGGCCATAGGTTTCACTAGAGGCTTCTCTCAAGATAGAATAAGTATTACAGTGGGTGAACAAATTACTATCGAGCAATTGATAGAAAAGCGCATAGTTATGAGATTATCTAGGCATGATCATGTATATAGGCATCACGTCCATAACAAGTAGACCGACTCCTGCCTGCATCTACTACTATTACTCCACACATCGACCGACTCCTGCCAGCATCTAGAGTATTAAGTTCATAAGAACAGAGTAACGCATTAAGCAAGATGACATGATGTAGAGGGATAAACTCATGCAATATGATATAAACCCCATCTTGTTATCCTCGATGGCAACAATACAATACGTGCCTTGCAACCCTTTCTGTCACAGGGTAAGGACACCGCAAGATTGAACCCAAAGCTAAGCACTTCTCCCATTGCAAGAAAGATCAATCTAGTAGGCCAAACCAAACTGATAATTCGAAGAGACTTGCAAAGATAACTCAATCACACATAAAATAATTCAGAGAAGATTCAAATATTATTCATAGATAAACTTGATCATAAACCCACATTTCATCGGATCTCGACAAACACACCGCAAAAAGAGTTTACATCGAATAGATCTCCACAAGAGAGGGGGAGAACATTGTATTGAGATCCAAAAAGAGAGAAGAAGCCATCTAGCTAATAACTATGGACCCGTAGGTCTGTGGTAAACTACTCACAACTCATTGGAGGGGCTAGGATGTTGATGTAGAAGCCCTCCATGGTCGATTCCCCCTCCGGCAGAGTGCCGGCGAAGGCTCCAAGATGAGATCTCGTGGATACAGAAGGTTACGGCAGTGGAAATTGTGTTTCGTGGTGCTCCTGGATGTTTTCGGGGTACGTAGGTATATATAGGAGGAAGAAGTACGTCGGTGGCCGCTCGAGGGGCCCACGAGATAGGGGGCACGCCCTACAGGGGGGCACGGCCTCCTATCTCATGGGCGCCTCGGCTGCTTCTTGACTTGCACTCCAAGCCCTCTAGATCACATTCGTTCCAAAAATCATGCTCCCGAAGGTTTCATTCCATTTGGACTCCGTTTGATATTCCTTTTCTTCAAAATACTGAAATAGGCAAAAAAACAGTAATATGGGCTGGGCCTCCGATTAGTAGGTTAGTCCCAAAAATGATATAAATGTGTAAAATAAAGCCCATAAACATCTAAAAGGGGTAATATAATAGCATGGAACAATCAAAAATTATAGATACATTGGAGACGTATCAAGCATCCCCAAGCTTAATTCTTGCTCGTCCTCGAGTAGGTAAATGATAAAAAGAGAATTTTTAATGTGGAATGCTGCTACGTCTTGAGCTTGTGTTGGTTTTCCTCGAAGAGGAGAGGGTGATGCAGCAAAGTGTAGCGTAAGTATTTCCCTCAGTTTTGAGAACCAAGGTATCAATCTAGTAGGAGGCTTCTCAAAAGTCCCACGCACCTACACAAACAAACTGAGAACTCGCAACCAACGCAATAAAGGGGTTGTCAATCCCTTCACGGCCACTTGCGAAAGTGATATCTAATAAAGATAGTATGATAAGATAAATATATTTTTGGTATTTTATAAGATAGATGCAAAAAGTAAAGATGCAAATAAAGTAGATTGAAAGCAAATATGATAAGAGATAGACCTGGGGGCCATAGGTTTCACTAGAGGCTTCTCTCAAGATAGCATAAGTATTACGGTGGGTGAACAAATTACTGTCGAGCAATTGATAGAAAAGCGCATAGTTATGAGATTATCTAGGCATGATCATGTACATAGGCATCACGTCCATAACAAGTAGACCGACTCCTGCCTGTATCTACTACTATTACTCCACACATCGACCGACTCCTGCCTGCATCTAGAGTATTAAGTTCATAAGAACAGAGTAACGCATTAAGCAAGATGACATGATGTAGAGGGATAAACTCATGCAATATGATATAAACCCCATCTTGTTATCCTCGATGGCAACAATACAATACGTGTCTTGCAACCCTTTCTGTCACTGGGTAAGAACACCGCAAGATTGAACCAAAAGCTAAGCACTTCTCCCATGGCAAGAAAGACCAATCTAGTAGGCCAAACCAAACTGATAATTCAAAGAGACTTGCAAAGATAACTCAATCATACATAAAAGAATTCAGAGAAGATTCAAATATTATTCATAGATAAACTTGATCATAAACCCACAATTCATCGGATCTCGACAAACACACCACAGAAGAGTTTACATCGAATAGATCTCCACAAGAGAGGGGGAGAACATTGTATTGAGATCCAAAAAGAGAGACTAAACCATCTAGCTAATAACTATGGACCCATAGGTCTGTGGTAAACTACTCACAACTCATCGGAGGGGCAAGGATGTTGATGTAGAGGCCCTCCATGGTTGCTTCCCCCTCCGGCAGAGTGCCGGCAAGGGCTCCAAGATGGGATCTCGCGGATACAGGATGTTATGGCGGTGGAAATTGTGTTTCGTGGTGCTCCTGGATGTTTTCGGGGTACGTAGGTATATATAGGAGGAAGAAGTACGTCGGTGGCCGCCCGAGGGGCCCACGAGACAGGGGGCGCACCCTACAGGGGGGCAGCCCCCTATCTCGTGGGCCCCTCGGGAGCTTCTTGACTTGCACTCCAAGCTCTCCGGATCAAATTTGTTCCAAAAATAATGCTCCCGAAGGTTTCATTCCGTTTGGACTCCGTTTGATATTCCTTTTCTTCGAAATACTGAAATAGGCAAAAAAAACAGCAATATGGGCTGGGCCTCCGGTTAGTAGGTTAGTCCCAAAAATGATATAAATGTGTAAAATAAAGCCCATAAACATCCAAAAGGGGTAATATAATAGCATGGAACAATAAAAAATTATAGATACGTTGGAGACGTATCAAGCATCCCCAAGCTTAATTCCTGCTCGTCCTCGAGTAGGTAAATGATAAAAAAGAATTTTTTGATGTGGAATGCTACCTAGCATAATTCATAATGTAGTTTTCTTTATTGTGGCATGAATGTTCAGATCAAAATGAATACAAAATAAAAGTTCATATTGACATAAGAAATAGTAATACTTCAAGCATACTAATCAAAGTAATCATGTCTTCTCAAAATAACATGGCTAAAGAAAATTATCCCTACAAAATCATATAGTGTGGCTGTTGCTCTATCTTCATCACACAAAGTATTTAATCATGCACAACCCCGATGACAAGCCAAGCAATTGTTTCATACTTTAATAATCTCAAACTTTTTCAACTTTCATGCAATACATGAGCGTGAGCCATGGACATAGCACTATATGTGGAATAGAATGGTGGTTGTGGAGAAGACAAAAAGGAGAAGATAGTCTCACATCAACTAGGCGTATCAACGGGCTATGGAGATGCCCATTAATAGATATCAATGTGAGTGAATAGGGATTGCCATGCAACGGATGCACTAGAGCTATAAATATATGAAAGCTCAATAAAAGAAACTAAGTGGGGTGCATCCAACTTGCTTGCTTACGAAGATCTAGGGCACTTTGAGGAAGCCCATCATTGGAATATACAAGCCAAGTTATATAATGAAAAATTCCCACTAGTATATGAAAGTGACAACATATGAGACTCTCTAACATGAAGATCATGGTGCTATTTTGAAGCACAAGTGTGGAAAAAGAGATAGTAGCATTGTCCCTTCTCTCTTTTTCTCTCATTTATTTTTTCTTTCTTTTTTTTCTTTTCTTCTTTTTTTTCTTTGGCCTTCTTCCCTTTTTTTGGCCTTTCCTTTTTTTTCTCTCTTTTTTTCTTTTCTTTTTGTAAAGTCCGAAGTCTCATCCCGACTTGTGGGGGAATCGTAGTCTTCATCATCCTTTCCTCACTAGGACAATGCTCTAATAATGAAGATCATCACACTTTTATGGATTTACAACTCAAAGCTAGAACAAAATATGGCTCTATATGAATGCCTCCGGCGGTATACCGGGATATGCAATGAATCAAGAGCGACATGTATGAAAAGTATGAAGGTGGCCTTGCCACAAATAAAATGTCAACTACATGATCATGCAAAGAGCAATATGACAAAAGTAATGCGTGTCATATGAACAGAACGGTGGAAAGTTGCATGGCAATATATCTCGGAATGGCTATGGAAATGCCATAATAGGTAGGTATGGTGGCTGTTTTGAGGAAGGAGTATGGTAGGTGTATGGTACCAGCGAAAGTTGCGCGGTACAAGAGAGGCTAGCAATGGTGGAAGGGTGAAAGAGTGCGTATAATCCATGGACTCAACATTAATCAAAAGAACTCATATACTTGTTGCAAAAATTTAGAATTCATCAAAAACCAAAGTACTACGCGCATGGTACTAGGGGGATAGATTGGTAGGAAAAGACCATCGCTCGTCCCCGACCGCCACTCATAAGGAAGACAATCAATAAATAAAATTGTGCTCCAACTTCATCACAAAGCGGTTCACCATACGTGCATGCTACGGGAATCACAAACTTCAACACAAGCATTCTTTAAGTTCATAATCACCCAAATAGCATGACTTTAATATTACTACCTCCATATCTCAAAACAATTATCAAGCATCAAATTGATCATAGCATCCAATTCACTTTCTAGGATAGTTTTTATTATACGCAACTTGGATGCTCATCATTCTAGGACCAACTTTATGATCATAGCAAATACCATGCTGTTCTAAAAGACTCTCAAAATAATATAAGTGAAGCATGAGAGACTAGCAATTTCTTCAAAATTAAGACACCACCGTGCTCTAAAAGATATAAGTGAAGCACTAGAGCCAAAACTATCAAGCTCAAAAGATATAACTGAAGCACATAGAGTATTCTAGCAAATTCTAATCAAATAGGCTTCTCCCAAAAGGTGTGTACAGCAAGGATGATTGTGGTAAACTAAAAAGCAAAGACTAATATAATACACGACGCTCCAAGCAAAACACATATCATGTAGCGAATAAAAATATAGCTCCAAGTAAAGTTACCAATGAACGAAGACGAAAGAGGGGATGCCTTCCCGGGGCATCCCCAAGCTTAAGCTTTTGGCTATCCTTGAATATCTTGGGGTGCCATGGGCATCCCAAAGCTTAGGATCTTGCCACTCCTTATTCCATAGTCCATAAAAGCTTTACCCAAAACTTGAAAACTTCACAACACAAAACACAACAGGAAATCTTATAAGCTCCGTTAGTGAAAGAAAACAAAACCACCACATAAGGTACTGCCATGAACTCACTCTTTATTTATTTTGGTGTTAAACCTACTGTATTCCAACTTCTTTATGGTTTAAAAACTAATTTACTAGCCATAGATGCATTGAAATAAGCAAACAACACACGAAAAACAGAATCTGTCAAAAACAGAACAGTCTGTAGCAATCTGTAACTAACGCAAACTTCTGGAACTCTAAAAATCCTACCAAAATAGGAAGTCCTGGACAATTTTTCTATTGAACAGCATCAAAAATAAGCAACACAAAATCAGGTTCTTGTGATTTAACAAAATTATATTCGTGCGTGTAAAGTTTCTGTTTTTCAGCAGAATCAAATCAACTATCATCGTAGGTTATCCTATAGGTTCTACTTGGCACAAACACTAATTAAAAGATAAAAACACATCTAACCAAAAGGTAGATGCAAGATTTATTACTAAACATGAGCAAAAACAAAACCATAAAGAAAAATTGGGTTGCCTACCAACTAGCGCTATCGTTTAACGCCCCTAGCTAGGCATAAAAACAAAGATAGATCTAACGAGTGCCATCTTTGGCACTAAATTCATAAGTAGCACGCATGATAGATTCATAAGGTAATTTGACTTTCTTTCTTGGAAAGTGCTCCATGCCTTTCTTTAATGGAAATTGGAATCTAATATTCCCTTCCTTCATATCAATAATCGCACCAATCGTTCTAAGGAAAGGTCTACCAAGAATAATAGGGCAAGAAAGATTGCAATCTATTTCAAGAACGATAAAATCTACGGGCACCAAATTTATATTTGCAACAATAAGAACATCATTGATCCTTCCCATAGGCTTTTTAATGGTGGAATCCGCAAGGTGCAAATTTAAAGAGCAATCATCAAGATCATGGAAACCTAGAATATCACATAAAGTTTTCGGAATCGTGGAAACACTAGCACCCAAATCACAGAAAGCAAAACACTCATAATCTTTAATTCTAATCTTTGTAGTAGGTTCCCCCTCATCATTAAGTTTTCTAGGTATAGAAACTTCCAAATTAAGTTTTTCATCATAAGATTGCATCAAGGCATCAACAATATGTTTGGTAAAAGCTTTGTTTTGACTATAAGCATGAGGAGAATTAACAACGGATTGCAACAAGGAAATACACCCTTTTAAAGAACAATTATCATAATCAAATTCCTTGAAATCCGAGATAGTGGGTTCAACATTATTAGAAGTTGAGGATTCTCCAATCTCATTTTTACCAAATTTAACATCAAGATCTAAAGACTTCGAATTTTTGGGACGCCTTCCAGGCAAAGTTGATTCATCATCACTCCCATAATCATTAAAATTCATATTGAAAAACATAGATCTAATCGGAGATGCATCAATAACTTTAAGATCCTCATCATTATTTTCATGAAGACTAGAAGACCATGCTTTTATAAAGCTTTCTTTTTTTAGCACGCAATCTAGCGGTTCTTTCCTTGCACTCGTCAATGGAAATTCTCATTACTTTGAGAGACTCATTGATATCATGCTTAGGAGAAGAAGATCCAAGTTTAAGAGAATTAATATCAAGCGAAAGTCTACCAACGTTCCTAGCCAAATCATCAACTTTGAGCAATTTTTCTTCAAGCAAGGCATTAAAATTCTTTTAAGAAATCATAAATTCTTTCACACTATTCTCAAAATCAGAGGGCATCTTATTAAAATTACCATAAGAATTATTGTAGGAATTTCCATAATTGTTAGAGGAATTACTAGGGAACGATCTAGCATTAAAATTTCCTCTATAAGCATTATTTCCAAAACTATTCCTACCAACAAAATTCACATCCATAGATTCATTATTATTCTCAATCAAGGAAGACAAAGGCATATCATTGGGATCAAGAGGAGTATTTTTAGTAGCAACCATCTTCATAAGTTCATCCATCTTTCCACTCAAAACACTGATTTCTTCTATAGCATGCACTTTTTTACTAGAAGATCTTTCGGTGTGCCATTGAGAATAATTAGCCATAATATTATCAAGCAATTTTGTAGCATATCCTAACATGATTTCCATAAACGTGCCTCCCGCGGCCGAATCTAAGAGGTTTCTAGAAGCAAAGTTCAAAACGGCATAAATTTTTTGTATGATCATCCATAAATTCAAACCACGAGTAGGGTAATTGCGAAGCATCAATTTCATTCTTTCCCAAGATTGGGCAACATGCTCATGATCAAGTTGTTTAAAATTCAAAATATCGTTCCTAAGAGTGATGATCTTAGCAGGAGGAAAATACTTAGAGATAAAAGCATCTTTGCACTTGTTCCAAGAATCAATACTATTTTTTAGGCAAAGACGAAAACCAAACTTTAGCACGATCTCTAAGTGAAAACGGAAATAACTTCAATTTGACAATATTGTTATCCATATCTTTCTTATTTTGCATATCACACAAATTAACAAAATTGTTTAGATGAGTAGCAACATCTTCACTAGGAAGGCCGGCAAATTGATCTTTCATAACAAGATTCAGCAAAGTGGTATTGATTTCACAAGACTCAACATCATTAAGAGGAGCAATCGGAGTACTAAGGAAATCATTATTATTGGTATTCGAGAAGTCACACAATTTGGTATTATCTTGCGCCATGGCAACAAGTAATCCAACACACAAGCAAACAGAAAAACGGCAAGCGAAAAGAGAGGATGAGATTGGGAAAGAGAGGGCGAATAAAACGGCAAGGGTGAAGTGGGGGAGAGGAAAACGAGAGGCAAATGGCAAATAATGTAAATGCAAGGGAGATGGGTTTGTGATGGGTACTTGGTATGTCTTGACTTGAGCGAAGACCTCCCCGGCAACGGTGCTAGAAATCCTTCTTGCTACGTCTTGAGCTTGCGTTGGTTTTCCTCGAAGAGGAGAGGGTGATGCAGCAAAGTGTAGCGTAAGTATTTCCCTCAGTTTTGAGAACCAAGGTATCAATCCAGTAGGAGGCTTCTCAAAAGTCCCACGCACCTACACAAACAAACTGAGAACTCGCAACCAACGCAATAAAGGGGTTGTCAATCCCTTCACGGCCACTTGCGAAAGTGAGATCTAATAAAGATAGTATGATAAGATAAATATATTTTTGGTATTTTATAAGATATATGCAAAAAGTAAAGATGCAAATAAAGTAGATTGAAAGCAAATATGATAAGAGATAGACCCGGGGGCCATAGGTTTCACTAGTGGCTTCTCTCAAGATAGCATAAGTATTACAGTGGGTGAACAAATTACTGTCGAGCAATTGATAGAAAAGCGCATAGTTATGAGATTATCTAGGCATGATCATGTATATAGGCATCATGTCCATAACAAGTAGACCGACTCCTGCCTGCATCTACTACTATTACTCCACACATCGACCGACTCCTGCCTGCATCTAGAGTATTAAGTTCATAAGAACAGAGTAACGCATTAAGCAAGATGACATGATGTAGAGGGATAAACACATGCAATATGATATAAACCCCATCTTGTTATCCTCGATGGCAACAATACAATACGTGTCACGCAACCCTTTCTATCACTGGGTAAGAACACCGCAAGATTGAACCCAAAGCTAAGTACTTCTCCCATGGCAAGAAAGACCAATCTAGTAGGCCAAACCAAACTGATAATTCGAAGAGACTTGCAAAGATAACTCAATCATACATAAAAGAATTCAGAGAAGATTCAAATATTATTCATAGATAAACTTGATCATAAACCCACAATTCATCGGATCTCGACAAACACACTGCAAAAAGAGTTTACATCGAATAGATCTCCATAAGAGAGGGGGAGAACATTGTATTGAGATCCAAAAAGAGAGAAGAAGCCATCTAGCTAATAACTATGGACCCGTAGGTCTGTGGTAAACTACTCACAACTCATCGGAGGGGCAATGATGTTGATGTAGAGGCCCTCCATGGTTGCTTCCCCCTCCGGTAGAGTGCCGGCAAGGGCTCCAAGATGGGATCTCGCGGATACAGAAGGTTACAATGGTGGAAATTGTGTTTCGTGGTGCTCCTGGATGTTTTCGGGGTACGTAGGTATATATAGGAGGAAGAAGTATGTCAGTGGCCGCCCGAGGGGCCCACGAGACAGGGGGCACGCCCTACAGGGGGGGGGCGGCCCCCTATCTCATGGGGTCCTCGGGAGCTTCTTGACTTGCACTCCAAGCTCTCCGGATCAGATTTGTTCCAAAAATAACGCTCCTGAAGGTTTCATTCCGTTTGGACTCCGTTTGATATTCCTTTTCTTCGAAATACTGAAATAGGCAAAAAAAACAGCAATATGGGCTGGGCCTCCGATTAGTAGGTTAGTCCCAAAAATGATATAAATGTGTAAAATAAAGCCCATAAACATCCAAAAGGGGTAATATAATAGCATGGAACAATCAAAAATTGTAGATACATTGGAGACGTATCAAATGCTACCTAGCATAATTCATAATGTAATTTTCTTTATTGTGGCATGAATGTTCAGATCCAAATGATTCAAAATAAAAGTTCATATTGATAAAAGAAATAATAACACTTCAAGCATACTGATCAAAGTAATCATGTCTTCTCAAAATAGCATGGCAAAAGAAAGTTCATCCCTACAAAATCATATAGTTAGGTTATGCTTCATTTTCGTCACACAAAGATGTTCCCAACTTCTATACCCCTGATGACAAGCCAAGCAATTGTTTCATACTTAAATAATCTCAAACTTTTTCAACCTTCACGCAATACATGAGCGTGAGCCATGGATATATCACTATGGGTGGAATAGAATATGATGATGGGGATTGTGTGGAGAAGACAAAAAAAAGGAGAAAGTCTCACATTGACGAGCATAATCAACGGGCTATGGAGATGCCCATCAATTGATGTCAACATGAGGAGTAGAGATTGCCATGCAACAGATGCACTAGAGCTATAAATGAATGCTCAACAAAAGAAAACTAGTGGGTCTGCATCCAACTTGCTTGCTCACGAAGACCTAGGGCATTTGAGGAAGCCCATCGTAGGAATATACAAGCCAAGTTCTATAATGAAAAATTCCCACTAGTATGAAAAAGACAACTTATGAGACTCACTATATGAAAAACATGGTGCTATTTTGAAGCACAATATATGAGACTCACTACATGAAGAACGAGGTGCTACTTTGAAGCACAAGTGTGGAAAAAGAGATAGTAACATTGCCCTTTTCATTTATTTTCTTTTTTTTTCTTTTTTTGGGCCTTTTTTTGGCCTTTCTTTTTTTTCTTGTTTTTTTTCTTTGGGCAATGTTCTAATAATGATGATCATCACACTTCTATTGATTACAACATAAGAATTACAACTCGAAACTAGAACAAGATATGACTCTATGTGAATGCCTCCGGCGGTGTACCAGGATGGTGCAATGAATCAAGAGTGACATGTATGAAAAATAATTCATGGTGGATTTGCCACAAATACGATGTCAACTACATGATCATGCAATGGCAATATGACAAAAGTAAAGTATGTCATGATGATGATGAACGGAACGGTGGAAAGTTGCATGGCAATATATCTCGGAATGGCTATGGAAATGCCATAATAGGTAGGTATGGTGGCTATTTTGAGAAAGATATATGGAGGTTTATGTGTGATAGAGCGTATTGTATCATGGGGTTTGGATGCACCGGCGAAGTTTGCACCAACTCTCAAGGTGAGAAAGGGCAATGCATGGTACCGAAGAGGCTAGCAAAGACGGAAAGGTAAAAGTGCGTATAATCCATGGACTCAACATTAGTCAAAGGAATTCATATACTTATTGCAAAAATTTAGAAGTCATCAAAAACCAAGTACTATGCGCATGCTCCTAGGGGGATAGATTGGTAGGAAAAGACCATCGCTCATCCCCAACCGCCACTCATAAGGATGCACAAGCCAGGTACACTTCATGTTTCAAATTTGTTACACAACTTTAACCATACGTGCATGCTACGGGAGTTGCTAACTTCAACACAAGCATTCTTTAAATTCATAATCACCCAACTAGCATGACTTTAATATCACTACCTCCATATCTCAAAACAATAATCAAGTATCAAATTGATCATAGCATCCAATTCACTTCCTATGATAGTTTTTATTATACCCAACTTGGATGCTCATCATTCTAGGACCAATTTTATAACCATAGCAAATACCATGCTGTTCTAAAAGACTCTCAAAATAATATAAGTGAAGCATGAGAGACTAGAAATTTCTTCAAAATTAAGACACCACCGTGCTCTAAAAGATATAAGTGAAGCACTAGAGCCAAAACTATCAATCTCAAAAGATATAAGTGAAGCACATAGAGTATTCTAGCAAATTCTAATCAAATAGGCTTCTCCCAAAAGGTGTGTACAGCAAGGATGATTGTGGTAAACTAAAAAGCAAAGACTAATATAATACACGACGCTCCAAGCAAAACACATATCATGTAGCGAATAAAAATATAGCTCCAAGTAAAGTTACCAATGAACGAAGACGAAAGAGGGGATGCCTTCCCAGGGCATCCCCAAGCTTAGGCTTTTGGCTATCCTTGAAAATCTTGGGGTGCCATGGGCATCCCCAAGCTTAGTCTCTTGCCACTTGTCGGTGTCAAAACCGGCGGATCTCGGGTAGGGGGTCCCGAACTGTGCGTCTAGGCGGATGGTAACAGGAGACAAGGGACACGATGTTTTACCCAGGTCCGGGCCCTCTTGATGGAGGTAAAACCCTACGTCCTGCTTGATTGATATTGATGATGTGGGTATTACAAGAGTAGATCTACCACGAGACCAAGGAGGCTAAACCCTAGAAGCTAGCCTATGGTTTGATTGTTGTTATGTCCTACGGACTAAAACCATCCGGTTTATATAGACACCGGAGAGGCTAGGGTTACACAGAGTCGGTTACAATGGTAGGAGATCTACATATCCGTATCGCCAAGCTTGCCTTCCACGCGAAGGAAAGTCCCATCCGGACACGGGACGAAGTCTTCAATCTTGTATCTTCATAGTCTTGGAGTCCGTCCGATGATGATAGTTCGGCTATCTGGACACCCCCCAGTCCAGGACTCCCTCAGTAGCCCCTGAACCAGGCTTCAATGACGACGAGTCCGGCGCGCATATTGTCTTCGGCATTGCAAGGCGGGTTCCTCCTCCGAATAATTTATAGAAGATTATGAACACCAGGATAGTGTCCGGCTCTGCAAAACAAATTCCACATTCCACCGTAGAGAGAATAATATTTACACAAGTTCAATCTGCTGACGTATTCCGTGGCGTGACGTCACACCACAACCAAGCCTTTACTTGAATCGTTTTTATTATACCGCCTCAGCGTGTTTAGCGAAGCGGTTTCCTTGGCACGTCTTGTCAAAGCAGAGATCGTGTTCCCCTTATTTCGGGATTCCCATCAATACGGACGTGGGTAACCCAACCGCGCCATTGATTGCGGCACTTGGGAGAAAAGCGAGTTTTACCAGGCCGGTGGGGACGCATAGTTCCGCCCGCCCATATATAAGGGGATAAGGATCCACCCTTTTACCTACGCCTTCTTCCTCCTTTGCTTTATCCATCTTCGCGCACTCGAGCTCCAGCGCCCAAGTCCGCACATCTCACCTCAACCTTCTCCAACTATGTCCGGAGCGGGAGGCAAGTGGATGGCCTCCTCCATTACGGAGGGGCACATCGAGAGGCTGCGCGGCGCCGGATACCTGTCCAGCGACATCGCGCACCGGCTCCCCGACAAGGGGCAGCTCATCCCGACCCCCAGGCCCCATGAGATGGTGGTATTCCTTTCCCATTTCCTCCGCGGACTGGGCTTCCCACTTCACCCCTTTGTCCGGGGGCTCATGTTCTACTACGGCCTGGATTTCCATGATCCGGCCCCAAATTTCATCCTCAACATCTCGGCGTTTATCGTCGTGTGTGAGGCTTTCCTCTGCATCCAGCCCCACTTCGGCTTGTGGCTCAAGAGCTTCAATGTCAAGCCGAAGGTTGTGAAGGGGAATCAAGCGGAGTGCGGAGGCGCCATGGTGGGCAAGATACCCAACGTTACTTGGCTCGAGGGCACCTTCGTGGAAACCATCAAGGGGTGGCAATCGGGGTGGTTCTATATCACTGAGCCGCGTGACCCTAAATGGGCAGCGGCCCCCAAATTCAGATCTGGCATCCCCACACGGCTCACCTCTTGGAAAGAGAGTGGCCTAACTTGGGGCGATTCGGAGGAGCTGACCGGACTCCAAGCCTGCATCCAGAAGCTGGTGAACAAGAAGCTCAAGCTTGTCAACGTGGTCCAGGTCATGCTCATCCGCCGGATTCTCCCGTGCCAACAACGGGCCTTTAAATTGTGGGAGTTCAATCTGGCTCATCACCGAACCTTGAGCGGGCTCTTCGACACTAGGTACAAAGATGCCTGGAAGGTGCTGTTTAAGGGCGCAGAGGCTCCCGCATCCGCTACCGAAGATCGCGGATTCAGCTCGCAGCGCCAGGCTAGCGAGGTAAGCGATTATACCCTTTATGGGACACTTGTTTTTCATAGTTTGACTCCATGCGGGATCTAAACTCCGTCTCCTTTGACAGGACTGGCTGAAGAAGGCCGAGCAGACTAACTGTCCGGCCCCTTTGCCAGAAGACCCAGCGGACGCCCGTTTAACGGGGCTGCTGGTTCCGGCACCCCACGTGGTGCCGGAGAAGAAGGCCAAGAAGGAGGCCACGGGCACTCGAAAGAGTTCCCGTTTTTAGGTGTCCGATGACTCCGAGGTGGACTCCTCCCACGAGGACGAGGAGGAGAAGAAAAAGGCCTCTCCCCCAGCGGGGGGAGGGAAGAAAAGGAAGACTTCCCCAACGAGGGAGGCCGAAGGGTCCAAGAAGGGAAGGACTCTTCCCCCGGACTGTTCTGCCCACGCCGGTGACGGCGACGAGGATTGGCCTCCAAGGACCAAGCCCCTGGCGAGATCGTAAGTATCCGGACTCCCGAATGACTTCATGATTTTTCTTTCTGCCACATGGTGTCTTTCTAACGCCGCATACAACCCTACAGTCCGCCCAAGGACGATCTTCCCGCTTCATCGAGCGGGTCCTTGGGCACGTCGGATGTGAACAGTACTTCACTTCCAACCGCCTCCTCCCCTCGTGACGCTGACAACGCCGAGGTGGGATCCCAGAGAAGGACCCACCCGGAGGAGGAGGACCCGGAGGTGCCACAGGGCGACCTCCCGGACTTCGTACCGGACTCCATACCGGAACCTACAGTGGTTCCGGAGTCTGGCGGGCGACCCCTTCATAAGAAGGGCAAGACAGTGACGCCGGCGGCCTCCGTCCAACCGGAGGTGCCGAATAACTTGCTGGAGGCGCTCAACGGCACTTCCATCAAGGAGGAACACCGCACTGTCATGAGTGCGGTGATTCAGAAGGTTTAGCTCGCCAAAAGCGGGCTGACCGAAGCCTGCAGTAGCCTTCTAACAGGCTTTGAGGTAAGAAATTTAATATATGTAAAATAGTACCACATAGACAGTAGCCCCTGATGCTCGGTTCGGTGTTCGGAAAGAAAAGCCGGACTGAGGATCTAAAAAGATATACGCAGGAGTCATAAAAAATATGTCAATATGGGATTGCAGGCTGCGCTGCTGACCTCTGCTGCACTGACTGCGGAGGTCGATGCTTTGAAGCAAAACCTCGAGCGGTCCGAGAACGAGCTCGGCCGTGCCAAGAAGCAGCTCGAGGACAAATAAGGTGAGTAGCACCTTATTAAAGTTGTACCTTACAGAAAAGGATTTGGTTGCAAGAAGAATGACAAGGATAACGTGGGTATTGCAGGGGCCACAAACGAGGTGGCGACCCTGAAGGAGGCGGTGTCCGCGGCCGAACGTAATGCGGCCGCGGAGCGCACCGAGCGAGAGAAGCAGGAGGTGTGGGTGGCGGAGGTACAACAAGAGCTCCAGGCTCTCGTGGAAAAACATGAGAGTTTGGAGCGCGACTCGAAGACTCGAGAGTCCGAGCTTGCATCGGCTCTTGAGAGTGCCAAAGCCGCTAAGGCCGAAGCCTACAAGGCCCTCCAGGAAATCGAGGCGTTGAAGAAAATAGCGTCGGGTAAGGCATTTTTCATGCAAAGCAAGCATGTGGATGTGGATTACGTGTTACTTACCCGAATTCGGAGCTCTCCAGGAGCGTTCGCAGATCTGCCCCGCAGCGTGTCCGATGCTACCGCTTTCTACAGGGCCGAGGAGGGGAGCTCGACGGAGAAGGTCTTCTGGTCTCAGTATGCTGAGGCCGGACATCCGGTGCCCCTTAGCGACCAACTGAAGCAGCTGGTCGAGCTCCACAAGGTGGCCGAACAGGCCATGAAGGGCCTCATAGTTCGGCTGTGGCCCAATGAGGCCATGCCTGGGAGCTACTTCGGCCTGGTGCGGCGGCTGGTGGATGCGTGTCTATGGGTTGAGGTCATCAAGCGATCCGCCTGTATTGAAGGTGCCCGTCAGGCCCTTGCCCGTGCTAAGGTGCACTGGGGCAAGATGGATGCTGAGAAGCTTGTGACGGACGCGCCACCACCGGGCAAGGAGTATCGCATGCCCGAAATGTATTATAAGGGTGTCCTGAAGGGTGCCCGCATTATTGCGGGTGAGTGCTCCAATGATGTAATATTTGAGTAGACTCGCATTTTGTTATCCTGTGCGCTGAAAACTTTGTTCATATGCGCTAAGCAATGCTTGTTAATTTAAAATATTACCTTCTGTGCGGCCGTTTATCAAATCTGAGAGATGGCAAGTCGTCGGCTTCAGCCCCCATGCCACGAGTGCTGGTGTGTTCGGGATAAATTTGAGCACTCTTGTTCCCATTTTTGGGTCCATCTAGGGAGGCGCTCAACTCAACGAACTAGGCAACCGGACTTATAATGCTTGAACACTCTCACTTAGCCATAGAATTCTATAATTTTAAATTTCGGCGAAGCCCCTAGTGTTCGGAAGGCCGAATTCGGGGTGCTATCCACGCCTGGGCCGGACAAAGCCGGTTCCTCGCTCTAATCGGCATAAGTCTTTAGGGACTCGAAAAAACCTCTCGAACAGTGACTGGCTCTCGCCTCATCATGACGGTCAGTTTTAGCTTTCTCCACTGAGGCGCTCGCCCAGCTCAACTGGGGCGCAATCGCAGTGGTTCTCCCAGTGCTACCTTAGCCGATAAAACGAAACGTAAGGTACCAAAACATGGGAGCCGGGCAAACCCAACTATTGACCCAAGACATGATTCAGAGCCGATGCATATAATGCTATAAGTTCGGGGTGCCACACTTGTGAAAGTGTTCGGACTTATCACACCATAATGTGGGGAACTTAAGCCCCTAGTGTATTTAGCCGTACCAAAGTGTACGGATGCAACATGTCGTAAATGAACATATGTATAAGAAAGGAATGCAATTATAAGCAAAAAGGTGATGCATTGTTTTATTCAAGAAATACTGCTATGAATGCAGAACGATACAAATAGTGCGATAAGCATGGGATGGGACTATTAAACATGTCCCCCTCCAGGGGTAGGCTGCGCAATGGTGTATAAAATAGATTTAATGCTCGTAAGGGAGACCACCTGGATATTCGTCGCAGCCTTTCTCCTTCCCTGGCTGTTGCATCGTGAGTTCGGCCGGTCTACTGCCGGACAGGTCCTCTGGTGAACGGAGTCCTGTGGGTAAGAAAGAAAAAGAAAGAAAGAAAAGGAATGACACACTTGGGAGCCCCTGATGTGGTTAAGCCGCATTCTGGGCCTGTCGTGGTCGTGCCCCTCCCCCTATGCCCATGGTATCTCCAGAGCGTAATGATGTACGCGAAGGACCAGTCTTGCAATCTTGCGAGGACTGGGGTTGGGGCCGCATTGCTACGCGTGCTCAGAACGTGCCAGGTGGTCTTGTTGTAGGTTACTCCGGGCGCGTTTAGCCGTGTCCGGTCGCTTAATGGCCGGACTCGAGAATTGCCTTAAGAGGCTGCATTGTAGTTCTGCCGCGAGAGCCGCTGTATGTTCCTCCGTTTGGAGGGAGCGTTCGGTGTTTCCATTGACCGTGATGACTCCTCGAGGGCCTGGCATCTTGAGCTTGAGGTATGCGTAGTGCGGCACCACATTGAACTTTGCAAACGCGGTCCGTCCGAGCAGAGCATGATAGCCGCTGCGGAACGGAACTATGTCGAAGATTAACTCCTCGCTTCGGAAGTTATCCGGGGATCCGAAGACCCCTTCCAGTGTAACTGAGCCCGTACAATTGGCCTCTACACCTGGTATGACGCCTTTGAAGGTCGTCTTTGTGGGTTTAATCCTTGAGGGGTCTATGCCCATCTTGCACACTATGTCCTGATAAAGCAGGTTCAGGCTGCTGCCGCCGTCCATCAGGACTCTGGTGAGGTGAAATCCATCGACGATTGGGTCTAAAACCAATGTGGCGAATCCGCCGTGGCGGATGCTGATGGGATGGTCCCTTCGATCAAAAGTGATCGGGCAGGAGGACCATGGGTTGAACTTCGTGGCGACTGGCTCCATCGTGTGTACGTCCCTGAGTGCACGCTTCCGCTCCCTCTTGGGTATGTGGGTTGTGTATATCATATTCACCGTCCGCACTTGTGGGGGGAAACCCTTCTGTCCTCTATTGTTCGGTGGTCGGGTCTCTTCTTTGTCATCGCTATGCAGCCCATTGCCATTGTTTTCGGCAATTAGCTTGCCTGCCTGCTTGAATACCCAACAGTCCCTGTTGGTGTGGTTGGCTGGCTTTTCGGGGGTGCCGTGTATCTGGCACGAGCGATCGAGTATTCGGTCCAAATTGGACGGACCCGTAGTAGTTCTTTTGAATGGCTTTTTCCGCTGACCGGGTTTGGAGCCTCTGAATCCGGCATTGACTGCCGTATCCTTATTATTGTCGCCATTAATGCGGCGTTTGTTCTTGTTGCGACGCGACCTGCCATTGCGGTCCTTTGTATCCGGACTGCCAGAATTTTTGCTGAGGTTGTTGCTGCGGGCTAGCCAGCTGTCCTCTCCCGCGCAGAAGCGGGTCATGAGTGATGTGAGGGCTGCCATGGATTTTGGCTTTTCCTGTCCCAGGTGCCGGGCAAGCCACTCATCGCGGATGTTATGTTTGAAGGCCGCGAGGGCCTCCGCATCCGGACAGTCGACGATTTGATTTTTCTTAGTTAAGAACCGTGTCCAAAATTGTCTGGCCAATTCGTCTGGCTGCTGAATTATATGGCTTAGGTCGTCAGCGTCTGGTGGTCGCACATATGTGCCCTGGAAGTTATCAAGGAATGCGGCTTCCAGGTCCTCCCAACACCCAATTGATTCTGCTGGCAAGCTGTTAAGCCAATGCCGAGCTGGTCCTTTAAGCTTGAGTGGGAGGTATTTGATGGCGTGAAGATCATCGCCACGGGCCATATGGATATGAAGAAGATAGTCTTCGATCCAAACCGCAGGGTCTGTTGTGCCATCATAGGATTCAATATTCACGGGTTTAAACCCTTCGGGGATCTGATGATCCATTAGTTCATCTGTGAAGCATAGTGGGTGTGCGACGCCTCTGTATTGGGCTATATCACGACGAAGCTCAAAGGAGCTGTGTCTACTGTGTTCGGCCCGGCCGGACTTACTATGTCCGGCGCGACGGTTGTCGTCACGTATCATGGGGCGCCCACGCGATTTGTTGATCGATCTCGATTGTCTTGCCTTATCCTCCAATATATCTCGCAAGTCCGGAGCGTTCCCCTGTGGCCTTGTGCTTTTCGAGCGATGCCGGGGTACGGTTCTAGTGGAGGGCCTAGAGGCCTCTCTGTCGCGGCCACGAGGTGTCCGGTCAGCCGTATTCTGCTCTGGTGATGCAGGTTTATATGCCTCCTCCTCTAATCGGGGGAGCAAATTGCGTTTGGGGTAGCTTTTGGAGGGGCGTTCAAGCTCATGCTCTTCGGCCGCAAGGACTTCAGTCCATCTGTCGGCTAGCAGATCCTGATCAGCTCTAAGCTGTTGCTGCTTTTTCTTGAGGCTGTTGGGCCGTGGCCATAAGCCTGCGTTTAAAATGCTCTTGTTCGACGGGATCCTCAGGCACGACAAATTCGTCATTATCGAGGCTTGCCTCGTCTCCGGAGGGAGGCATGTAATTATCATCCTCTACCTCTTCGTCTGCCGCTCTCTCATGAGGGCTGGCATCTCCGTCCTCCTGCGCTGAATCTTGCTGGAGGGGTTGTCTTCGGCACTGTCTGGGGTATTATTATCTCCAGTGCCAGAATCGCCATTCTTGCTGTGGCGGGATTTAGAGCGGCGCCGCTGACGCCGACGCTTGGGCTGTTTCTTGGAGGGGTCTTCCTCCGCTGTTCCTTCGCCATTCCCATCCTTTGGGATATCCACCATGTATATGTTGTATGATGAGGTGGCTTTCCAGTGCCCAGTAGGCGCTAGTTCTTGGTCGTCTCCGGCATCATCGTCCATACCGTCGATGTCTTCAGAGTCGAAGTCTAGCATGTCGGTTAGATCGTCGACAGCGGCTACTAAGTGGGTGGTGGGTGGGTCTTGAATTTCTTCGTCGTCCGCATCCCAACCATCCTGACCGTAGTCCGGCCAGGGCTCTCCTGATAACAAGAGATACTTTAGCGAACTCAGGATGTCGCCAAAAGGTGAGTGCTGAAAGATGTCCGCAGCGGTGAACTCCATAATCGGCGCCCAATCGGATTAGATTGGAGGGGGCGCGGGAGGTTCGGAGTCCGGCACCTTGGAGTCACGAGCTTCAGAAGGGACAAAGTGTCACATCCCTGGTCCTGTTATGCACTAGGCTAGACCTCATGTGAGCATCATGTTTAAATTCAAATGAAATTGAATTGAGGAATTTTCAAAGCCTCAGAAGACCTCTAAAAATAACCAACATTTAAATTTCATCAAATGAGTCCAAGAAAATGTTCCTGTTATTCCATGGAAATATTGGTGAGAGGTAAAATTTAGACCAATATTTTTGGAGTCACAGAGATATTTATTTTGGCCATTTGAATTAATCCAATAACTATTTGCTTTGGATTTATATTTAATATTTATTAAATATGACTCCAAATAATTCTGGAAGTTGTGAGTGGCTTTGTATATATTTTAGTAAGCCACATAATAAACTACAGAATTTATTAAAATGGTTTAGTTGCTAAACTAAATCAAAACAAATACAGAAAAAAATAGAAAATGGAAACTAAAAAAAAAGAGAGAAGGAACTACCTGGCGCTCACCTGTGCTGGCCCAGCCCCCCCTGCCAGTCCACTTGGCGGCCCAGCCCACCAGGGGCACCGCTGTCTTCAACCTCTGCCTACTGGCAGAGGCGTGTCGACGCGCCCGTGCCCGGGCCTCCACCTCCTGCTTCGCCGTGGCAGCCTCCCCGACATCCTCGCGACGCCACGGAGACACCCAGAGCCTCCCCGCGTTCTCCCCTCTCCCTCTGGACCGCTCCCCCCTCCTCTGGCTCTCTCACTCGCGCGACCGAGGACCGCCGTCGCCGCCGCTCGTCGCAGCCGTAGCCACCACCGTCGTTCCACCCCACCAGAGTGACCCAAGGCTCCGCCTCGACGCCCCCGACCTCTCCATGGAGCTACGCAACGCCGGGAGCCCTGCATCGCCGCCCACGTCGCCGTTCCCCTCCTCGGCCACCGGAGATCGTTGCCGTCGATTCGCTGCACTCCGGCCGCCCCCGAGCCCGCTAACCATCCCTGCAGCTCCGCGGTGAGCCGCTGACCCGATTCCCCCTTGCCCCGTCGTCCCTAGCATCCTGTAGTTGCCGTCCCCTTGAGCTCCGAAGCTCGCCGCCGCCGTGCCTCGTCACCGCCGTGGCTGGAGCCGTTGTAGCTCGAAGCCGAGCACACCACCGCACTCAACACGTCTCCAGGAGCCGTAGCCGCCACCAGCTTCTCCCCACGTGCCCCCTAGCACCAACCCCACACCCACCCGAACTCCGACCGCCGCCAAAGCTCATCGCCGGCATGATTCCGGCAACCCCCGTGCCCAACTCCGCCTCCTCTTGATGCGGGAGAGCACGGGCTACGTCCCGGTGGTCTCCACGTGTCCAACCGCCACCTGTAGCACGTTTCTGAGCCGCGCCGCCGTCGTTCTGGTCCCCGCCGGCGAGGTTCCGGTGACGCTGACATGGCGGATTAGATTAGTACTAATAAAGCTATTAGTCTAACGCTATGACAATGACAACTGGGCCCCGCATCTAATTAACTCCGGGTTTATTTTCTGTTTAGATTAGTTTAATAAAGTGGGGCCCACAAGTCAGAGTTGACTGTGCTGACGTGTCCGTTGATCGGACCCACCTGTCATACACCCGAATCAGCCCCAGTCACTGACCAGTGGACCCCACTGGTCAGGTTTGACCACCAGCAGCGTTTGTTGACCTGCTGACGTCATAGTGACGCAATGCTGACGCAATAAGTATTTTCTGGATTTATTAATATTCAGGAAATTCCAGAAAATGCCTAAAACTTCTAAAAATCATAGAAATTCAACCGTAACTCCAAATTAAATAATTTATATATGAAAAATTATCAGAAAAATTCAAGGAATCCATCTGTACCATTTTCATGCATGTTAGAACAACTTATAGCTGCTGTTTAGCACAAATCATATTGAATGGCATTTGAATAATCACATATGGAGTTTGAATTTGAATTTTGTATTCAAACCAACTTCATTTAATCTGTTGCTAGTTGCATTAGCCCAAAACACATTCATTTTGCCATGTCATGATCATGCATAATATTGTACATTGCATTGATTGTGTTCCCTTCTGTGTTGCCGGTATTTGTCCCCTCTCGATAGACGTGATACCGATGATGTGATCGTTGACACTGATGAAGACTCAATGTTATCTTCAGAAGTGCCAGGCAAGCAAAACCCCCTTGTTCATTCCGATAAAATCCCACTCTCTCGCTCCTGCTCTCTTTTACTGCATTAGGACAACATCGACATATTTGATACTTGCTGCGGTAGCTGAACCCCTTTATCCTTTGCATGACCTGTCGTTGCCACAGTAAATAGATGAAACCCACTAGCATGAGTAGGAGTTGTTTGAGCCCTGATGTGCCTACTCATTCATGCTTGTTGTCATGCCTGCTATTGCTTAGAGTTGAGTCAGGTCTGATTCATCGGGGATGAATCAGAGGCGGTGAACATGTCCTACTGGGTGTGAGCTAAGTGTGTGAACACGATTTGGTAAAGGTAGCGGTGAGAGGCCATGTAGGAGTACATGGTGGGTTGTCTCATTGCAGCCGTCCTCAGGAACTGAGTTCTGTGCCTGTGATCCATGAACAGCTACTACCACACATTGGGATCCTTAATTGACTCTCTCGACTTATTAATCAACATGATCTCTGTCCAGGAGTTGCAACTAGTTTCTGGTGTTTGTAGGTAGTGTTAGTAGTCTACCAAGTGGCACCCGGTACAGGTGGGCTTGGGACAGACTAGGCACAGTGGCACGGTGTACCAAGTGGCACCCGGATGGTGGGCTTGGGAACCCTGCACACATCGTTTGGGGCCGTGAGCGACACCCCGGCCGGATCTCCTTGCGGATGGAACCCGAATAGGCGATAAACCTGGACTAGAGACTTGTTCGGTTAGTCAGGTCGTGGCCGACTCCCTCGCCCGGCTTCCGCTTGAAGGTTGCCGAGGTACATGACGTGTACAGGGTGGTAAGTGGCGAGAGCGTGTGTGAAGAAGTACACCCCTGCAGGGTTAACATCATCTATTCGAATAGCCGGATTCCTCGGATATGGAAACGTGGACCCCTTGCATAGTTCATAGACAAGTGAAAGTGGATACCCTAAAATACGCAAGATAAGCGTGAGTGCTATGGATGGCGTTCTCGTAGGGAGACAGGAGCGGATCCATAGTGGTGTATTGGTTGGTGAATATGTGGACTCGTGTGCGCCACCTCAAAAGAGTTACTTGCAGTCGTAGTTCAGGTTAGCCACCGAGTCAAAGCTGGCTTGCTGCAGTCAAACTCCACCATCCCCTCTGTTGATAATGATGCATGTGTAGATAGATCTGATGTAAGTCTTGCTAGGTACATTTGTACTCACGTTTGCCTATTTTATGTTTTGCAGAGAGACTTCAGTCTCACTAGTAGTTCCGCTTGGACTTCGACGTTTAGCTTGATACCTCAGCTACGATCTTGTGCCCTCGGCAGGATCTGATAGATAGTCAGGCTTCTCAGCCTTTTTCATTTATAGATGTCTGTACTCAGACATGATAGCGTCCGCTTGTGCTTTGACTTGTATGCTCTGATTGTTGGGTCATGAGACCCATGTTTGTAATATCTCGCCCCTCGGGGCCTATTGAATAATTACTTGAGTTGTAGAGTCATGTTGTGATGCCATGTTGTATCTGCACATATCGAGCATATTGTGTGTATGTTGTTGAAATGCTTGGTATGTGTGGGATCTGACTATCTAGTTGTTTATCCTTAGTAGCCTCTCTTACCGGGAAATGTCTCCTGGTGTTTCCACTGAGCCATGGTAGCTTGCTACTGCTCCGGAACACTTAGGCTGGCCGGCATGTGTCCTTCTTCGTTCCTGTGTCTGTCCCTTCGGGAAAATGTCACACGATGAATACCGGAGTCCTGTTAGCCCGCTACAGCCCGGTTCACCGGAGTCCTGCTAGCCCAGTGCTACAGCCTGGATTTACTCGCTGATGACCTACACGTTCGATGTTGGGTCATGGATGCCTGTCCCTGTAAGTTTGTGCCACTT
Source organism: Triticum dicoccoides (assembly GCF_002162155.2). NCBI lineage: Eukaryota > Viridiplantae > Streptophyta > Magnoliopsida > Poales > Poaceae > Triticum > Triticum dicoccoides. The sequence goes on along the minus strand of NC_041381.1, from coordinate 224,023,367 downwards.
TGGGTTTACGACTAGCCATGTCAGCCCGGGCTCCTTACCATATGGATGCTAGCGACACTATCATATACGTGTGCCAAAAGACGCAAACGGTCCCGGGCAAAGGTAAAACGACACCCGTGGGAATACCGTGCGTGAGGCCGCAAAGTGATATGGGGTGTTACATGCTAGATCGATGTGGCATTGAGTCGGGGTCCTGACAGCTTTGGTATCAGAGCTTGACTGCCTGTAGGATTACCAAGCCAAACTGGTCGAAGTTGAGTCTAGAAATTCTTAGTTATATAAGGGAATTGATTGTGGGATGGAACGTAAGGCTCTTTTTACTCCTTATACCTTATGCCCTTCTGATCTGAGTCATCTTATCTTTCCTACGGGGATTAAGAACTAGGCTATCTCTTCTTTCTATCAGGATCACGTGTTACTAATCCGTAGACTTATAAGATTGTTGGATTTAAGTCTCAGTTCAGTTCCTACTACTTCCGTACGTTAACTGTTGATCTCCAAACCTTGATATTGTGCTTCTGAGTGGTTATGCCACCATTTTTGTGAATGTCTCAAATCTTTTCTGAGCATTTACAGCCGTTATGCTGTCCGAGTCATTCCAGGTTTCTAAATAGTCTGATGCATTTGCAAAATCCTTTCCCTCTGGTTTCGATGTTCCTTTATGCCAGGTCAATCACACTAATTGTTGAGTTGAGGTAATTTATTGCCCTGACATATATGTTGGAGCTATTATTATGACCCTAGGTGTCTTAGGGGATCATCTAGTAATTTAGCCATGTTTGTGTCCCAGTGTGATGATTCTGGCCATCATTCTTGTAAGCATCCCGTGATGCTACTTAGTAGAGGGTATTCTACTCCTTGGGTTTTGAACCCGAGATTCACCCTACTTACTTCATGTTGATAGTAATTGCTAGCTCCTTTAGGTTATTAGTAACCTTTGCGATAGCCCTTGGAGTCCGTGGTATCTTCTTCTTCCAAATACCATGAACTACTTATGGCAGAAGTTCCTCGTTGGACTGAACGATCACAACCAGAATGCTCTTGATGAGTTCTCCATTATATACTGTGACTCTGCCAGTTCAACCTTTCCGCATAGGTTATCCGGAAGAAACATGTTGAGCTCTGCTCGACATACTAATCTATGCATCCACAACTCAGAAAACATATGTTCCTTTGGGTTGTCCCTCGTTAGTTGTCTTCTGACCCTCGTCTATCAATTGATAGTCAAGAGTATGTGTGCAATCGTTCATCGATGCCTATTATTCTTGTGGTCCGTCAAGCCATTCTGTCCTGAATGACTTGGAGAAACAAACTCCAGTACCTCATCCATATCTAGGATTGGGTCAAAGTAGTTGTGCTCCGCAGATCAAAATGCCAATCCAGCTTTTGCTCTGTTCTACCTTGGAGTATTACCATCTTTTATATCGGGACTATGGTAGGAATTGCACACCATCCTATGAACTCTTGGTACAGTGATACTTCTTGCCATCATTGTTCATTCCTCGGTTCCTGTGTTATCGTAACCGGAATGCCGACAAGTGAATCGTGGTGTGTGAAATCAATACTGCTAGCAACTCTGTTGCTTGGTAGTTAAATGGACGATAACCTCATTCTTAGCGTGTTGATTATCGAATCGTCACCCCAAGGTTGATTGTGCTACCTAGTCCTTATTTCTGGTGCACTCCTCAACCAATCAGTTAGGAATTATTTCAAGTCCTCACTCATTTGATCATGTCGTCTTGCCCTCAAAAGCAAGATTGTTCTCGAGCTTAGTAACATAACGGTGGTTCGTAATTTTCCGAATATCTTCTCGTAAGTATTACCAGGTTGTCACCTGACCGCTATGTTGAGTTCGTGATCAAGTTGGTTTTCCAATAAACCACTTTTTCTCCAAGAATCGGTGTTAGATATCCCTGAGCTAGTTGGTTAAGCTAGACAACAACTTGGAGAGTTGGAAGATAAAAGCTTGCCTGACTTAGTTCGTTCCAAAGGGATATTCTTGTGTAGTGTGTGTTGAAGAAAGATGATATCTTCATCGATTGGTCCCTGTGATCAGTTATTGGACCTATTGTCTTATAAAAACTTTGATTTAAGTATGGGCTATCGTCAAATCAAATCAGAACCAACAATGTTCGTAATGTTGTCTTACTCGTGGCTGTCCCTCGAGCATACACCATTATATCTTTTGGTCTGACCAATACTATCACCTTGTTCACATGATGGTGGAAGTCCAGTGATATGGAAATTCCGATGAGTTGTTGTTGAGCCTATCAGCAGCATTTTGTCTCCCCCATGATTCATGTTGAACATCAACCTAGTGTTGGAAACTTTGTAAGCAATGCCTTCGTGTTCCGTTCATGAAGCCTATGCTTGGATGGAAGAAGTGACTTCCTCTAATTCATGTGCATTTGGTGCAAGTTCCCGCCGTGGGTTTGAGAAAGGTTTGTTTTGTTTCCTCTGGAATCGTCCCAAGTCAGTCATGCATGTGCAAAGTATACTATGGTTTGGTAGATTAATTACCTCCACTCCATATGTATTCCGTAGCACCCCAAGCCACTAATTGATTTGTTCAAGGAGAAGGAGTTCCTTCATAAGAGCTAATCCGGACTTATGAAAGAACTTTGATATCCTCAATGATGGTTCCCTACCAGAACTCGGTAGTATTTTATTGTAAGACTACCATGTGATCATGTTTGCCTGGAACAGCGTGTTCACACGTGCGTAGCAGAACCAGCTCATGCTTTGGAGCTTGCTATCATAGTTCATTTCCCGAGAATCTCGCAACGTCATCTCGTCGATTTATGTTGCAAACTTTCATTTTTCTTCCTAGACTCGATGAGTCTGGAATATTCTGACACCAACCAGTTCTGAATCTCAGGCAGATATGATGGTTGGAACATTTCCCAAGAACTATAATATTGGTCCCTCGATAACCAGTAAAGTGGATGTCGTGGCCAACACACCCAGCCGGAAGACCTATTATTGTAGTATCTTGATAGAAGAAGTTGGCCACCTCCCCATAAGGATTTCGTAGGATCTAGTCCCTAGTTGTTCCTTATGGATTTTTGTGTTCCTGAAGTCCGACCTTTACTTGATGTTCTAGATATCAAACCATTTCAATGAATGGGATACGCTAGCACATCAAGGAGAACATTAGAAGCGGAGTGCTAAATGTCTCTCGGTCGATCATCCAGATTTTGTTTCCTTGGCCTCGCTAAGGTGAAATCTGAGAAGGTGTTATCTTCCTTTGCATCTGCATCATCCATCATTAGCCATCATGGTAGCAAGTTGTGTTGCCAGGATCCTTGACACGGATGCTGATAAAACCTTGATGATTGTGGAAATGCTCAAGTTCTTGAGAGCACGTACAAGCGCTACGTGTTATCATCGGCTCTAGCTGGGTTTGCTCTCAGTTCCCTCGGCAATGCTATGATCTATTCAAACAGTGAATTCACTCTCTATTGTTGGGTTCTTCCCCAGTTACCAGAATCATTCCCAGCATTTGCATTTTGTTCCCAGCTTGCACCGCCAATGTGCCATTCTACCATGGGTCTCTTCCATTTCCGGTGATAAGCAAATTCATTCATTGCGTTGTCTTCAACAAGGTAATACACATCATCCAAGTCCGAGTATGCCATTCTACCGACCCCCTCCAAACGATCGCTCGAGAATTGCCTTAGGCTGGTTTAAAGAGTTTCAATGATCTCTGAATCAAAGGTAATTCTTTTTGCCACTTAAGGGGATATATCTACGAGTCACCATCCCTAAGTTGTCTCGTTATGGTATCATAGCAACTCAACTCCTTGCTACTTGACAACCGTTCACCACCTCTTAGGTGTGGAATTGTTGCCTACCTAGTGAACCTTCGTCATTTGCTCCACTCCATCCCTCTAGATGTGTGTTTTGTGTCTCAGCTCGAGTGATGTTGCTATGTCTCATTCCGTGAGTTAATCCTGAGTTGTTCGATCTTCGAAAGATCAGTCCTTCTAGAGTCCCCTTCCCCTCTCGTTGTCATGTTAGTTGGAGTTCTCAGAGGAAGACGTCGAGACAAAGATGGTGATCGAAACAACGTTCCTATGAAGTGCAACCTGGATCGTGAAGATTGTGCTAGTTTGCGTTCCCCCTTCACCTTACCCTAAGCTTGAATCTCGGGACGAGATTTTTGTTTAGTGGGGGTGAGTTGTCACATCCCTGGTCCTGTTATGCACTAGGCTAGACCTCATGTGAGCATCATGTTTAAATTCAAATGAAATTGAATTGAGGAATTTTCAAAGCCTCAGAAGACCTCTAAAAATAACCAACATTTAAATTTCATCAAATGAGTCCAAGAAAATGTTCCTGTTATTCCATGGAAATATTGGTGAGAGGTAAAATTTAAACCAATATTTTTGGAGTCACAGAGATATTTATTTTGGCCATTTGAATTAATCCAATAACTATTTGCTTTGGATTTATATTTAATATTTATTAAATATGACTCCAAATAATTTTGGAAGTTGTGAGTGGCTTTGTATATATTTTAGTAAGCCACATAATAAACTACAGAATTTATTAAAATGGTTTAGTTGCTAAACTAAATCAAAACAAATACAGAAAAAAATAGAAAATGGAAACTAAAAAAAAGAGAGAAGGAACTACCTGGCGCTCACCTGTGCTGGCCCAGCCCCCCTGCCAGTCCACTTGGCGGCCCAGCCCACCAGGGGCACCGCTGTCTTCAACCTCTGCCTACTGGCAGAGGCGTGTCGACGCGCCCGTGCCCGGGCCTCCACCTCCTGCTTCACCGTGGCAGCCTCCCCGACATCCTCGCGACGCCACGGAGACACCCAGAGCCTCCCCGCGTTCTCCCCTCTCCCTCTGGACCGCTTCCCCCTCCTCTGGCTCTCTCACTCGCGCGACCGAGGACCGCCGTCGCCGCCGCTCGTCGCAGCCGTAGCCACCACCGTCGTTCCACCCCACCAGAGTGACCCAAGGCTCCGCCTCGACGCCCCCGACCTCTCCATGGAGCTACGCAACGCCGGGAGCCCTGCATCGCCGCCCACGTCGCCGTTCCCCTCCTCGGCCACCGGAGATCGTCGCCGTCGATTCGCTGCACTCCGGCCACCCCCGAGCCCGCTAACCATCCCTGCAGCTCCGCGGTGAGCCGCTGACCCGATTCCCCCTTGCCCCGTCGTCCCTAGCATCCTGTAGTTGCCGTCCCCTTGAGCTCCGAAGCTCGCCGCCGCCGTGCCTCGTCACCGCCGTGGCTGGAGCCGTTGTAGCTCGAAGCCGAGCACACCACCGCACTCAACACGTCTCCAGGAGCCGTAGCCGCCACCAGCTTCTCCCCACGTGCCCCCTAGCACCAACCCCACACCCACCCGAACTCCGACCGCCGCCAAAGCTCATCGCTGGCATGATTCCGGCAACCCCCGCGCCCAACTCCGCCTCCTCTTGATGCGGGAGAGCACGGGCTACGTCCCGGTGGTCTCCGCGTGTCCAACCGCCACCTGTAGCACGTTTCTGAGCCGCGCCGCCATCGTTCTGGTCGCCGCCGGCGAGGTTCCGGTGACGCTGACATGGCGGATTAGATTAGTACTAATAAAGCTATTAGTCTAACGCTATGACAATGACAGCTGGGCCCCGCGTCTAATTAACTCCGGGTTTATTTTCTGTTTAGATTAGTTTAATAAAGTGGGGCCCACAAGTCAGAGTTGACTGTGCTGACGTGTCCGTTGACCGGACCCACCTGTCATACACCCGAATCAGCCCCAGTCACTGACCAGTGGACCCCACTGGTCAGGTTTGACCACCAGCAGCGTTTGTTGACCTGCTGACGTCATAGTGACGCAATGCTGACGCAATAAGTATTTTCTGGATTTATTAATATTCAGGAAATTCCAGAAAATGCCTAAAACTTCTAAAAATCATAGAAATTCAACCGTAACTCCAAATTAAATAATTTATATATGAAAAATTATCAGAAAAATTCAAGGAATCCATCTGTACCATTTTCATGCATGTTAGAACAACTTATAGCTGCTGTTTAGCACAAATCATATTGAATGGCATTTGAATAATCACATATGGAGTTTGAATTTGAATTTTGTATTCAAACCAACTTCATTTAATCTGTTGCTAGTTGCATTAGCCCAAAACACATTCATTTTGCCATGTCATGATCATGCATCATATTGTACATTGCATTGATTGTGTTCCCTTCTGTGTTGCCGGTATTTGTCCCCTCTCGATAGACGTGATACCGATGATGTGATCGTTGACACTGATGAAGACTCAATGTTATCTTCAGAAGTGCCAGGCAAGCAAAACCCCCTTGTTCATTCCGATAAAATCCCACTCTCTCGCTCCTGCTCTCTTTTACTGCATTAGGACAACATCGACATATTTGATACTTGCTGCGGTAGCTGAACCCCTTTATCCTTTGCATGACCTGTCGTTGCCACAGTAAATAGATGAAACCCACTAGCATGAGTAGGAGTTGTTTGAGCCCTGATGTGCCTACTCATTCATGCTTGTTGTCATGCCTGCTATTGCTTAGAGTTGAGTCAGGTCTGATTCATCGGGGATGAATCAGAGGCGGTGAACATGTCCTACTGGGTGTGAGCTAAGTGTGTGAACACGATTTGGTAAAGGTAGCGGTGAGAGGCCATGTAGGAGTACATGGTGGGTTGTCTCATTGCAGCCGTCCTCAGGAACTGAGTTCTGTGCCTGTGATCCATGAACAGCTACTACCACACATTGGGATCCTTAATTGACTCTCTCGACTTATTAATCAACATGATCTCTGTCCAGGAGTTGCAACTAGTTTCTGGTGTTTGTAGGTAGTGTTAGTAGTCTACCAAGTGGCACCCGGTACAGGTGGGCTTGGGACAGACTAGGCACAGTGGCACGGTGTACCAAGTGGCACCCGGATGGTGGGCTTGGGAACCCTGCACACATCGTTTGGGGCCGTGAGCGACACCCCGGCTGGATCTCCTTGCGGATGGAACCCGAATAGGCGATAAACCTGGACTAGAGACTTGTTCGGTTAGTCAGGTCGTGGCCGACTCCCTCGCCCGGCTTCCGCTTGAAGGTTGCCGAGGTACATGACGTGTACAGGGTGGTAAGTGGCGAGAGCGTGTGTGAAGAAGTACACCCCTGCAGGGTTAACATCATCTATTCGAATAGCCGGATTCCTCGGATATGGAAACGTGGACCCCTTGCATAGTTCATAGACAAGTGAAAGTGGATACCCTAAAATACGCAAGATAAGCGTGAGTGCTATGGATGGCGTTCTCGTAGGGAGACGGGAGCGGATCCATAGTGGTGTATTGGTTGGTGAATATGTGGACTCGTGTGCGCCACCTCAAAAGAGTTACTTGCAGTCGTAGTTCAGGTTAGCCACCGAGTCAAAGCTGGCTTGCTGCAGTCAAACTCCACCATCCCCTCTGTTGATAATGATGCATGTGTAGATAGATCTGATGTAAGTCTTGCTGGGTACATTTGTACTCACGTTTGCCTATTTTATGTTTTGCAGAGAGACTTCAGTCTCACTAGTAGTTCCGCTTGGACTTCGACGTTTAGCTTGATACCTCAGCTACGATCTTGTGCCCTCGGCAGGATCTGATAGATAGTCAGGCTTCTCAGCCTTTTTCATTTATAGATGTCTGTACTCAGACATGATAGCGTCCGCTTGTGCTTTGACTTGTATGCTCTGATTGTTGGGTCATGAGACCCATGTTTGTAATATCTCGCCCCTCGGGGCCTATTGAATAATTACTTGAGTTGTAGAGTCATGTTGTGATGCCATGTTGTATCTGCACATATCGAGCATATTGTGTGTATGTTGTTGAAATGTTTGGTATGTGTGGGATCTGACTATCTAGTTGTTTATCCTTAGTAGCCTCTCTTACCGGGAAATGTCTCCTGGTGTTTCCACTGAGCCATGGTAGCTTGCTACTGCTCCGGAACACTTAGGCTGGCCGGCATGTGTCCTTCTTCGTTCCTGTGTCTGTCCCTTCGGGGAAATGTCACGCCATGAATACCGGAGTCCTGTTAGCCCGCTACAGCCCGGTTCACCGGAGTCCTGCTAGCCCAGTGCTACAGCCTGGATTTACTCGTGGATGACCGACACGTTCGATGTTGGGTCATGGATGCCTGTCCCTGTAAGTTTGTGCCACTTTGGGTTTACGACTAGCCATGTCAGCCCGGGCTCCTTACCATATGGATTCTAGCGACACTATCATATACGTGTGCCAAAAGACGCAAACGGTCCCGGGCAAAGGTAAGACGACACCCGTGGGAATACCGTGCGTGAGGCCGCAAAGTGATATGGGGTGTTACATGCTAGATCGATGTGGCATTGAGTCGGGGTCCTGACACAAAGTCAGTATTCGGCTCTATCGCCGTAGAGGTTGCAGCCCCCGAGGCGATGTCTAACCACTCGTCGTCGATCTGCATAGCCGGCTCCGAATCGAGGGTCGGAGCAGGCTCATGTGCAGCCTCCAAGGCACTCTCCGGCAGCAGAGCTAAATCATGTCCATCGTGACAGTGCGGCGCGCTCGGCTGTGGCTCGAATCCATTGAAGATCAAGTCTCCATGGATGTCAGCCGTGAAGTTAAGACTTCCAAATCTGACCTGACGGCCTGGGGCGTAGCTTTTGATCTGCTCCAGATGGCCAAACGAATTGGCCCGCAGTGCAAAGCCGCCGAATACGAAGATCTGTCCGGGGAGAAAAGTCTCACCCTGGACCGCATCGTTGTTGATGATTGAAGGAGCCATCGAGCCTATCGGTGACGACAGAGAGGAACTCTCAATGAAAGCACCAATGTCGGTGTCAAAACCGGCGGATCTCAGGTAGGGGGTCCCGAACTGTGCGTCTCGGCGGATGGTAACAGGAGACAAGGGACACGATGTTTTACCCAGGTTCGGGCCCTCTTGATGGAGGTAAAACCCTACGTCCTGCTTGATTGATATTGATGATGTGGGTATTACAAGAGTAGATCTACCACGAGATCAAGGAGGCTAAACCCTAGAAGCTAGCCTATGGTATGATTGTTGTTATTGTTGTTGTGTCCTACGGACTAAAACCATCCGGTTTATATAGACACCGGAAGGGCTAGGGTTACACAGAGTCGGTTACAACGGTAGGATATCTACATATCCGTATCGCCAAGCTTGCCTTCCACGCCAAGGAAAGTCCCATCCGGACACGGGACGAAGTCTTCAATCTTGTATCTTCATAGTCTCGGAGTCCGGCCGATGATGATAGTTCGGCTATCCGGACACCCCCCAGTCCAGGACTCCCTCACCACTCCTTATTCCATAGTCCATAAAAGCTTTACCCAAAACTTGAAAACTTCACAACACAAAACTCAACAGGAAATCTTATAAGCTCCGTTAGTGAAAGAAAACAAAACCACCACATAAGGTACTGCCATGAACTCATTCTTTATTTATTTTGGTATTAAACCTACTGTATTCCAACTTCTTTATGGTTTATAAACTAATTTACTAGCCATGGATGCATTGAAATAAGCAAACAACACACGAAAAATAGAATCTGTCAAAAACAGAACAGTCTGTAGCAATCTGTAACTAATGCAAACTTATGGAACTCTAAAAATCCTATCAAAATAGGAAGTCCTGGACAATTTGTCTATTGAACAGCATCAAAAAGAATCAACACAAAATCAGGTTCCTGTGATTTAACAAAATTATATTCGTGCGTGCAAAGTTTCTGTTTTTCAGCAGAATCAAATCAACTATCATCGTAGGTTATCCTATAGGTTCTACTTGGCACAAACACTAATTAAAAGATAAAAACACATATAACCAGAAGGTATATGCAAGATTTATTACTAAACAGGAGCAAAAACAAAAAACATAAAGAAAATTGGGTTGCCTCCCAACTAGCGCTATCGTTTAACGCCCCTAGCTAGGCATAAAAGCAAAGATAGATCTAACGAGTGCCATCTTTGGCACAAAATTCATAAGTAGCACGCATGATAGATTCATAAGGTAATTTGACTTTCTTTCTTGGAAAGTGCTCCATGCCTTTCTTTAATGGAAATTGGAATCTAATATTCCCTTCCTTCAAATCAATAATCGCACCAATCGTTCTAAGGAAAAGTCTACCAAGAATAATAGGGCAAGAAAGATTGCAATCTATATCAAGAACGATAAAATCTATGGGCACCAAATTTCTATTTGCAACAATGAGAACATAATTGATTCTTCCCATTGGCTTTTTAATGGTGGAATCCGCAAGGTGCAAATTTAAAGAGCAATCATCAAGATCATGGAAACCTAGAATATCACATAAAGTTTTCGGAATCATGGAAACACTAGCACCCAAATCACACAAAGCAAAACACTCATAATCTTTAATTCTAATATCTATAGTAGGTTCCCACTAATCATTAAGTTTTCTAGGTATAGAAACTTTCAAAATAAGTTTTTCATCATAAGATTGCATCAAGGCATCAATAATATGTTTGGTAAAAGCTTTATTTTGACTATAAGCATGAGGAGAATTAACAACAAATTGCAACAAGGAAATATAACCTCTTAAAGAACAATTATCATAATCAAATTCCTTGAAATCCGAGATAGTAAGTTCAATATTATTAGAAGTTGAGGATTCTCCAATCTCACTTTTACCAATTTTAACATCAAGATCTAAAGACTCTGAATTTTTGGGACGCCTTCTAGGCAAAGTTGATTCATCATCAGTCCCATAATCATCAAAATTCATATTGCAAAACATAGATCTAATAGGAGACGCATCAATAACTTTAAGATCCTCATCGTTATTTTCATGGAAACTAGAAGAACATGCTTTTATAAAGCTATCATTTTTAGCACGCAATCTAGCGGTTCTTTTTTTGCACTCATCAATGGAAATTCTCATTACTTTGAGAGACTCATTGATATCATGCTTAGGAGGAGAAGATCTAAGTTTAAGAGAATCAACATCAAGGGAAAGTCTATCAACGTTCCTAGCCAAATCATCAACTTTGAGCAATTTTTCTTCAAGCAAAGCATTAAAGTTCTTTTGAGAAATCATAAATTCTTTCACACTATTCTCAAAATCAGAGGGCATCTTATTAAATTACCATAAGAATTATTGTAGGAATTTCCATAATTATTATAAGAATTACTAGGGAACGGTCTAGCATTAAAGTTTCCTCTATAAGCATTGTTTCCAAAACTATTCCTACCAACAAAATTCACATCCATAGATTCATTATTATTCTCAATCAAGGAAGACAAAGGCATATCATTGGGATCAAGACGAGTATTTTTAGTAGCAAACATCTTCATAAGTTCATCCATCTTTCCACTTAAAACATTGATTTCTTTTATAACATGCACTTTTTTACTAGAAGATCTTTCGGTGTGCCATTGAGAATAATTAGCCATAATATTATCAAGAAGTTTTGTAGCATCTCCTAACGTTATTTCCATAAACGTGCCTCCCGCGGCCGAATCTAAGAGATTTCTAGAAGCAAAGTTCAAACCGGCATAAATTTTTTGTATGATCATCCATAAATTCAAACCATGAGTAGGGCAATTGCGAAGCATCAATTTCATTCTTTCCCATGATTGGGCAACATGCTCATGATCATGTTGTTTAAAATTCATGATATCGTTCCTAAGAGTGATAATCTTAGCGGGAGGAAAATACTTAGAGATAAAAGCATCTTTGCACTTGTTCCAAGAATCAATATTATTTTTAGGCAAAGACGAAAACCAAACTTTAGCACGATCTCTAAGTGAAAACGGAAATAACTTCAATTTGACAATATTGTTATCCGTATCTTTCTTCTTTTGCATATCACACAAATCAACAAAATTGTTTTGATGAGTAGCGGCATCTTCACTAGGAAGGCCGGCAAATTGATCTTTCATAACAAGATTCAGCAAAGCGGTATTGATTTCACAAGACTCAACATCATTAAGAGGAGCAATCGGAGTACTAAGGAAATCATTATTATTGGTATTCAAGAAATCACACAATTTGGTATTATCTTGCACCATGGAAACAAGTAATCCAACACACAAGCAAACAGAAAAAGGCAAGCGAAAAGAGAGAAGGAGATTGGGAAAGAGAGGGCGAATAAAACGGCAAGGGTGAAGTGGGGGAGAGGAAAACGAGAGGCAAATGTCAAATAATGTAAATGCGAGGGAGATGGGCTTGTGATGGGTACTTGGTATGTCTTGACTTGAGCGAAGACCTCCCCGGCAACGGCGCCAGAAATCCTTCTTGCTACGTCTTGAGCTTGCGTTGGTTTTCCTCGAAGAGGAGAGGGTGATGCAGCGATAGTAACGTAAGTATTTCCCTCAGTTTTTGAGAACCAAGGTATCAATCCAGTAGGAGGCTCCTCAAAAGTCCCACACACCTACGCAAACAAACTGAGAACTCGCAACCAACGCAATAAAGGGATTGCCAATCCCTTGACGGCCACTTGCGAAAGTGAGATCTAATAAAGATAGTATGATAAGATAAATATATTTTTGGTATTTTATAATATAGATGCAAAAAGTAAAGACGCAAATAAAAGTAGATTGAAAGCAAATATGATAAGAGATAGACCCGGGGGCCATAGGTTTCACTAGAGGCTTCTCTCAAGATAGCATAAGTATTACGGTGGGTGAACAAATTACTGTCGAGCAATTGATAGAAAAGCGCATAGTTATGAGATTATCTAGGCATGATCATGTATATAGGCATCACGTCCATACCAAGTAGATCGACTCCTACCTGCATCTACTACTATTACTCCACACATCGACCGACTCCTACCTGCATCTAGAGTATTAAGTTCATAAAAACAGAGTAACACATTAAGCAAGATGACATGATGTAGATGGATAAACTCATGCAATATGATATAAACCCCATCTTGTTATCCTCGATGGCAACAATACAATACGTGCCTTGCAACCCTTTCTGTCACTGGGTAAGGGCACCGCAAGATTGAACCAAAGCTAAGCACTTCTCCCATTGCAAGAAAGATCAATCTAGTAGGCCAAACCAAACTGATAATTCGAAGAGACTTATAAAGATAACTCTATCACACATAAAAGAATTCAGAGAAGATTCAAATATTATTCATAGATAAAGTTGATCATAAACCCACAATTCATCGAATCTCGACAAACACACCGCAAGAAGAGTTTACATCGAATAGATCTCCACAAGAGAGGGGGAGAACATTCTATTGAGATCCAAAAAGAGATAAGAAGCCATCTAGCTAATAACTATGGACCCGTAGGTCTGTGGTAAACTACTCACAACTCATCAGAGGGGCAAGGATGTTGATGTAGAAGCCCTCCATGGTCGATTCCCCCTCCGACAGAGTGCCGGCAAAGGCTCCAAGATGAGATCTCGCAGATACAGAAGGTTACGACGGTGGAAATTGTGTTTTGTGGTGCTCCTGGATGTTTTCGGGGTACGTAGGTATATATAGGAGGAAGAAGTACGTCGGTGGCCGCCCGAGGGGCCCAGAGACAAGGGGCGCGCCCTACCAGGGGGGGCTCCTATCTCGTGGGGGCCTCGGTTGCTTCTTGACTTGCACTCCAAGCCCTCTGGATCAGGTTCGTTCCAAAAATCACGCTCCCGAAGGTCTCATTCCGTTTGGACTCCGTTTGATATTCCTTTTCTTTAAAATACTGAAATAGGCAAAAAAACAGCAGTATGGGCTGGGCCTCTGGTTAGTAGGTTAGTCCCAAAAATGATATAAATGTGTAAAGTAAAGCCCATAAGCATCCAAAAAGGGTAATATAATAGCATGGAACAATAAAAAATTATAGATACGTTGGAGACGTATCACTCCCAAGCAACTTCTTGAGCGTCTCATGACTCTCACCGCCGACATCGAGTCATGTGAATGTGACAAGACACAAGATGGATTCAACTTGACTAAGCGATTTCTCGTGGATAAGTTGCTTCACGCTCTTGCTCCGTATCATCACCAAATGGTGTGGGACATAAGACAGCACCATGGATTCAAGGAAATGACTCTAGATGACATCATATCCACTTTCCAGCTATTTGAAGAGTCAAAGGCTAATGCTACAAAACATCTTGCCATGCATGGTACCTCAACATCAAAGATCAACCTTGCATTGATGGCTAAGTATGTATGTGAAGACGAGAAAAGTGAAGAAGAAGATTATGATGTTGATGATGAAGATGGTGATGAGGGCCCTTCATATGAAGACATGGCTCTCTTTGTCAAGAAGTTTAGCGAAGGAAAATTCAAAGGAAGATACCAGAAGAAGAAAGTGAGAAAATGCTACAACTGTGAAGAAACCAACCACTTCTCCAACGAGTGCCCTTATGAGAAGAGAGAAGATAAACCAAGGTTTCCCATGGCCTTTTCCAAGAAGTTGCCAAATCCTTTGAACTCCAAGCTTAAGAAGAGAGATGGGAAACCAATGGTTGCTCAAGAAGAATCCGATCTGGATGATGTTAGTGGTGTTGCCGGAGTTGCTAAAGATTCTCAAAACACTTTGGGGCTAGTCAACAAGAGTGGTGATGTTGTCACTTACAACTATATGAAAGACTACAAGGGCAACACTCAGAAGTGCCTAATGGCAAAGGCCGTGGTAGAAGACAAAGAAAACCAAAGCTCTCCTGACAAGGTCAAGGTAACCCCACGATCAAACCCTCCTGAGGGAGTCCTGGACTAGGGGGTCTCCGGATAGCCGAACTATCATCATCGGCCGGACTCCAAGACTATGAAGATACAAGATTGAAGACTTCGTACCGTGTCCGGATGGGACTTTCCTTGGCGTGGAAGGCAAGCTTGGCGATACGGATATGTAGATCTCCTACCATTGTAACCGACTCTGTGTAACCCTAGCCCTCTCCGGTGTCTATATAAACCGGATGGTTTTAGTCCGTAGAAGAATAACAACAATCATACCATAGGCTAGCTTCTAGGGTTTAGCCTCCTTGATCTCGTGGTAGATCTACTCTTGTAATACCCACATCATCAATATCAATCAAGCAGAACGTAGGGTTTTACCTCCATCAAGAGGGCCCGAACCTGGGTAAAACATCGTGTCCCTTGTCTCCTGTTACCATCCGCATAGACACACAGTTCGGGACCCCCTACCCGAGATCCGCTGGTTTTAACACCGACATTGGTGCTTTCATTGAGAGTTCCTCTGTGTCGTCACCGATAGGCTCGATGGCTCCTTCGATCATCAACAACGACGCGGTCCAGGGTGAGACTTTTCTCCCCGGACAGATCTTCGTATTCGGCGGCCTTGCACTACAGGCCAATTCGTTTGGCCATCTGGAGCAGATCGAAAGCTACGCCCCAGGCCGTCAGGTCAGATTTGGAAGTCTTAACTTCACGACTGACATCCGCAGAGACTTGATCTTCAATAGATTCGAGCCACAGCCGAGCGCGCCGCACTGTCACGATGGGCATGATTTAGCTCTGCTGTCGGACAGTGCCTTGGAGGCCGCATACGAGCCTGCTCCGACCCTCGATTCGGAGCCGGCTATGCAGATCAAGGATGAGTGGTTAGACATCGCCTCGAGGGCTGCAACCTCTACGGCGATAGAGCCGAATACTGACCTTGTCCCTTTTGAAGCTCGTGACTCCAAGGTGCCGGACTCCTCGCCGGACTCCGAACCTCCCGCGCCCCCTCCAATCGAATCCGATTGGGCATCGATCATGGAGTTCACCGCTGCGGACATCTTTCAGCACTCACCTTTTGGCGACATCCTGAGTTCGCTAAAACATCTCTCGTTATCAAGAGAGGCCTGGCCGGACTTCGGTCAGGACGGTTGGGATGCGGACGACGAAATTCAAGGCCCACCCACCACCCACTTAGTAGCCACTGTCGACGATTTAACCGACACGCTAGACTCCGACTCCGAAGACATCGACGGTATGGACGACGATGCCGGAGACGACCAAGAACCAGCGCCTACTGGGCACTGGAAAGCCACCTCAACTCACGACGTATACATGGTGGATACACCAAAAGGAAGCGATAACGAGGAACAACGGGACGCGGCAAAGGATAATTCCCCTGAAAAACAGCAAAAACGACGACACAAGCGCCACCCAAAGTCCCGCCTCGATAACAACGGCACCCATATGGAGCCAGCCGTAGAGCAGGGCGAACCAGTGGACGAGCAACCCATTCCTGGCGAAAACAATAGTCCAGATGATCTCACGCCGAACACATCACCGGAGCATAAGAACCTTCACAGAAGGCTCATCGCCACTGCAAGGAGTTTGAAGAAGCAAAAGGGGAAGCTCAAAACGACGGAAGACGTACTCAGAATGAGATGGAGCAAAGTACTCAAGACCGCAGATAAATACGACGATAGTCACCACGCAAAGAGCTACCCGAAGCGCAAACTGTTGCACGAATTTGACGAGGAGGCCGTAGAGCCCCCACAGTCAAAAAAAGAAAGAGGCCGCCTGGCCGGATAGACGACCAGATAACAGGCTAAGAGCGGCAAGCAGCGCCGCACATAATCCGGCACACTTTCCAAATAAGGATCCTAGCAAAAAGGATGGCCCCGTCAGGTCCATCTATGGGCCAAAAAAGAAGGCTCCAGGAAGCAACACAACTCGCCGAGTGTTTGAAGATAACGGCACACCTAAATACAGGGGCGCCGCACACCCACTATGCTTCACCGACGAGGTACTGGATCATGAATTTCCAGCAGGATTCAAGCCCGTAAACATAGAGGCTTATGACGGAACAACAGACCCCGGAGTCTGGATTGAGGATTATATCCTACACATACATATGGCTAGAGGAGACGATCTCCACGCCATAAAATACCTACCCCTCAAGCTCAAAGGGCCAGCTCGGCATTGGCTCAAAACCCTCCCAGAAAATACCATTGGAAGTTGGGAAGAGCTTGAGGATGCGTTTCGAGCAAATTTTCAAGGAACTTATGTCCGCCCTCCGGACGCAGACGATTTAAGTCACATAACTCAACAGCCCGGGGAGTCAGCACGCAAATTCTAGAACAGGTTCCTCACCAAAAAGAACCAAATAGTCGACTGTCCGGACACCGAAGCCTTAGCAGCCTTTAAACATAACGTCCGAGACGAATGGCTCGCCAGACACCTCGGCCAGGAAAAACCAAGAACAATGGCCGCACTAACAAGCCTCATGACCCACTTTTGCGCGGGGGAAGATAGCTGGCTAGCAAGATGCAGCACCAGCGACCCGAGTACATCCGAGGTCAGGGATGGAAATGGGAAATCATGACGCAGAAAAGATCAGCGCAGGAATAAGGAAAGCGGCCCAAATAGCACGGCGGTCAACGCCGGATTCAAAAGCTCTCGGCCGAATAACAAAACAATGTCCCTTAAGGACAACAGTGACGAGCTATCCAACCTAAACAAAATCTTGGATAGGATATGTCAAATCCACAGTACCCCCGGGAAGCCTGCAAACCATACCCACAGAGATTGTTGGGTCTTCAAGCAGTACGGCCGACTTAATGCCGAACACAAGGGGCTCGACACACCAAGCGAAGACGATGACGAATCCCACAAGCAGCAGACCGGAGCACAGAAGACTTTCCCACTAGAGGTCTAAACAGTGAACTCACTTCATGTGATAAATTGTGCGGAAGCGATATAAACCTGCTATACCAGGACACCATCCGCAGAATGGGGATAGACCCTACCAAAATTCGCCATAGCAACACTTCCTCTAAAGGAGTGACGCCAGGCCCTTATGCCAAGTGTACATGCTCTGTACTACTAAAAGTTGTGTTCGGTTCACCCGACAACTTCCGTCGCGAAAAGCTAATCTTCCATATCGCCCATTAAAAAATGGACATCAAGCACTACTGGGACGCGAAGCTTTCGCCCGCTTTAACGCAATACCGCATTACGCGTCTTTTACACTCAAAATGCCCGGTCCACGCGGCATAATCTCATTAAAAGGAAACTCCGAGTGTTCCTCAACCTTGGAAAACGTGAGACTGCCTTGACAGCCACACATTAATCCAACCTTGCTGATCAAAGCCCCTAAAAACAGGTCATTTAGACCTCGGACACGGTTAGGCGAGTCCAGCTTAAATAAACAAGGGGCTTCCCAGCCACATACCTCTTTACAAGGGGCCGCACGTATAAACAATGAGAGCCAATAAAACTCAGTTTTATTCATCTTCCAAATCATACTCTGTTTTAAATACATTTTTTGCACGATATTTTTCCCAAACTAAGTTCCTCTCTTTTACAGATGAAGCACGTGCTACACCCGTCCAGGATACAGCACAACGGAGACACAAGCGCAGACGTGCATCAGGGACCCGTTGCAAGGATTCTTTTCAGATTAAGACCCTGCGTAAACCTTTCTTACTGTCTCTTGTTGATACTCATTCCCCGGTTTCCTACCATAACCGAGGAGGAGGCTGGCGTTTTGGCATCGGCCGCGTCAGAAGTTCTCGCTTGCACCTAGACACTAGGGGCTTAGGGAATTGTTCTGCCCATTATCATAAAGTCCGAATACCTTAGGGAGTGTTTGGCGTCTCGAGTTAGGCCTTATATGCATCAGCTCCGAATCATGTCTTTGGTCAAATGTTGGGTTTGCCCGGCTCCTGTGTTTTGCTGCCTTACATTCCGCATCATCGGCTAACGCGACACCAGGAGAACTACTGCGATTGTGCCCCGGTTCGGCCGGGCGAGCACCTTAGTAGAGAAAGCCGAAAACTGACTGTCATGATATAGCGAGAGACCGGTCAACCACTCGATCGACTATCGGAATGTTTAGAATTCCTCCGCTTTGATGAAGGACCTCTTCCCGGTCAGGCACACACGCGCCCCGAGTTCGGAAAGCGCGGTGCCTCCAGGGGCTATATCGTAGCCCCACCATCGAGCTCCTATGGCTAAGTGAAAGTGATAAAGCATTATAGTCCGGTTGCCTAGTTTGCTATGCTACCACCTCCTTCAAAGGACCAAGACATTGGATTAAGTGTGAATATGTGCCTTTTTTGCAAACACCCCGGCACCATGTGCGTGGGGGCTGAAGCCAAAGACTGCCATCTTTCAGGTTATAAATACATATACATTAACGGCCGCACAGGAGATATTTCAATACTTGAACGCACAAGTATAAAAAGTCATTACATTATAAATATGATCTCACAAATCATACCTGTCATTTGAACATGACATTTTTCGAGCACTGCGACTCTATTAAACGAGCGCCCTGCAGGACTTCCTCAAAATAGTGCTCGGTGGGTAATCGGCTCTCGTCCGAACCCCGGGACGCAATAGCGGTGGCATTCATCTCCGCCCAGTATGTCTTAACACGGGCAAGAGCCATCCGTGCACCCTCTATGTAGGCCGACTGCTTCACCGCCTTGATATGCGACACCGCCCCAAGGAATTGCTGCAATAAACCAAAATAACTCTTCGGCTTGGGCCTTTCCGGCCACAGATGAGCCACCACATCCGTCATGGCTAGTCCGGACAATCTATTCAGCTCAGCCCACTCAGCTAACTGATCGGTCAACAGCAGTGGACGCTCCGGACTATGGAATTGAGACCAAAACAGCTCTTCCACGAAAGTGCCGAACTGCGTCCGCCGCACTCGCTGCCAAATCCAGATAAGGATCCTCCGCACTCCACAACTAGCCCAACTGAGCATACTTTGGATCCGTGAATTTCCTACGCAACAGAAAGGGCTTTCCAGCCACAATGTCTCCGGCCTGACGCAGTTCCTCCTTTATAGCCCGCATTGCAGAACGAGCATCCTTGGCTTCGGCGGTGGCCTTCTTCAGGCCCTCTTGCTCCGCTTGGCATTCTCTTTCAAGAACCTCATAGCGGTCGGTAGCATCTTTTAATTTCACGGCCATTATGGCCATTTCCTCCTTGCTTCGGTAGTGAGCAGCCTTCTCGGCTTTTAGCTCCTCCGCTGCCTTCAAGGCAGCCGCATCACTTTTTCTGGCTTGGTCCTTGGCTCGAGCAAGATCCACCCGAAGGTCTTCCATAGCAGCGGCACCATCTGCATCAAGCATACATGTTGTAAGGAGTGGGCGTTAGCTCCCTTACCAGGTGACCGCGGAAACACCACTTACCTTGCGACTCGTCAAGTCGTTTATTGACTAGCGTGATGTCCGCATCCGCAATGTCAAGTTGCTGCTTCAGTTCGGCAACTCTATCAGTCCGGCTGGCCACCGAACGCTCCGCCACCTGCATAGGAAAGGCAACATTTTGTAACTGAGATTATGATCCTCGGCACGCTGTCGCTTTCGACAACATACCGAGTCTCAGGGGCTACTATCTATACAGGGCGCACCCTATGTGCAAAACTGTCAAAAGGTGTGTCATTTTTTTTGCGTACCTCAAACCCCGTCAGTAAACTTCCGACGGCCTCATGTAACCCGCTTTCGGCGGATGAGATCCTTTCAATCGCCGCACTTATTAATGCACGGTGATCTTTCGAGAGAGACGCCCTCTCGAGCAAACCCTGCAGCTCCACCGGCCGCACTCCAGTGGGTGCCGAACTCCCAGGCCCCGCCAGACTCGGGGAGACCCTCCGTGACGACACCTCAGGGTCGTCCACCGCGCCTGATGGGACGGCAAATGGAGGCGTTTCGCTCTCCATCATCTCTGGACGAAGGTCCCCCGAGGATGAGCTCTGCTGGGAAGGGCTGAGATCCGAACTACAAGGTAAAAACTTCGGTTATCCTTAGAAATAAAATAGGGATGTCCTTTATTATAAAACTTCCCTTTTTTCTACTTACGGCTTGCTGGAGGGCTGATTCCTTTGGGGAGACTGTACGGCCGGGACTCCTCCCGGCACAGGATCTTCCGGTGCAGATTTCTTTCCCCGCTTCGAGGCTTTGGCCTCAGGGTTTTCAAAAGCGGTCCTCTTCTCCCCCTGGAGGGAGGGATTCTTGATTCCCCCCTTACTGAGAGCCTCCTTAACAGAGGTGGTAGTTTCCCTGTTCCCCCCTTCGCCTTCCTCCGAAGGCGCAACCTCCAACATTTTGATCAACACGGTATCCGGCGTGGTCTCAGGGAGGGGGGCCGGGCACCGTATCGGTTTTGCTTGCGTTATCCACTCCTGTTCAAGGGATAGCTGGTTAAAAGGCAAATCCATGATAAATAAATGGATGACATGTCCGGTCACAGGGCTACTTACTTGAGTATCCGGGCGATTGCAGCTTAGGCCAGTGTCCTCGGTCAAGTCCGGACACACTTCTTGTGATCCGAAGAGTAGTTTGTACATCTCCACGGGTTTTGTACCCATAAAGTGTTGGAGAGCTCGTGGTCCCTCCGGATTGAATTCCCACAGGCGGAGGGGGCGACGTTTGCAGGGCAGAAGACGCCGAATCAGCATAACCTGCGTCACTACGACCAGATTGATCTCCCTCTCTTGGAGATCTCGAATCCGGCCGTGCAATAGGGGTACGTCCTTGGACGGCCCCCAGTCGAACCCTTTGTTGACCCACGAGGTCAGCCGTGGTGGAGGGCCTGGGCGAAAGGCGGGCGGTGGCCTCTGCCTGCTGACCCTGGGAGCGGTGATATAGAACCACTCCTGTTGCCACAAACCGAGCTCCTCCTGAAAAGAGCCCTCGGGCCATGGAGCATTGGCCCTCTTGCTTATAACCGCCCCACCGCACTCTTCCTAACGCCCCTCAATCATCTTCAGCTCCACATTGAAGGTTTTGAGCCACAAACCAAAGTGAGGGGTAGTGCGGAGGAAGGATTCGCAGAAGACAATAAATGATGAGATATGGAGGACAGACTCCGGAGCCAGGTCATGGAATTCCAGCCCATAGTAAAATAGGAGCCCCCTCACGAAGGGATCCATCGGGAAGCCTAAACCCCGACGGAGGTGAGGCATGAACACGACGCTCTCGCCAGGCTCCGGGGTAGGAATGACTTGCCCTTGGGCAGGCAACCTATGCGAAATATCGTAGGTTAAGTACCTGGCGTCCCTAAGCTTTAGCACATCCTCTTCCGTGACGGAGGAGGGCATCCACCGGCCCTGAAGGTCAGAGCCGGACATTGTCTAAGGTCCGGAGTGCCCGAATCTGGAGCCCTGGGTGTTGGAACTCGAGGCGAGGGGCGGATTTGATTGAGGATTGAAGAAAAGGAACGGGCCTTGGTCTCATTATAAAGAGGGAGAATACCAAGAGACGTCCCCGTGACTGTTTGGAACTCGCCTTCGATGGAGGGGGCGTACCAACGGGCGCGGTTGGGTTACCCGCGTCCGTATTGATGAGAATCCTGGAATAAGGGGAACACGATCTCTGCTTCGATAAGACGTGCCAAGGAAACCGCTTCGCTAAACGTGCCGAGGTGGTATAATAAAAACGATTCAAGTAAAGGCTTGGTTGTGGTGTGACGTCACGCCACAGAATACGTCAGTAAATTGAACTTGTGTAAATATTATTCTCTCTACGGTGGAATGTGGAATTTATTTTGCAGAGCCGGACACTATCCTGGTGTTCACAATCTTCTACAAATTATTCGGAGGAGGAACCCGCCTTGCAATGCCGAAGACAATATGCGCGCCGGACTCGTCATCATTGAAGCCTGGTTCAGGGGCTACTGAGGGAGTCCTGGACTAGGGGGTGTCCGGATAGCCGAACTATCATCATCGGCCGGACTCCAAGACTATGAAGATACAAGATTGAAGACTTCGTCCCGTGTCCGGATGGGACTTTCCTTGGTGTGGAAGGCAAGCTTAGCGATACGGATATGTAGATCTCCTACCATTGTAACCGACTCTGTGTAACCCTAGCCCTCTCCGGTGTCTATATAAACCGGATGGTTTTAGTCCGTAGAAGAATAACAACAATCATACCATAGGCTAGCTTCTAGGGTTTAGCCTCCTTGATCTCGTGGTAGATCTACTCTTGTAATACCCACATCATCAATATCAATCAAGCAGGACATAGGGTTTTACCTCCATCAAGAGGGCCCGAACCTGGGTAAAACATCATGTCCCTTGTCTCCTGTTACCATCCGCCTAGACGCACAGTTCGGGACCGCCTACCCGAGATCCGCCAGTTTGGACACCGACACCTCCTCTTTTCATTCCTCCTACTCCTAGTGACGAGTATCTTGATGCAGAGGAAAATGATGATGATGATGATATAGATGATCCTATGCTTGCTAAACTAAATAAGTTCATGTACTCCCTCAAAGGAAAGAAGCTCACTATGTTTCATATGCTTATGGAGATGGTGAGTAAGCACACCATCACCATTAAGGAACTCAAATCCCTCGTCACCAAGGAAAAGGAAAAACATGAAATCCTTGAGTAGAAAGTCCAATATGAGGAAGCATGAAAATGATGAACTATGCTTGAAAATTGGTGCAAACATTGATGTTCATGCTAAAGATCTTGCCTCCTTGAAAAAGGCTAAGGACTCTTGCGAAGAGTTGATGAATGATAAAAGTAACTTGTGAAGTCTCATGCTTCTCTCTCTAAGGGCTGTGAGCTCCTATCCGTGTCCCTCAAGACTAAGGAAGAAGAGCTCACCCTTCTTACAAAGAGTTTTGAGACACTCAAGCTTACCTATCTTGAAACTCTAGCCAAGGCCTACTCTTCTCCTATTATCAATGTTGACGCTTGTACTACTAACTCCAGTAGTGATCTAGCATCTATTCTTGAGGAGAATCGCTTTCTCAAGGCTCAAATTGAGAAAGGTCTTATGACATGTACTCAAGGACAAAAGAACCTTAATGACGTATTGAGCCAACACAATGAGGTGTTTGCCAAAGAGGGGCTCGGGTTTGACCCAAGCACAAGCAAGAAGAAGATGTCCTCTCAAAAGTGCACCACCCCTCTAAAAGAAACATTTGTACGAGAAGGGCACAAGGAGAAAGGTAAGGTTGTTAGTGGGAAGGCCATAAGGGGCATGCCCACTCTCAACAAGCCAAAAGAGTTCATGCCTCCATCCTATGTACTCCGTAAGACTAAGGATGGAGAAGTTTATGCAAAGTTTGTTGGTCCTCGAAATGCATTCCGGTTTTATGCTATTTGGGTCCATAAGACCCTTGTGACTAACTTGAGAGGTCCCATTGCAAAATGGGTGCCTCTAACCAAGTCATAATTGTGTGTAGGTTGCTTTCTCAAGTGGAGTAAAATGGGTATTTGATAGTGGATGTACCAATCATATGACTGGAGGTAGCAAATTGCTCTACGATTTCATGGAAGCTATTCAACCGTTTATGAGCATTATGTTTGGTGGAGGATCAAAAGGACAGGTACTCGGGTTGGGCAAGGTGGCTATCACAAATGACATGTCTCTTGGAAGTGTCATGCTTGTCCAATCCCTTAAATACCATTTGCTTTTTGTTCGCCAATTGGCTTGTATTGGTTGTGATACACTCTTTGGACTAATAGATGTGAAAGTCTTTAAGAGAGATACTCCTGAAGTGGCCTTTGTTCGAGAGTTGGATGGCGACCTTTACACGGTTGATTTCTCGAAAGAGAGCACATTTCATGCAACTTGTCTAATGGCCAAGGCCGATAAGGGGTGGCTATGGCATCGCTGGCTAGCCCATGTCGGCATGAGAAATCTTCAAGATCTCTTAAAGGGTAATCACATCCTTGGACTAACCAATGTATCTTTTGAGAAAAATCATGTGTGTAGTGCACGCATAGCCGGGAAGCAACATCAGTCAAAGCACCCACCCAAGAATATTGTGTCTACTTCAAGGCCTTTGGAGCTCCTTCATGTGGATCTTTTTGGGCCTCCTTCATGGGATAGTCTTGGTGGGAAGAAGTATGGGCTTGTCATTGTTGATGATTACTCAAGATATACATGGGTCTTCTTCCTCAAGTCCAAGGACGAGACGAAGATCACCTTCATTGATTTTGCCAAGCAAGCACAACGCAAGTTTGACAAAGAAGCCTTGGCAATAATAAGTGATAATGGGTCTGAGTTCAAGAACTACACCTTGGAAGAATTTCTTAGTGATGAAGGGATTAAACATCAATATTCAGCTCCATATACTCCCCAACAAAATGGTGTAGAAGAAAGGAAGAACCACACACTTGTGGAGATGGCAAGGTCCATGTTGGATGAGTACAAGTCGCCACATAGTTTTTGGGCCGAGGCTGTCAACACCACATGCCATGCATCAAACCGACTCTGCCTCTGCACTATATTGGAAAAGACTCCATATGAGATCCTAACTAGGAACGAGCCGAATGTCAAGTACTTTCGTGTATTTTGGGTGCAAGTGTTTCATCCTCAACAAAAGAGAATGGTTAGGAAAATTTCAATCTAAAACCATTAAGGGCATATTTGTTGGCTATGGATCAAACTCTCACGCCTATAGAGTCTACACCATATCCAATGGATGTGTTGTAGAAACTTTTGACGTGGTGTTTGATGAATTTAATGGCTCCCATGGGGAGCAAGTTGATCTAAGTGATGTAGGTGGAGAAGATTCTTCTCAAGATATCTTGACCATGGTTGTTGGTGCACTTCTTCCAATGGAACAAGAACCTCAAGATGATGAAGAAGAAGATGGAAGCTTCACGCATCATCAAACTACTTCAACAGCCATACCACCACAAGCTCCTATTGCTCAACTAATGCCCGTAGACCAAGTACAAGATGATGATCAAGTCCCTCTTCATGATAATCATCAAGAACAGGATCATCCTCAAGGGCAAGAACAAGAAAGTGCAACGATGTACCTCAACAAATGCAAGATGAAGAAGATCTTCCACCACACATTAATGATCCATATGTTGAGGACGTGGATGATGGACATGAAGTTGAACCTCGTGAAACTCTTACCTCCATCGTGCCTCGAGTGGCCGGTCATGTTGATGTTGACAAAATTCTCATCAGCATATCGGAAGGTAGAGTCACTCGTAAACATTTGACAAACTTTTGTGCTCACTTCTTGTTTGTGTCTAGTGTTGAGCCTCTCAAGATACAAGATGCATTGATGGACAAGGATTGGCTTGTTGCTATGCAAGAAGGGTTAAACAGTTTTGAACGCAACCAAGTGTGGTCATTAGTCAAGAGGCCAACTACCGAGCACAACGTCATTGGAACAAAATGGATTTTCAAGAACAAGCAAGATGAGAATGGTGTAATCATCCGTAACAAGGCAAGGTTAGTGGCACAAGGGTACTCACAAGTTGAAGGTTGGACTTTGGTGAGACCTTTGCCCATGTTGCCCATCTTGAATCCATTCGCATCTTACTTGCTTATGCTGCTTTCAATGGGTTTACATTACATCAAATGGATGTGAAGAGTTCTTTCCTTAATGGTCCTCTACAAGAAGAAGTATATGTATCGCAACCACCTGGGTTTGTTGATCCCGATCACAAAGACTATGTGTATAAACTTCATATGGCTTTATATGGCCTCAAACAAGCACCTTGTGCTTGGTATGATCATCTTAAGAAGTTTTTACTTGATGATGGCTTTGTGAGAGGGGTGATCGATCCCACTCTTTTTACTAAGAGGGACAAGGGTGATTTGATCTTATGCCAAATCTATGTAGATGCTATCATTTTTTGGTTCCCCTAACATTCATTTGTGCAAGAAGTTTGCGGCTTCCATGACCAAGAATTTTGAAATGTCACTCAATGAAGTTCTTCCTCGGATTTCAAATTCAACAATTTCAAGAAGGAGTTTTCTTGTCTCAAGCAAAATACCTCAAGGATATCCTAGAAAGAAGTTTGGGATGTCTAATGCTAGTCCATGTAAGACACCCATGCCAACCAACTCGCTGAAGACACAGATGGTATCCCTTTCAACCCATCTAAATACCGCTCTATGATTGGTTCATTGCTTTATCTTTGTGCATCTAGACCAGACATCATTTTTAGTGTATGCATGTGTGCTATATTTCAAGCTTCCCCTAGGGAAAGTCATCATAAGGCGATTAAGCATATTCTTAGATACCTTGTTCACACCCCAAAGATGGGTCTATGGTACCCCAAGGATGCTAAGTTTGATCTCATTGGGTACACGGATGTGGACTGGGCTGGAGACAAAGTGGATCGTAAGTCCACCTCTAGTGCATGTCAATTTCTTGGATGCTCCTTGGTAAGTTGGTCCTCGAAGAAACAAAATTGTGTTGCTCTTTCCACCACCGAAGCTGAATACATTGCAATAGCCAGTTGTGCAACTCAATTACTATGGATGAGGCAAACTTTGAAGGATTACGGTATCACCTATAGAAATGTGCCTCTTCTATGTGATAATGAAAGTGCCATCAATATTTCTGAGAACCCAAAAGATCATACCCGCACCAAGCACATTGATATTAGGTATCATTTCTTGAGAGATCATGTGGAAAAAGGTGACATTGATATTGCTCATGTTGGCACAGATATGCAACTTGCAAACATTTTCACCAAGCCCTTAGATGAAGCAAGGTTTTGTCAACTTAGGTGTGTACTGGGTATCATGGAGCTTGACAACATTATGTGAAATCTAGTACACATGCATGCATTTTCATAATGTCTTGTCTTGATGTAGGCATATACTTAGGGGGAGACACTCAACTCATGAGTACTCTCACCCTACGAAATGCATAAAAAGAACAAACAATCTCAAAGCTACCATGTTATTCTAACTATGGTGCTTTCAATAATGGAGTAGTGATTATGCACCCAAAGTTCCAATCTTTGCGGAGCCATGTCACATATACTCATACATGGTGGCATTGGCCACCGCTCTTGTCATTAAAACAATATTTGACGATGTGTGTTTTATTGTTGTTGGCATAGGATACTCGTTGCTTAACATATTATGTCTTTGCATCTTACTACGTACTGTAATCATCATCTCCCCATCATTGTTATTAGCACCAAAAATTGCACCCTATTCTACTAAGAAACTCCTATATGCTTCCGAACGTCCGCTATGTACCGGACGTCCATAAAATCCTTTCTGTTGACCTCGTACTGGATGTTCGGTGAGACCGGACTTCCGTTAATTTCTGCCTTGTCCCGTCCTGTCGGATGTCCGGTGTTTCCGGTCGTCCACTATCTGGCGCTCTGGTAGGTTTTCTCAGGTCCCGGACGTCCGATCTTCACCGATCGTCCGATCATTTCCTGGCCCGCATTATATATATATATATATACTAGCAAAAAGACCCGTGCATTGCAACAGGAGAAAAAAATATCCTCTCATATCTCTAGCCGGGTTAGTTGAACAAACTGTGCGTGACCGATTGGCAGGTTATGAGATCGAACCCTCCCAACGGCAATTTTATTTTTTGCTAGTTCTCAGGACCTAGGCCACAGGCGCCGTTGGGTGGGCTTCCTCCGTTGGGCCAAAACAGGTGGCAAGTAACGAAACCAAATAGCCTACATGAAATTAATTGATGCGGGAACAAACAAGACGGGACGAAACCAAGAATATCACCTCCCTTTAATAGTAGGTATATATATATATATAGCGGAGGGAGTGCTGAGCAGTTCCTAAACCTAACTCACCCGTTCCCCATCTCTTCTCCGCCGCCACCGCCGCCCACTCTCCTTGCTTCGGTCGCGCGTCGGTTGTGCTCCTCGCCGTCTCTGCATGGACTGGGTCATCCCGGTCGCCGCCCTGTGGTTCCCCTCCCCATTCTATTCGTCCTCACAAGGTAGCACCTACTCTTATTCTCCCTTTATTCATGGAAGCTCTCTTTGATCTATGATGATGGGTAAGTGATTTGGGTCTTCTTCCTCCTCTAGGTCGAAATGCCAAGGACCAAGCGCTCAACACGCAAGCAGGTCACTGGTGGGCTGTCTCATCATGGTGGCTCTGATGATTCACAAGAGCGGAACCGTCCTCGAAAGCGTGCCGCCCACCCTCATAGCCCACCCTCACCCAACGACTCCTCTTCGGAGGAATCTGACTATGAGGATGAACTGGGAGATTTGGAGCATCCCGCCTATGTTGCTATTCGCACCACTGCACCCAAGCCAGGAACCTGTCGGCCCACTTTCAAGCCTCCTCCTCCTCCTGTAGAACCTCAAGGTGATGCCCGTTGCATCTCTCTTGAACCTCCACTTCCTCTCGGCCGCAACATTAAACGGTTCAATGAGGTTCCCATCGCTTCCTATCTTAAGCTTCGTCGTGACATTGATCAATTTTATGTTGTTAGCGACTCGCAAGATGCTCGCTTTCGCACTAATGTCCAGGCAGACATTTTTACCACTATCATCATTCCTAAAGGTCTATCTCTCCATTTATGCATTGACTTAGAGCATATTCGCGCTCATCCGGCGAAATATCTGGGGGCTATTGAGCTCATTGAGTCATCTAATCTTGCGACTCCATTTGCATTTCAACATGATTTTAACCAAGCTGCCATTCATCAATTCTATGCCACATGTTACTTTGGTCCAAATAACACTGTCACTTGGATGACCTCCGACACCGTGCTCACGACATCTTATTCTCCATTTGTTGTTGCCCTTGGGTTTCCTGACACCGGTTTCAAAATCCATAAGGATGACCCCTACCATAGGCCCAAGGGCATTGATGTTTGTGTGGATCTTCTCAAACCAATAGAAGAAATGACTAATGAGGAGAAACAAAAGGGTCTGTATCAAGTCTCCATTTGGCACTCACCTTTCTACATCATCTATCAGTTTGTCATTCGCACCATTTATCCCAAGATGGGTGACAAGGGGTCTTGCAATAGCTACTGCATTGATCTCATGCATTGGCTCTATGCATCTCCAAAGGGGAAGATGAATGTTCCTCATTTTCTATGGCATGGGATCCGTCTCGCTTGTTTTCAGCACAAGCAGGCCTTTCCTCATGCCCCCTTTCTTCAGGCTTTTATCGAGAGTGTTGCTCCTTTTCCCATTGTCCACACTCACTTGCATGAGCGGTGGGTCATTCCACCTCAAATGGCGGATGACTATGTCCCCAAGGACTCCTCTACTCCTGCTCGTCGCACTGTAGATAGTGTTCCTCCTCCTACTGCTCGTTCTACTCCTTCCAGATCTGCATCCTTTCGGTGCATTGCTCGCTTTCTTGGGAAGGATCACTCTACCATGATGAAGGTGTTTACCTTTCATTGATCCCAAAATCACGATGTTGTCACTCGCATGGTCACTTCCAAGAATGCTCTGAAGGCTTGTCTAAGAGACTCCGGAGTTTACGATGTTAGTGATGATGAACGTCTCCTTGACGAACCACCTTCTGACTTTGGTTTTCCCTCGGGTCCTGAGTGGGCTGACTTCTTTGATGAGGCTGGTGGCAGTGGTGCTCATGATGATGATGATGATGATGCTCTTTGATGTTGTTATAACCCCTTTTGGGTATTTGATGCCAAGGGGGAGTAGGCATTTATCTATGCACTTATCTATGTGATGCTATGATATTAGCTTGTATCGAACTCATGTTATATCTTTTATCGACTTATGTTCTATGCTATGAATGATGAACCTATATGGAGCCTATTCTGGTTTTATTATCTTGTTATCTTGTTTATGAGATTTGTTTGTGATGGTATCAAATTGAGGGGGAGCTCTCCTCATGCTTATGATATGTATCCACATGTTTTTGGGGAGCTCCACAACAAATCTTTTCGATATTCAAAGTTTTTGTTTACATATGAGAAGTGCATGTATGTTGTCATCAACTACCAAAAAGGGGGAGACTGAAAGTGCAATCATGCCCTTAATCATATTTTGATGTTGATGATAACATGCATTTTGAGACTAATCATGTTTATCAAGTATATCTCAGGATTATGTCTCAAGGGCCGTGTGTGGATCATGACTACGAACAAATATAT
>NC_041381.1:223955958-223992464 GCF_002162155.2 Triticum dicoccoides | reverse complement strand
CCGTTCTTGAGTATAGGGATCCCACACTATTAAGAGGGGATTGTTGGATTTCGTGAAAGAGCTTGCTCAAACACACAAAATATCCTCTCACATCATCTCTGTGCCATCTTAAAAATTCTTCCTCTAACTTGTGCACAAATTCTGGTATGATTCTAAGCTTGTTGGTTCAGCTATCACCGGACGTCCGACCCCTCACAGCCGACCGGGCATCCGGCTCTTCCCGGATGTCCGGTGCATCCTCATAGAAGCTAAATTAGCGGAAATCTAGTCTCGCCAGACAACTGGCCGCCGAACGTCCGCTCCTCTCTGAATATCCGTTTTAGCCTCAACAGAACATTAATTAGCAGATTTCCGACCTCGGACGTCCAGGCTCCGGACGGCCGGCGCCTTTCGGACGTCCACTGGCTGTGTGTCTCATGCCTCTTCTGCAGCCTGGTAGGTGTTCTAGCGACCGGACAACCGGCCGCCCTATTTGAGTCACCTGTCGTCTGGTACCCACCGGACATCCGTCAGCCCCTGTGCACTAAGTGGCTCAATGGTCTATTTTGCACTATCACTATATATATAGCCTTTTGCTTCCCATGGGATAAGGTTGACCGTTCACTTTGAGCCTTCTAAGAACACATCTCACTCCCTCTTTTGATTCCCTACACCAAATCCTAGATCCCCAAGGGATTTGGGAACATTTGAGAGAAGTTCTCCAATCAAGTGATAGATCCACTTCTTCCCCTTCTTCTCACTAAAGGAATTCGTGATTTGAGCAAGTTCTTGAGCATTTCCCAACATTCTTGTTACTCTTGGAGGTTGGAGACTCCTAGGCGGTAGGAGTCTTTCGGAGAGGAATCGACCATTGTGATTACCCCCGGAAAAGTTTGTGCGGGTTTGGAGACCACCCCAAGGTCTACCACTAGTGGTTGAGAAACACCTTCGTGGTGTTGTCTCAAAGAGATAATAGGGTGAGCCTTCGTGGCATTGGTGTGCCTTCGTGGTAACATCCACCTCTCTAAACGGTGACGTAGCTTCCCTTCAAGGAAGTGAACATTGACATACATCCTCGTCTCTCGTAGTTGCGGTTATTCCTAACCCTAACTCCCTACTTGTGGTTACTTGTCTCTTTGCACTTACATTTATCATATTGTGCTTGCTTACTCATATATTTGTGCCACTTGTTTATCTTGCTTATCTCTTAGTATCATACTTGCAATTGTTAGGCTCACTTTCATATTCCACATTATTGCCTAAAATTGCTAAGTAATAATTAAAATTTGTAATTGTACCTATTCACGCCCCTCTAGGTCCATCTCGATCCTTTCAGCTATAGCGCCTTATCAGTAGCGCAGCACCCCGCGCTACTGATAGGCAAAATACCCGCGCTACTGCTAGGCTTTTCCCTAGTAGTGTATGGGACTCCCCGTTCATTTCTCACTTATTATTTGTTGATGACTCGTTGATACTTATGAGGGAGATGCTGCCAATGCTACCACTCTTAAGAGGATTCTTGCTGACTACTGTGCTACTTCAGGACAACTAGTTAGTGCTGCCAAATCCTCTATTTATTTCAGTCCTAATACCCAAGTGGATGAGAAGGTGGAAGTGTGCCTGATTCTTGACATTATGACTGAATCTTTATCTGATAAATATCTTGGATTACCATCAGTGATTGGTGTTGACCGTGTATACTGCTTCAGACATCTGATTGAAAGAATGCAAAAACTAGTCAATGGGTGGAAAGAGAGAACATTGCCTTTGTTGGGGAACGTAGTAATTTCAAAAATTTTCCTACGCACACGCAATATCATGGTGATGGCATAGCAACGAGAGGGGAGAGTGTTCGTCCACGTACCCTCGTAGACCGTAAGCGGAAGCTTTATGACAACGCGGTTGATGTAGTCATACGTCTTCATGATCCGACCGATCCAAGCACCAAACGTACGGCACCTCCGAGTTCAGCACATATTCAGCTCGATGACGATCCCCGGGCTCCGATCCAGAAAAGCTTCAGGGATGAGTTCCGTCAGCACGACGGCGTGGTGACGATGATGATGTTCTACCGGCGCAGGGCTTTGCCTAAACTCCGCGACGATATGACCGAGGTGGAATATGGTGGAGGGGGGCACCGCACACGGCTAAGGAACGATCCGTAGATCAACTTGTGTGTCTATGGGGTGCCCCCTGCCCTCGTATATAAAGGAGGGAGGGGGAGGCCGGCCGGCCCCTTTGGGCGCGCCAAGGGAGGAGGAATCCTCCTCCTAGTAGGAGTAGGACTCCTCCTTTCCTACTCCTAGTAGGAGGGGGAAGGAAGGGGGAGAGGGGGAAGGAAAGAGGGGGGGCGCCGCCCCCCTCCTAGTCCAATTCGGACCAGAGGGTGGAGGGGGCGCGCGGCCCATGCTGGCTGCCCCTCTCTCCTTTCCCCTAAGGCCCATAAGGCCCAATACTCTCCCGGGGGGTTCCGGTAACCCCCCCGGCACTCCGGTTTTCTCCGAAATCACCCGGAACACTTCCGGTGTCCGAATATAGTCGTCCAATATATCAATCTTTATGTCTCGACCATTTCGAGACTCCTCGTCATGTCCGTGATCACATCCGGGACTCTGAACAAACTTCAGTACATCAAAACTTATAAACTCATAATAAAACTGTCATCGTAACATTAAGCGTGCGGACCCTACGGGTTCGAGAACTATGTAGACATGACCTAGAACCATTCTCGGTCAATAACCAATAGCGGGACCTGGATGCCCATATTGGTTCCTACATATTCTACGAAGATCTTTATCGGTCAAACCGCATAACAACATACTTTGTTCCCTTTGTCATCGGTATGTTACTTGCCCGAGATTCAATCGTCGGTATCCAATACCTAGTTCAATCTCGTTACCGGCAAGTCTCTTTACTCGTTACGTAATGCATCATTCCGTAACTAACTCATTAGCTACATTGCTTGCAAGGCTTATAGTAATGTGCGTTACCGAGAGGGCCCAGAGATACCTCTCCGACAATCGGAGTGACAAAACCTAATCTCGAAATACGCCAACCCAACATGTACCTTCGGAGACACCTGTAGTACTCCTTTATAATCACCCAGTTACGTTGTGACGTTTGGTAGCACCCAAAGTGTTCCTCCGGTAAACGGGAGTTGCATAATCTCATACTTACAGGAACATGTATAAGTCATGAAGAAAGCAATAACAACATACTAAACGATCAAGTGCTAGGCTAACGGAATGGGTCATGTCAATCACATCATTCTCCTAATGATGCGATCCCATTAATCAAATGACAACACATGTCTATGGTTAGGAAACATAACCATCTTTGATTAATGAGCTAGTCAAGTAGAGGCATACTAGTGACTATATGTTTGTCTATGTATTCACACATGTATCATGTTTCCGGTTAATACAATTCTAGCATGAATAATAAACATTTATCATGAAATAAGGAAATAAATAATAACTTTATTATTGCCTCTAGGGCATATTTTCTTAAGTCTCCCACTTGCACTAGAGTCAATAATCTAGTTCACATCGCTATGTGATTTAACACCAATATTCACATCTGCATGTGATTAATACCCATAGTTCACATCATCATGTGATCAACACCCAAAGGGTTTACTAGAGTCAATAATCTAGTTCACATCGCTATGTGATTAACACCCAAACGAGTACTAAGGTATGATCATGTTTTGCTCGTGAGAGAAGCTTAGTCAACGGGTCTGCAACATTCAGATCCGTATGTATCTTGCAAATCTCTATGTCTCCAATGCTCTGCACGGAGCTACTCTAGCTAATTGCTCCCACTTTTAATATGTATCCAGATTGAGACTTAGAGTCATCTGGATTGGTGTAAAAGCTTGCATCATTGTAACTTTTATGACGGGCTCTTTTATCACCTCCATAATCGAGAAACATCTCCTTAGTCCTCACTAAGGATATTCTTGACCCATGTCCAGTGATCTACTTATTAGATCAAAATTGTATTCCTTTGCCAAACACAGAGCAAGGTATACAATAGGTTTGTTCAGAGCATAGCATACTTTATAGAACCTATGACTGAGGCATAGGGAATGACTTTTCATTCTCTTTCTATTTTCTGCAATGGTCGGGTCTTGAGTCTTACTCAACTTCACACCTTGTAACACAGGCAAGAACTCCTTTCTTTGACTGTTCCATTTTGAACTATTTCAAAAATTTATCAAGGTATGTACTCATTGAAAAATCTTATCAAGCGTCTTGTTCATCCCTTGCATATTATAGTTCATCACAAAGCTCTTGTAGCTTGGTGGCAGTGATTGGAGAATTCTGTCAATGACGCTATCATCCGGAAGATTAACTCCCAGTTGAATCAAGTGATTATTATACCCAGACATTTTGAGTATATGCTCACTAACAGAACTATTCTCCTCCATCTTGCAGCTGTAGAACTTATTGGAGACTTCATATCTCTCAATCCGGGCATTTGCTTGAAATATTAACTTCAACTCCTGGAACATCTCATATGCTCCATGACGTTCAAAACATCGTTGAAGACCCGGTTCTAAGCCGTAAAGCATGGCACACTGAACTATAGAGTAGTCATCAACTTTGCTCTGCCAGACGTTCTTAACGTCGTCAGTTGCATCAACAGCAGGCCTGGCACCCAGCAGTGCTTCCAGGACGTAACTTTTCTGTGCAGCAGTGAGGATAATCCTCAGGTTACGGACCCAGTCTGTGTAATTGCTACCATCATCTTTCAACTTTGCTTTCTCAAGGAACGCATTAAAATTCAACGGAACAACAGCACGAGCCATCTATCTACAAACAAACATAGACAAGCAAAATACTATCAGGTACTAAGTTCATGATAAATTTAGGTTCAATTAATCATATTACTTAAGAACTCCCACTTAGACAGACATCTCTCTAGTCATCTAAGTGATCACGTGATCCAAATCAACTAAACCATAACCGATCATCACGTGAGATGGAGTAGTTTTCAATGGTGAGCATCACTATGTTGATCATATCTACTATATGATTCACGCTCGACCTTTCGGTCTCCGTGTTCCGAGGCCATATCTGCATATGCTAGGCTCGTCAAGTTTAACCTGAGCATTCCGCGTGTGCAAAACTGTCTTGCACCCGTTGTAGATGGACGTAAAGCTTATCACACCCGATCATCACGTGGTGTCTGGGCACGACGAACTTTGGCAACGGTGCATACTCAGGGAGAACACTTCTTGATAATTTTAGTGAGAGATCATCTTAAAATGCTACCGTCAATCAAAGCAAGATAAGATGCATAAAGGATAAACATCACATGCAATCAATATAAGTGATATGATATGGCCATCATCATCTTGTGCTTGTGATCTCCATCTCCGAAGCACCGTCGTGATCACCATCGTCACCGGCGCGACACCTTGATCTCCATCGTAGCATCGTTGTCGTTACGCCATCTATTGCTTCTACGACTATCGCTACCGCTTAGTGATAAAGTAAAGCAATTACAGGGCGTTTGCATTTCATACAATAAAGCGACAACCATATGGCTCCTGCCAGTTGCCGATAACTTCGGTTACAAAACATGATCATCTCATACAATAAAATATAGCATCACGTCTTGACCATATCACATCACAACATGCCCTGCAAAAACAAGTTAGACGTCCTCTACTTTGTTGTTGCAAGTTTTACGTGGCTGCTACGGGCTTAGCAAGAACCGTTCTTACCTACGCATCAAAAACCACAACGATAGTTTGTCAAGTTGGTGCTGTTTTAACCTTCGCAAGGACCGGGCGTAGCCACACTCGATTCAGCTAAAGTGAGAGAGACAGACACCTGCCGGTCACCTTTAAGCAACGAGTGCTCGTAGCGGTGAAACCAGTCTCGCGTAAGCGTACGCGTAATGTCGGTCCGGGCCGCTTCATCTCACAATACCGCCAAACCAAAGTATGACATGCTGGTAAGCAGTATGACTTATATCGCCCACAACTCACTTGTGTTCTACTCGTGCATATGACATCAACGCATAAAACCTGGCTCTGATACCACTGTTGGGGAACGTAGTAATTTCAAAAAATTTCCTACGCACACGCAATATCATGGTGATGGCATAGCAACGAGAGGGGAGAGTGTTCGTCCACATACCCTCATAGACCGTAAGAGGAAGCGTTATGACAACGCGGTTGATGTAGTCGTACGTCTTCATGATCCGACCGATCCAAGCACTGAACGTACGGCACCTCCGAGTTCAGCACACGTTCAGCTCGATGACGATCCCCGGGCTCCGATCCAGCAAAGCTTCGGGGATGAGGTCCGTCAGCACAATGGCGTGGTGACGATGATGATGTTCTACCGGCGCAGGGCTTCGCCTAAACTCCGCGACGATATGACCGAGGTGGAATATGGTGGAGGGGGCACCGCACACGGCTAAGGAACGATCCGTAGATCAACTTGTGTGTCTATGGGGTGCCCCCTGCCCCCGTATATAAAGGAGGGAGTGGGAGGCCGGCCGGCCCCTTTGGGCGAGCCAAGGGAGGAGGAATCCTCCTCCTAGTAGGAGTAGGACTCCTCCTTTCCTACTCCTACTAGGAGGGGGAAGGAAGGGGGAGAGGGGGAAGGAAAGAGGGGGGGCGCCGCCCCCCTCCTAGTCCAATTCGGACCAGAGGGTGGAGGGGGCGCGCGGCCCATGCTGGACGCCCCTCTCTCCTTTCCCCTAAGGCCCATAAGGCCCAATACTCTCCCGAGGGGTTCCGGTAACCCCCCCCGGCACTCCGGTTTTCTCCGAAATCACCCGGAACACTTCCGGTGTCCGAATATAGTCATCCAATATATCAATCTTTATGTCTCGACCATTTCGAGACTCCTCGTCATGTCCGTGATCACATCCGGGACTCCGAACAAACTTCGGTACATCAAAACTTATAAACTCATAATAAAACTGTCATCGTAACGTTAAGCGTGCGGACCCTACGGGTTCGAGAACTATGTAGACATGACCTAGAACCATTCTCGGTCAATAACCAATAGCGGGACCTGGATGCCCATATTGGTTCCTACATATTCTACGAAGATCTTTATCGGTCAAACCGCATAACAACATACTTTGTTCCCTTTGTCATCGGTATGTTACTTGCCCGAGATTCGATCGTTGGTATCCAATACCTAGTTCAATCTCATTACCGGCAAGTCTCTTTACTCGTTACGTAATGCATCATTCTGTAACTAACTCATTAGCTACATTGCTTGCAAGGCTTATAGTAATGTGCATTACCGAGAGGGCCCAGAGATACCTCTCCGACAATCGGAGTGATAAAACCTAATCTCGAAATACGCCAACCCAACATGTACCTTCGGAGACACCTGTAGTACTCCTTTATAATCACCCAGTTACGTTGTGACGTTTGGTAGCACCCAAAGTGTTCCTCCGGTAAACGGGAGTTGCATAATCTCATACTTACAGGAACATGTATAAGTCATGAAGAAAGCAATAGCAACATACTAAACGATCAAGTGCTAGGCTGACGGAATGGGTCATGTCAATCACATCATTCTCCTAATGACGCGATCCCATTAATCAAATGACAACACATGTCTATGGTTAGGAAACATAACCATCTTTGATTAATGAGCTAGTCAAGTAGAGGCATACTAGTGACTATATGTTTGTCTATGTATTCACACATGTATCATGTTTCCGGTTAATACAATTCTAGCATGAATAATAAACATTTATCATGAAATAAGGAAATAAATAATAACTTTATTATTGCCTCTAGGGCATATTTTCTTCAGTCTCCCACTTGCACTAGAGTCAATAATCTAGTTCACATCGCTATGTGATTTAACACCAATATTCACATCTGCATGTGATTAATACCCATAGTTCACATCATCATGTGATCAACACCCAAAGGGTTTACTAGAGTCAATAATCTAGTTCACATCGCTATGTGATTAACACCCAAAAGAGTACTAAGGTATGATCATGTTTTGCTCGTGAGAGAAGCTTAGTCAACGGGTCTGCAACATTCAGATCCGTATGTATCTTGCAAATCTCTATGTCTCCAATGCTCTGCACGGAGCTACTCTAGCTAATTGCTCCCACTTTTAATATGTATCCAGATTGAGACTTAGAGTCATCTGGATTGGTGTAAAAGCTTGCATCATTGTAACTTTTACGACGGGCTCTTTTATCACCTCCATAATCGAGAAACATCTCCTTAGTCCTCACTAAGGATATTCTTGACCCATGTCCAGTGATCTACTTATTAGATCAAAATTGTATTCCTTTGCCAAACACAGAGCAAGGTATACAATAGGTTTGTTCACAGCATAGCATACTTTATAGAACCTATGACTGAGGCATAGGGAATGACTTTTCATTCTCTTTCTATTTTCTGCAATGGTCGGGTCTTGAGTCTTACTCAACTTCACACCTTGTAACACAGGCAAGAACTCCTTTCTTTGACTGTTCCATTTTGAACTATTTCAAAAATTTATCAAGGTATGTACTCATTGAAAAATCTTATCAAGCGTCTTGTTCATCCCTTGCATATTATAGTTCATCACAAAGCTCTTGTAGCTTGGTGGCAGTGATTGGAGAATTCTGTCAATGACGCTCATCCAGAAGATTAACTCCCAGTTGAATCAAGTGATTATTATACCTAGACATTTTGAGTATATGCTCACTAACAGAACTATTCTCCTCCATCTTGCAGCTGTAGAACTTATTGGAGACTTCATATCTCTCAATCTGGGCATTTGCTTGAAATATTAACTTCAACTCCTGGAACATCTCATATGCTCCATGACGTTCAAAATGTCGTTGAAGACCCGGTTCTAAGCCGTAAAGCACGGCACACTGAACTATAGAGTAGTCATCAGCTTTGCTCTGCCAGACGTTCTTAACGTCGTCAGTTGCATCAACAGCAGGCCTGGCACCCAGCAGTGCTTCCAGGATGTAACTTTTCTGTGCAACAGTGAGGATAATCCTCAGGTTACGGACCCAGTCTGTGTAATTGCTACCATCATCTTTCAACTTTGCTTTCTCAAGGAACGCATTAAAATTCAACGGAACAACAGCACGAGCCATCTATCTACAAACAAACATAGACAAGCAAAATACTATCAGGTACTAAGTTCATGATAAATTTAGGTTCAATTAATCATATTACTTAAGAACTCCCACTTAGACAGACATCTCTCTAGTCATCTAAGTGATCACGTGATCCAAATCAACTAAACCATAACCGATCATCACGTGAGATGGAGTAGTTTTCAATGGTGAGCATCACTATGTTGATCATATCTACTATATGATTCACGCTCGACCTTTCGGTCTCTGTGTTCCGAGGCCATATCTGCATATGCTAGGCTCGTCAAGTTTAACCTGAGCATTCCACGTGTGCAAAACTGTCTTGCACCCGTTTTAGATGGACGTAAAGCTTATCACACCCGATCATCACGTGGTGTCTGGGCACGACGAACTTTGGCAATGGTGCATACTCAGGGAGAACACTTCTTGATAATTTTAGTGAGATATCATCTTAAAATGCTACCGTCAATCAAAGCAAGATAAGATGCATAAAGGATAAACATCACATGCAATCAATATAAGTGATACGATATGGCCATCATCATCTTGTGCTTGTGATCTCCATCTCCGAAGCACCGTCGTGATCACCATCGTCACCGGCGCGACACCTTGATCTCCATCGTAACATCATTGTCATTACGCCATCTATTGCTTCTACGACTATCGCTACTGCTTAGTGATAAAGTAAAGCAATTACAGGGTGTTTGCATTTCATACAATAATGCGACAACCATATGGCTCCTGCCAGTTGCCGATAACTTCGGTTACAAAACATGATCATCTCATACAATGGGACGATGCTTTGATTTGAGACAATTTCTGGCATATTGACGCGGAGAGGATTTTGCAGATTCCAATATATCAGCATGATACAGAGGACTTCATTGCGTGGCATCTCACAAAGTCAGGTATCTTTAGTGTCCGGTCCGTGTATTATAGGCAGTGGGAAGAGTGCAATGAATCCAACACTGCAAATCCGATTGGTATTCGAGGCTCCTCAGCACACTCAATATGGAAAAAATGTGGAGTTTGAAGGTCCCAGGCAAAGTTAAAATTTTTATATGGAGATGTCTTCATGACGCCATTCCCTGTTTGTGTGTGCTAGCTAATAGACACATTGCCACTTCTGCACAGTGTCCTATTTGTTTGAGGTATGCAGAAGATACAATACACCTTTTGTTTAAATACGGAAGAGCAAAAGAAATTTGGAGTTCACTAGGACTGTATGAAATGATGGCCAATGTGACAGTACCTGGTCGGTCAGGAGCTGAGATCTTAGAAATCTCTTATGCGATCCAATACACAGCAAAAAGTATATGGACAAAGTTGATTTACCTGAGCTAATCTCGGTGATAGCTTGGTATTTGTGGTGGCAGAGGAGGATGATAAGCCAACAAGAACCAGCACAACCTCCAGTTCAGACGGGTCAGGCGATACAAGCATTGGCATTCAACTTTGCGCGTGCGGCATGCACACCAACGCTGACACCATGACTGCTTCAGTGGAAGAAACCCATGCAGAACCAACTGGCGCTAAATGTTGATGCAGCTTATTTGGAGGAATCAAGCACAGGGGCATGTGGAGCCATTTTGAGGAACAATAGGGGACTATTTGTGGCTGCTTCAACTGCAAAACATTATCATGTCGCTGATGTTGTCTCTGCTAAAGCTGCAGCCCTGGCTGAAGGCTTGAAGCTTGCTAATACAGTGGGTAGCAATTCTCTTCTGGTACAGTCTGATAGCTTGGTTTTGGTGGAGGCTCTACAAAACAATTCTGGTCACTCAACGGTGGCAGCCCCAATTTTTGAAGAGTGTCGATTACTGTTAATTAATTTCGAGAAGGTCGTGATAGAGCATTGTAACCGTGATTGTAATAAGGTAGCTCATGTGCTGGCTCATAATGCACGTGTTGATCCACCAAATTTGTTGTTGAACTCACCTCCGGCTTTTATCCTTGAACTATTAGGGGATGATGTAAGCGTTGTTTAATTTTAAAAAGCTAGCCATGATGGCCTTCCCCTAAAAAAAGCTGCTCTCAAAATAAACACCAAACAGGACTGGTTTAATTTAGTGTAAAAAGTCCCCTAGTTTACCTATGGTTTTCTAGTCCTCTCGGCGGCCCGCCGCCCTGAGTTCCTCCTACCGGCAAAGACAACCGGTCGCTCTCCCTTCAATCCCCATCGACCTCCTCACATCACTAGGATTGCTCCAAGTCCTTGTTTGTGTCTCTGGTTGCTGGGGCTAAAGGTTCCCCTACGGATGATAGATCAAGACTTCGTGTGAGATGGCTTTTCCTGTGGAAGGATCGGGATCAAAGGGCCTGGTGGATGAAGATCCAAGCAATCTCCTGGAACGATTGCATCTGCAGGATGACGAAATTGACAAACTAATCTGAGAAGATGAGGTTGATACGACCGAGGAGAAGCCCAAGATTGCTCTTGGAATGATTGCATCTGCAGGAAACTAATCTGAGAAGATGAAGTTGATACGACCGAGGAAAAGCCCAAGATTGCTCCTAGAACAATTGCATCTGCAAGAAACTGCTGATAGAGAAAAGCTTCAGTCAGAGTACACTGATAGGAGACATGCGAGCGGCATGGAACCCTACTCAGGAGGTAGTCTGGAGGAGGATAAATCCAAACCTATTCTCGATTTAGTTCAATTGTTTGGCGGATTGGAATAAGGCTATGCATCAAGGACCTTGGGATTTCAAAGGTTGTGCCCTCTTGTTGACTGAATATGATGGCTTTACATAACCTGAGAAAGTGAAGCTAGATCGACTTGAGAGTTGAGACATGGTG
The DNA here is from genome assembly GCF_002162155.2 of Triticum dicoccoides. Taxonomy (NCBI): domain Eukaryota; kingdom Viridiplantae; phylum Streptophyta; class Magnoliopsida; order Poales; family Poaceae; genus Triticum; species Triticum dicoccoides. Next base: position 223,980,583 of record NC_041381.1, on the reverse strand, counting down.
TCAGATCCACAAACTCCCTGACAGGGTTCTGAAGAACAAACCTTTCCTTTAAAATATTGCAAAACGCATAGGTGAAATGCAGGAAGTTCAGATTACACTTCCTAATGGATTTGTTGCCGAGTTCATCCGTACAGAGTATAGCTTGATGTAAACAAGAAACTCACACGATTTGTTGGATTCACAGTTAAAGGTGAGATGGAATTCTATCAAGTTAAGTTCAAAAAGCTCTCTGTTTTCTGCCACGCCCGCGGGAAGATGGGACACTAGCTGTTGGGGAACCTAGTAATTTCAAAAAAATTCCTACGCACACGCAAGATCATGGTGATGCATAGCAACGAGAGGGGAGAGTGTCATCCACGTACCCTTGTAGACCGTAAGTGGAAGCGTTATGACAATGCGGTTGATGTAGTCGTACGTCTTCACGATCGACCGATCCAAGTACCGAACGTACGACATCTCCGCGATCTACACACATTCAGCTCGGTGACGTCCCACGAACTCACGATCCAGTAGAGCTTCGAGGGAGAGTTTCGTTAGCACGACGGCGTGATGACGGTGTTGATGAAGCTACCGACGTAGGGCTTCGCCTAAGCACCGCTACGATGTGACCGAGGTGGATTATGGTGGAGGGGGGCACCGCACACGGCTAAAGATCAATGATCAACTTGTGTGTCTTGGGGTGGCCCCCCGCCCCCGTATATAAAGGAGCTAGGGGGGGAGGCGGCCGGCCAGGAGGAGGGTGCCCCAAGGGGGGAGTCCTACTCCCACCGGGAGTAGGACTCCTCCTTTCCTAATAGGAGTAGGAGAAGGGGTAAGGAGGAGATAGGGGGGAAGGAAAGGGGGCCGCCGCCCCCCTGTCCAATTCGGACTAGAGGGGGAGGGGGCGCGCGGCCCTGCCTTGGCCGCCCCTCCTCTTCTCCACTAAGGCCCATATGGCCCATTATACTCCCCGGGGGGTTCCGGTAACCCCCCGGTACTCCGGTATATGCCCAAACTTGCCCGGAACACTTCCTAAGTCCAAACATAGTCATCCAATATATCGATCTTTATTTCTCGACCATTTCGAGACTCCCCGTCATGTCCGTGATCATATCCGGGATTCCGAACTACCTTCGGTACATCAAAACACATAAACTCATAATACCGATCATCATCGAACGTTAAGCGTGCGGACCCTACGGGTTCGAGAACTATGTAGACATGACTGAGACACGTCTCCGTTCAATAACCAATAGCGGAACCTGGATGCTCATATTGGCTCCTACATATTCTACGAAGATCTTTATCGGTGAAACCTTATAATGATACATCTCCAATGTATCTACTTTTCCAAACACTTTTGCCCTTGTTTTGGACTCTAACTTGCATGATTTGAATGAAACTAACCCAGACTGACGCTGTTTTCAGCAGAACTGCCATGGTGTTGTTTGTTGTGCAGAAAACAGAAGTTCTCAGAATGACCTGAAAATCCACGGAGATAACTTTTGGAAAATATAAAAAATACTGGTGAAAGAATCAAGGCCAGGGGCCCACACCCTATCCACGAGGGTGGGGGGCGCGCCCACCCCCTGGGCGCGCCCCCTGTCTCGTGGGCCCCCTGACGCTCCACCGACCTCAACTCCAACTCCATATATTCCGTTTTGCGGAGAAAAAAATCAGAGAGAAAGTTTCATCGCGTTTTACGATATGGAGCTGCCGCCAAGCCCTAATCTCTCCTGGGAGGGCTGATCTGGAGTCCTTTCAGGGCTCCGGAGAGGGGGATTCATCGCCATCATCATCATCAACATCCTCCATCACCAATTTCGTGATGCTCACCGTCGTGCGTGAGTAATTCCATCGTAGGCTTGCTGGACGGTGATGGGTTGGATGAGATTTACCATGTAATCAAGTTAGTTTTGTTAGGGTTTGATCCCTGGTATCCACTATGTTCTGAGATTGATGTTGCTATGACTTTGCTATGCTTAATGCTTGTCACTAGGGCCCGAGTGCCATAATTTCAGATCTGAGCCTATTATGTTTTCATGAATATATGTGAGTTCTTGATCCTATCTTGCAAGTCTATAATCACCTATTATGTGTTATGATCCGACAACCCCGAAGTGACAATAATAGGGATACTTCTCGGTGATGACCATAGTTTGAGGACTTCATTTATTCACTATGTGCTAATGCTTTGTTACGGTTCTCTATTAAAAGGAGGCCTTAATATCCCTTAGTTTCCACTAGGACCCCGCTGCCACGGGAGGGTAGGACAAAAGATGTCATGCAAGTTCTTTTCCATAAGCATGTATGACTATATTCGGAATACATGCGTACATTACATTGATGAATTGGAGCTAGTTCTGTGTCACCCTATGTTATCGCTATTACATGAGGAATCGCATCCGACATAATTATCCATCACTGATCCAATCCCTACGAGCTTTTCACATATTGTGCTTCGCTTGTTTACTTTTCTGTTGCTACTGTTACAATTACTACAAAACTGCTATCTTTACTTTTGCCACTGTTACCATTACTATCATACTACTTTGCTACTAAATACTTTGCTACAGATACTAAGTTATCCAGGTGTGGTTGAATTGACAACTCAACTGCTAATACTTAAGAATATTCTTTGGCCCCCCTTGTGTCGAATCAATAAATTTGGGTTGAATACTCTACCCTCGAAAGCTGTTGCGATCCCCTACACTTGTGGGTTATCAAGACTAATTTTTGGCGCCGTTGCCGGGGAGCATAGCTCTATTCTTTGAGTCACTTGGGATTTATATCTGTTGATAACTATGAGGAACTTGAAGACGAAAGAACTAAGATTTTGTCCTCAACTACGAGTGGAGGTAAGGAACTGCCATCTAGCTCTGCACTAGATTCTCCTTCTGTTATTAGTAAGCTTGCGACACCTAAACCTGCTACTGCTATGAATTCTGATATGTCGCATGTTATTGATGATGCCACTTATGCTATGCATGATACTTATGATGAACTACTTCTGTGCGTGATACTACTGTGCCATTAGGTGAATTTCTTGATGAACAACTTGCTAGGGTTAGAGAGAATAAAATTATTGAAGATGCTATTATTGATGATAGTGATGATGAAATTTCTCCCCTTGATTATGAATTACTTGTTGTTCCTGAGGGTTATGTTATGAATGAGGAAGCTGCTAGAGCTATCTTTGCTTGCAAGGATAGATATGATCTTAAAAATTTATTAGCTAAATGGAAGCAGCAATCTCTTAATGCTAGAATGAAACCCGACCCCGCTTTTGCTACTTCACCTATCTGTGTTACTGATAAGGATTATGAATTCTTTGTTGATCATGAGATTATTACTTTGGTTGAATGATCCTTTTTATGGCCTTGAATCTGAAACTGTTGTGGCACATCTTACCAAGTTGAATGATATAGCCACCCTGTTTACTAATGATGAGAAGTCTCACTATTATTATATCCTTAAGATATTTCCGTTCTCATTAAAGGGTGAGGCTAAGACTTGGTTTAATTCTCTTGATCCTAGTTGTGTGCGTACTCCCCAGGATATGATTTATTACTTCTCAGCTAAATATTTCCCTGCTCATAAGAAACAAGCTGCCTTGCGGGAAATATATAATTTTGTGCAAATCAAAGAAGAGAGTCTCCCATAAGCTTGGGGGAGGCTTCTCCGATTACTTAATGCTTTGCTTGATCATCCTCTTAAGAAAAATGAAATACTTGATATCTTTTATAATGGACTAACCTATGCTTCCAAGGACTACTTGGATAGTTGTGCTGGTTGTGTTTTCAGGGAAAGAATAGTTGACCAAGCTGAATTACTATTGAATAATATGTTGACTAATGAAAATAATTGGACTCTTCCTGAGCCAATTCCTGAACCAATTGAGCCAACTCTTGAGCCTATTCCTAAACCCACTCCTAAGAAGAGGGGTGTTCTATTTCTCAGTCCTGAAGATATACAAGAGGCAAAGAAATCGATGAAAGAAAAAGGTATTAAAGCTAAATATGTTAAGAATTTACCTCCTATTAAAGAAATACATGGTCTTAATATACCGTCTGTCGAAGAAACACATTGTCTTGATAACCCGACACAGGTAGTAAATTATCTCTATAGATATGATAAAGTTGAAATCCCCTCTACTAAATTTCATAGCCCATGCTTAGATGAGTTTGATGAATTTATGGCTAGACAAGAAAGTTTTAATGCTTATGTTGGTAGAGAATTAAAGAATAATGCTTTCGAGATAGGACGCTTGAGTGATTATATGGCTAGAGTTAAAGGTGAACTTAGACTCATTAGCAAATATGATTCTATGGTTACCACTCAAGCTGAGCAAGTACTTAAAGCTCAAAGTGATTTTCTTGATGAATTAAATAATAAATATGACTTTGCTGTTAGAGTGGCTACTAGAACTGGTAGAATGACTCAGGAACCTTTGTATCCTGAAGGCCACCCTAAGAAAATCGAGCAGGATTCTCAAAGAAATAATTTAGAGGTACCTAGTCCTTCCAAAAAGAAGATGAACATGAACCTAGTGATAATGTTAATGACAATGTTCATGTTGATGCTCAACCTAGCAAAAATAATGAGATAGAGATTGAACCTGCTATTGATCTTGATAACCCACAATCAAAGAATCAATGTTATGATAAAAGAGATTTTGTTGCTAGGAAGCACGATAGAGAATAAAACCATGGGTTCAGAAACCCATGCCCTTTCCTCCTAAACCATCCAAGACAAAGGATGATGAGGATTTTGAGCACTTTGCTGAAATGATTAGACCTATCTTCTTACGTATGTGCTTAACTGATATGCTTAAGGTAAATCCTTATGCTAAGTATATGAAGGATATCATTACAAATAAAAGAAAGATACCAGAAGCTGAAATTTCCACCATGCATGCTAATTACACTTTTAAAGGTGGAATGCCAAAGAAACTTGGAGATCCAGGGGTACCAACTATACCATGCTCCATTAAAAGAAATTATGTTAAAACTGCTTTATGTGATCTTGGAGCCGGTGTTAGTGTTATGCCTCTCTCTTTATATCGTAGACTTGAATTGAATAAGTTGACACCTACTGAAACATCTTTGCAAATGGCTGATAAATCAACTGCTATACCTATCGGTATTTGTGAGGATGTGCCTGTTGTGGTTGCAAATGTCACTATCTTAACGGACTTTGTTATTCTTGATATTCCCGAGGACGATAGTATGTCAATTATCCTTGGTAGACCCTTTTTGAATACTGCAGGGGCTGTTATTGATTGCAACAAAGGCAATGTCACTTTTCATGTGAATGGTAATGAGCATACGGTACACTTTCCGAGGAAACAATCTCAAGTTCATAGCATCAATTCTATTGGAAAAGTTCCAACTATTATTATTGGAGGTTTTGAATTTCCTCTTCCTACTGTCAAGAAAAAGTATGATATTCTTATTGTTGGGGATGTTCATATCCCCGTTGAGGTAACCTAGTGTTATTCGAAATTTCTCCGGTTCCGTGTTATTCTGAATGAGTTTTTTAACAAGACTTGATCAACCTTGTTAGTGGATTCATTTTGATGATCATGAGATGGATGAAACTAGAAGGCACAACCTTATGTACCCTCTTTTTACTTCCTGTTATTTAGAATAAATAAAGGAAAAATAGTATTATCTGTCTATTTTCTGAATTATCCGTGCAATAAAAAATATCCCAAAAATAAAAGTGCTCCAAATGCCCTGCAAATTTAGTATGATTTTTAATGGAATATTTGAGGATTTTAGGCACTGAAAACACTACAGGAGGGGCAAGCACCTGGCCACGAGGGTGGAGGGCGCGCCCACACCCCCTGGGCGCGCCCTCCTGTCTCGTGGGCCCATGGTGGCCCCCTCCACTTATTCCTGCACCCATACACTCCATCTTCTTCCCCAAAAAAATCCCCATCCAGCTCAAGCACGAGTTCTAGCTCATGTTGCTGCATAGGTGACCCTGTTCTTGAGCTTGCATGCCAAATTTACGAGGTCCCAAGTAATTCTAATGCATGATATAGGCTCTAGGCACTTGTAGGAGTAGTTGCCACCAATCTTGTTTAGTTCCATTCACTTTTATTTTGAAGTTACTAAAATTTCAGAAATTTTTCAGAAAAAGAAATATGTCTAGGAGAATGTATCAAGGTGGTTCCTCAATAAAGAAAGGACCCAGGCGTGCTATGCGTGAGCAAGACGATGAACCACCGAGGGACGCAGAAGGGCGAGCTTGTGAGTGGCCATCAGACGATTTTATGGTCAATGCAGGCATTAAGGATGAATTTGACGCATATGTGCGTAATGCCGACCTTGAGGACTTCTTACAAGATAAGTTTCCTCAGTACTATCAATTGACTGATTCATTTGTGAGAAGGTTTAAATATAATTGTTCACGTAATTCTCAGAGTGTCCTGTTTGATATTTATGATAAATCTTATACCATGGACTTAGAAGATTTTACAACTGCTTGCAAACTCCCGCAGTGGGGCAATGTTAATGACCCCCACAAATCTGAATATAAAGACTTTCTTGCTAGTATTACTGTGGGAGAATCTAGGGATATAGCACAAGCTACCATAGGGAGCATTCATTTTCCTGCTATACATTATTTTGCTCTCTTCATTGGTAGATGCATTAATGGTAAGGATGAAGCATGTCATATGTGTGTCCCTGATCTTTGTGTCCCCAAGAGCGCTGTGTTAGGTAATAAAGATTACAACTTGGGGGAAATAGTTGCACCTAGGTTGCATAATAATGGTAGGGCTGGAGATTTATTTGGAGGAATTTATGTGACCCGTGTGGCTAATTATCTTGGTATAGCTCCACGAGAGGGGGATATGGTGTTGCCTCCTGCTTATTTAGATTATGATGCGATGGTCAAACATAATTTTGTTTTGAGGAATGAACAATTCCTCCAGTATTGACTAATCTTTGACAGACATAGCTCTGTCCATGTTACTCTCCCTGCTCCTTCCTTTTTGATTACCAGGCAAAACGAAGATATGTTGTTACCAGGGAGGAGGCAGCTGAACACGAGGGGAGAGCGGAGGCGGCTCGCCAACATGCCGCAGCTCAGGAGGCATTTGCTGCTGCATCGCAGTACGACCCCAGTTACAACTACGGATATCAACTAGCCTACCCTAGGCATTAGACCAACTTAGGCCAAAAGCCTAAGCTTGGAGGGGTATGTATTTCTCACCGACTTTACATTCATGTTCACACACTATTCTAGCTGTTGGTGCTCATACTCTTTCATTGTATTATCCATGCTAGTTTAATTTTCTTTTTCTCGCTTTCTTCTTGTGTGTTTGATAAACCTTAAGAAAAACCAAAAAAAATAGTTAGTTTAATTTCCATGCTTCTAGTAGAAATTAAAATGAAAACCCAAAAAGATTTCTCGTTCTTCTTTTTTACTTGTTGGGAGCTTTCCCGTGTAAATAGTTTTATTTTCTTTTCTTTCCTTTGGGGGTCAAGAGTAGAAGACCATATTGGAAATGTTTAGTGGCTATCATATGCATGATTGTTGATTTAATTTAGAGCCTATTACTTTGCCTTCTCTCTTGAATTGAATGCTTGGAGATTCCAGCTTAGTCCAATGCACGTGCACTATTATTATTATACACATCGTTCGGTCGTGCAAGTGAAAGGCAATAATGACGATATATGATGGACTGATTGAGATGAAAGAAGCTGGTATGAACTCGACCTCTCTTGTTTTTGTAAATATGATGAGTTCATCGTTCCTGATTCAGCTTATTATGAATTAAACATATTTGCAATGACCCTTAGAGATTATAGTTGCTTGTGCCATGCTTAATTAGCTATGAGTTATAATGGTTTACCTTGAGTGCCAACATGCCATTAAAATGATTATGATGTGGTATGATGGGATGGTATCCTCCTTTGAATGAATTGAGAGACTCGACTTGGCACATGTTCACGCATGTAGTTGAAACAAATCAACATAGCCTTCATGATATTTATGTTCATGGTAGATTATATCCTACTCATGCTTGTACTCGGTGTAAATTAATTTTAATGCATGTTCATGACTGTTGTCGCTCTCTCAATTGGTCGCTTCCCAGTCTTTTGCTAGCCTTCACCTGTACTAAGCGGGAATACTTCTTGTGCATCCAAACTCCATAAACTTCAAAGTTATTCCATATGAGTACACCATACCTTCCTATATGCGGTATCTACCTGCCGTTCCAAGTAAATTTGTATGTGCCAAACTCCAAACCTTCAAATGAAATTCTGTTTTGTATGCTCGAGCACCTCATGTTTCAACTAGGGCTGTCTGTATCTTCCATGCTAGGTGGGTTATTCTCAATAGGAGTGGACTCGGCTCCTCATTCACGAGAAAATGGCTGGTAACCGGGATGCCCAGTCCCAAGATCAAAAAGATCAAAGCAAATCAAAATAATTAAACAAAACTCCCCCAGGGCTGTTGTTAGTTGGAGGCACTCGTTGTTTTGAGCAAGCCATGGATTGATGCTTGTTGGTGGTGGGCGAGTATAAACCTTTACCATTCTGTTTGGGAACCGCCTATAATGCATGTAGTATGGAAGATATCGCCATCTCATAGTTCTTGCATTGACAGTGAAAGTATGCCACTCAAAATGTTATTCATCTCTATTTTCAAATCGAGCTCTGGCACATCTACAAATCCCTGCTTCCCTATGCGAAGGGCCTATCTATTTACTTTTATGTTGAGTCATCACCTTCTTATTAAAAAGCACCCGCTGGAGAGCACACTGTCATTTGCATTCATTACTATTGGTTTATATTGGGTATGACTTGACTGGATCTCTTTTACCATGACTTACAATGTTTAGTCAGTCCTTGATATTTAAAGGTGCTCTGCATATATGTTTTGTGGTCTCAGAAAGGGCTAGCGAGATACCACCTTGTCATATCATATTATGATTGTTTTGAGAAATTGTTGTCATCCGAGTTTTATTATTATTGCTTGCTAGCTGATTATGCCATTGATATGAGTAATTATGAGACCTAAGTGTTGTTCTGAGTATGGTTAGTTCATAATCTTTGCTGAAAACTTGAATGCTGGCTTTACATATTTACAACAACAAGAGCAAATAGAGTTTGTAAAAGTTTTTCTTTATCACTTTCAGTTTATCAACTGAATTGCTTGAGGAGAAGCAAAGGTTTAAGCTTGGGGGAGTTGATACATCTCCAATGTATCTACTTTTCCAAACACTTTTGCCCTTGTTTTGGACTCAACATGATTTGAATGAACCTAACCCGGACTGGCGCTGTTTTCACCAGAACTGCCATGGTGTTGTTTATTGTGCAGAAAACAAAAGTTCTCGGAATGACCTGAAAATCCAGGGAGATAACTTTTGGAAAATATAAAAAATACTGGCGAAAGAATCAAGGCCAGGGGGCCCACACCCTGTCCACGAGGGTGGGGGGTGCGCCCTCCGCCCTGGGCGCGCCCCCCTGTCTCGTGGGCCCTCTGACGCTCCACCGACCTCAACTCCAACTCCATATATTCTATTTCATGGAGAAAAAATCAGAGAGAAAGTTTCATCGCGTTTTACGATACAGAGCCGCCGCCAAGCCCTAATCTCTCTCGGGAGGGCTGATCCGGAGTCCGTTCGGGGCTCCGGAGAGGGGGATTCGTCGCCATCGTCATCATCAACCATCCTCCATCATCAATTTCATGATGCTCACCGCCGTGCATGAGTAATTCCATCGTAGGCTTGCTGGACGGTGATGGGTTGGATGAGATTTACCATGTAATCAAGTTAGTTTTGTTAGGGTTTGATCCCTAGTATCCACTATGTTCTGAGATTGATGTTGCTATGACTTTGCTATGCTTAATGCTTGTCACTAGGGCCCGAGTGCCATGATTTCAGATCTGAACCTATTATGTTTTCATGAACATATGTGAGTTCTTGATCCTATCTTGCAAGTCTATAGTCACCTATTATGTGTTATGATCCGACAACCCCGAAGTGACAATAATCAGGATACTTCTCGGTGATGACCATTGTTTGAGGAGTTCATGTATTCACTATGTGCTAATGCTTTGTTCTGGTACACTATTAAAAGGAGGCCTTAATATCCCTTAGTTTCCACTAGGACCCCACTTCCACGGGAGGGTAGGACAAAATATGTCATGCAAGTTCTTTTCCATAAGCACATATGACTATATTCAGAATACATGCCTACATTAGATTGATGAATTGGAGCTAGTTCTGTGTCACCCTATGTTATATCTATTACATGAGGAATCACATCCGACATAATTATCCATCACTGATCCAATGCCTACGAGCTTTTCACATATTGTGCTTAGCTTGTTTACTTTTCCATTGCTACTGTTACAATTACTACAAAACTGCTATCTTTACTTTTGCCACTGTTACCATTACTATCATACTACTTTGCTACTAAATACTTTGCTGCAGATACTAAGTTATTTAGGTGTGGTTGAATTGACAACTCAATTGATAATACTTAAGAATATTATTTGGCTCCCCTTGTGTTGAATCAATAAATTTGGGTTGAATACTCTACCCTCGAAAGCTGTTGCGATCCCCTACACTTGTGGGTTATCACATAACAACATACGTTGTTCCCATTGTCATCGGTATGTTACTTGACCGAGATTCGATCATCGGTATCTCAATACCTAGCTCAATCTCATTACCGGCAAGTCTCTTTACCCGTTCTGTAATGCATCATCCCGCAACTAACTTATTAGTCACATTGCTTGCAAGTCTTATAGTGATGTGCATTACCGACAGGACCCAGAGATACCTCTCCGACAATAGGAGTGACAAATCTAATCTCGATCTATGCCAACTCAACAAGTACCATCAGAAACACCTGTAGAGCACCTTTATAATCACCCAGTTACGTTGTGACGTTTGGTAGCACACAAAGTGTTCCGCCGGTAATCGGGAGTTGCATAATCTCATAGTCATAGGAACATGCATAAGTCATGAAGAAAGCAATAGCAGTAAACTAAAACGATCAAGTGCTAAGCTAACAGAATGGGTCAAGTCAATCACGTCATTCTCCTAATGATGTGATCCCGTTTATCAAATGACAACTCATGTCTATGGTTAGGAAACCTTAACCATCTTTGATCAACGAGCTAGTCAAGTAGAGGTATACTAGTGACACTTTATTGTCCATGTATTCACACATGTATTATGTTTCCGGTTAATACAGTTATAGCATGAATAATAAACATTTATCATGAAATAAGGAAATAAATAATAACTTTATTATTGCCTCTAGGGCATATTTCCTTCAGTCTCCCACTTGCACTAGAGTCAATAATCCAGATTACATAGTAATGATTCTAACACCCATGGAGTCTTGGTGCTGATCATGTTTTTCTCATGAGAGAGGCTTAGTCAACGGGTCTGCAACATTCAGATTCGTATGTATCTTGCTAACCTCTATGTCTCCCACCTGGACTTGGTCACGGATGGAATTGAAGCATCTCTTGATGTCCTTGGTTCTCTTGTGAAATCTGCATTCCTTTGCCAAGGCAATTGCACCAGTATTGTCACAAAAGATTTTCATTTGACTCGATGCACTAGGTATGACACCTAGATCGCATATGAGCTCCTTCATCCAGACTCCTTCATTTGCTGCTTCCAAAGCAGCTATGTACTCCGCTTCACATGTGGATCCCACCACGACGCTTTGTTTAGAACTGCACCAACTGACAGCTCAACCGTTCAATATAAACACGTATCCGGTTTGCGATTTAGAATCGTCCGGATCACTGTCAAAGCTTGCAACGACGTAACCATTTACGACGAGCTCTTTGTCACCTCCATAAATGAGAAACATATCCTTAGTCCTTTTCAGGTATTTCAGGATGTTCTTGACCGTTGTCCAGTGATCCACTCCTGGATTACTTTGGTACCTCCCTGCTAAACTAATAGCAAGGCACACATCAGGTCTGGTACACAACATTGCATACATGATAGAGCCTATGGCTGAAGCACAGGGAACATTTTTCATTTTCTCTCTATCTTCTGCAGTGGTCGGGCATTGAGTCTGACTCAACTTCGCACCTTGTAACACAGGCAAGAACCCTTTCTTTGCTTGATACAATTTGAACTTTTTCAAAACTTTGTCAAGGTATGTGCTTTGTGAAAGTCCAATTATGCGTCTTGATCTATCTCTATAGATCTTGATGCCCAATATGTAAGAAGCTTCACCGAGGTCTTTCATTGAAAAACTCTTATTCAAGTATCCTTTTATGCTATCCAGAAATTCTATATCATTTCCAATCAACAATATGTCATCCACATATAGTATTAGAAATGCTACAGAGCTCCCACTCACTTTCTTGTAAATACATGCTTCTAAAAAAGTCTGTATAAAACCATATGCTTTGATCACACTATCAAAACATTTATTCCAACTCTGAGAGGCTTGCACCAGTCCATAAATGGATCGCTGGAGCTTGCACACTTTGTTAGCACCTTTCGGATCGACAAAACCTTCTAGTTGCATCATATACAACTCTTCTTCCAGAAATCCATTCAGGAATGCAGTTTTCACATCCATTTGCCAAATTTCATAATCATAAAATGCGGCAATTGCTAACATGATTCAGACAGACTTAAGCATCGCTACGGGTGAGGAAGTCTCATCATAGTCAACCCCTTGAACTTGTCGAAAACCTTTCGCAACAAGTCGAGCTTTGTAGATAGTAACATTACCGTCAGCGTCAGTCTTCTTCTTGAAGATCCATTTATTCTCGATGGCTTGCCGATCATCGAGCCAGTCAACCAAAGTCCACACTTTGTTCTCATACATGGATCCCATCTCAGATTTCATGGCCTCAAGCCATTTTGCGGAATCCGGGCTCATCATCGCTTCCTCATAGTTTGTAGGTTCACCATGGTCAAGTAACATGACCTCCAGAATAGGATTATTGTACCACTCTGGTGCAGATCATACTCTGGATGACCTATGAGGTTCGGTAGTAACTTGATCTGAAGTTTCATGATCAATATCATTAACTTCCTCACTAATAGGTGTAGGCGTCACAGGAACCAGTTTCTGTGATGAACTACTTTCCAATAAGGGAGCAGGTACAGTTACCTCATCAAGTTCTACTTTCCTCCCACTCACTTCTTTCAAGAGAAACTCCTTCTCTAGAAAGGATCCATTCTTAGCAACAAATTTTTTGCCTTCGGATGTGTGATAGAAGGTGTACCCAACAGTCTCCTTTGGGTATCCTATGAAGACGCATTTCTCCGATTTGGGTTCGAGCTTATCAGGTTGAAGCTTTTTCACATAAGCATCGCAGTCCCAAACTTTAAGAAACGACAACTTTGGTTTCTTGCCAAACCATAGTTCATAAGGCGTCATCTCAACGGATTTTGATGGTGCCCTATTTAACGTGAATGCAGTCGTCTCTAAAGCATAAACCCAAAATGATAGCGGTAAATCAGTAAGAGACATCATAGATCGCACCATATCTAATAAAGTACGATTACGACGTTCGGACACACCATTACGCTGAGGTGTTCCGGGTGGCGTGAGTTGCGAAACTATTCCGCATTGTTTCAAATGTAGACCAAACTCGTAACTCAAATATTCTCCTCCACGATCAGATCGTAGAAACTTTATTTTTGTCAGGACCCCGACTCAATGCCACATCGATCTAGCATGTAACACCTCATATCACTTTGCGGCCTCACGCACGGTATTCCCACGGGTGTCGCCTTACCTTTGCCCGGGACCGTTTGCCCCTTTTGGCACACGTATATGATAGTGTCGCTAGCATCCATATGATAAGGAGCCTGGGCTGACATGGCTAGTCGTAAACCCAAAGTGGCACAGACTTACAGGGACATGCATCCATGACCCAGCATCGAACGTGTCGGTCATCAGCGAGTGAATCCGCCTGTAGCACTGGGCTAGCAGGACTCCGGTAAACCGGGCTATAGCGGGCTAACAGGACTCCGGTATTCATCGCGTGACATTTCCCCGAAGGGACAGACACAGGAACGAAGAAGGACACATGCCGGCCAGCTTAAGTGTTCCGGAGCAGTAGCAAGCTACCATGGCTCAGTGGAAGCACTAGGAGACATTTCCCGGTAAGAGAGGCTACTAAGGATAAACAACTAGATAGTCAGATCCCACACATACCAAGCATTTCAATCACACACACAATATGCTCGATATGTGCAAATACAACAAGGCATCACAACATGACTCTACAACACAAGTACTTTATTTAAAGGCTCAGAGAGCCATACATAGCATACACACAAGTACGGGTCACACGACCCACATTCAAGTCATACAAGCATACAAGCCAACAGCGGAAGTAACTTGTCTGAGTACAAACAACTAGTAAAATAAAAGAGGCTTGGGTAAGCCTAGCTATACTACATGGTCCTTCACAAGCTCAGGATCACCACCTGGGCCTCAGTCTACTCATCGATGTCAACGTCTACGAAGAACCCGTCAGAAGGGGTTGTAGCATCTTCTGTAAAATGTAAATTAAAGCAACATGAGTACAAAGGTACTCAGCAAGACTTACATCAGATCCTACATACATGCACATTATCAAGAAGGGTTGGTGGGGTTATTGCAGCAAGCCAGCTTTGACTCTTGGCTAAGCTATCCTACGAGACTCCAACTTGAAATGGTTTTGCGCACTCGAGTCCACTACTCACCACTTCAATACACTATCGAGGATCCACCTCCGTCTTCCTACGGAAGATCCATCCTCGGCACTCACGCTTATCTTGAGGCTTTTAGTAGTTTCCATTTACTTGTCTATGAACTGTATAGGCAACCAAGTAGTCCTTTACTGCGGACGCGGCTATTCGAATAGATGATGTTAACCCTGCAGGGGTGTACTTCTTCATACATGTTTCCACCACTTAGCGTCTGCACACGACATGTGCTCGGCAGACTTCAAGCGAAAGCCGACGTGGGTGTAGACCACGACCTACCTAAACACCTAAGTCTCTAGTCCAGGTTTATCGCCTATCCAGGTTCCATCCGCAGGGAGTCCGGCTGAGGTTTTCACATACGGCCCCGAACAATGTGAACAGGGTTCCCGAGATACCTAACGGGCATCCGGTACACCGTGCCACGTACCTACCGCATCACAGCCCAGCCCACGGTCAGCGCTGTCCACGACCTCCAGTAAACTACAAACACCAAAAACTACTTGCAACTCCTGGACAGAGGACTAGGGTGGATAAGAAGTCGAGCGGGGTCATATTTTAGGGCCCAATGTATGGTAGTAGCTGAATCTTAAATCACACATACAAATCTTAGTGCTTAAGGACGGTTTCAATGAAACAACCCACCATGTACTCCTACATGGCCTCTCATCGATACCTTTACCAAATCGTGTTCAACACATCACTCTCATACTGACATGATCATTTCACTCTAGCCCATCACCCAGATGAACCAGACCTGACTCGACTCTAAGCATAGCAGGCATAGCAAGGTAGGAACAACACATACACATGGCTCAATCAACTCCTACACATGCTAGTGGGTTTCATCTAGTTACAGTGGCAATGACAGGTCATGCAGAGGAAATGGGTTCAACTACCGCAGCACACAGCAGTTTGAATCGCGTTGTCTTAATGTAGTAAAAGAGAGCAGGAGCGAGAAGATGGGATTGTAACGATATGATCAAATGGTTGGTTGCTTGCCTGATGGGTCGGTGCACTGGTATTGTTCTTCGTTGGGGTAATCACGGTACTCCTCGGGGGCAGGACCTGCCGCAGAGAGCACCGATACACAATCATCACCAAACAATATGCAACAATATGATGCATGCATGAGACATGGAAAAATGATTGTATTGGGCTAATGCAACTAAGACCAGATGGGTTTGAACTATTTTGAACCAAAGGTTCAAGTTTCAAACTCATAAGTGGCCCTTTTAAGTGCTTAAACTTGTTCTGTACTAAACAGCAGGTTAGCTTGATTAAACATGCATGAAACCAGTACAGATGGATAGATTGGATTTTTCTGATCAATTTTCATATATAACACTTTGCATTTGGAGCTACAGATTAATTTCTATGATTTTTTGAAGTTTGTGGTATTTTCTAGAATTTCATGTGCAATAATAATTCCAGTAAATAACTTACTGCATCAGCAATACGTCAGGATGACATCAGTGGTCAACGGAGCTGGTCCAGGTCAAACTGACTAGTGGGTCCCGCGTGTCAGTAGTTATTTAAACTAACTAAATTTAGTTAGTGCTAATCTAAGTTAATTAGCAGAACGGGCCCCACTTGTCATAGACTCAGGGGGAGTCTACCTGGGCCCACCCAGTCAAGTCAACGGGGTCAAACCCGCCGGCGTTTAGCCGCCGGCGAGGCCAGACGCGGCGGTAGAAGTGCATTAGTGCATTCCGGCGACCAAATGAGCGGCGGAGGGCATCTACGTGTAGCTGGGAGCAAGCCGCGGCGCTTGGTGGTGGTGGTTGAGCTCGGGGTGGCCGGAAATGTCGCCGGCATCGACCTTGGCGGTCGTCGGAGTTCGGGTGAGGATGAACCCGAGGCTACGGGGCACGGCGAGGCACGTGGTGAGGTGCGTTGGGCTCCTGGGGATGCAGTGAGTGTGTTGGACACGGTGGTGTGGCCGGTGGTTGGCCGGAGACACGTCGGCGACGAGCTCGGCGGTGGCGCGTGCGGTGAAGCTTTGTGTGCTCGCTGTGGTGCACGAGAGCAAGAAAGGGAAGGGGGAGAAGGTAGCTGGGCTCACAGCGGTCTCGAGGGAGCAGACGGTGCAGTCGGGGACGAGCTGGTGCGGCGGCGACGGCGAAAGGGATCTCCGGCGGTGGCGGGGTCGGACGAGGTTGGTGCAGAGGCTTCGAGGCAAGCGAGCGCTCGGGGCTCGGCTAGCTCGAAGGAGAGGAGGGCGGCGGAGCTCCTGGACACGGTGGCGCGGCGCAGGGACGACGGAGAGCGCAACTACGGCGACGGTACGACTGTGGTGGCGTCGGCGATGGTGCGGGAGAGCGAGGGAGAGGAGCTGGGGAGGAAGGGGCGTGTCTGTGAGCTCAGGGGAGGAGTGGGTGACCGACCCAGGGCAGCAAAACGGCGAGGGGAGGAAGCAGGGCGGCGGGCAGCTGCGTGGCATGCTCTGGTGCCGACGTCGAGCACCTGGCTGCCTGCCTGGCCAAGCCAAGCAGCTCGCTGGAGCGGTGGCTGGGCTGGGCCGGCAGGTGGGCTTGCCAGGTGGGCGCCAGGTAAGCCTCTGCTTTTCTTTGATTTTCCTTTTCTATTTTTCTTTAAGTTTGTGGACTTTCTAAAAATACCTAAGCAACTCCAAAAATCCCCAAACTGCTCATGCCCACTGTTTAGAGTATAAACAACATGGAACATTTTAGTTTAGGATTATTTGGACATTTAAAATATTTTATAAATTTTAAATGTCCAAATTCAAATACTTACGATTTAATTGAAAGACCTTAGGATGACCTAGAAAATTGTGCACCACTTTTGGCAGAGGTTCTGAACCAAGACAAAAATGATGGACATTTTAGAAGGGCATTTCAGGTTCATTGAAAATATTTTTAGTAAACCCTAGTTGGATCCAGAGGGGGCTGGGGGTTCTGTCATCCCCATTTCAAGTTTCTGTTGAATGGAATAGACATGATGCAACACTCTAATGCATGAACTAGCTAGGGTGTGACAACTTTCTTGTTACAATGATTTTCAACTTCACTCTGAAATTGTTTGAACTTTTCAAATGTTTCAGACTTATGTTTCATTAAGTAGATATACCCATATCTGCTTAAATCATCTGTGAAGGTGAGAAAATAACGATACCCGCCTTGAGCCTCAATATTCATTGGACCACATACATCAGTATGTATGATTTCCAACAAATCTGTTGCTCGCTCCATTGTTCCGGAGAACGGCATTTTAGTCATCTTGCCCACAAGGCATGGTTCGCAAGTACTAAGTGATTCATAATCAAGTGATTCCAGAAGTCCATCAGTCTGGAGTTTCTTCATGCGCTTTACACCAATATGACCTAAACGGCAGTGCCACAAATAAGTTGCACTATCATTATCAACTCCGCATCTTTTGGCTTCAACACTATGAATATGTGTATCACTACTATCAAGATTGAAGATAAATAGACCACTCTTTAAGGGTGCATGGCCATAAAAGATATTACTCATATAAATAGAACAACCATTATTCTCAGATTTAAATGAATAACCGTCTCGCATCAAACAATATCCAAATATAATGTTCATGCTCAACGTTGGCACCAAATAACAATTATTCAGGTCTAAAACTAATCCCGAAGGTAGATCTAGAGGTAGTGTGCCGACGGCGATCACGTCGACTTTGGAACCATTTCCCACGCGCATCGTCACCTCGTCCTTAGCCAATCTTCGCTCAATCAGTAGTCCCTGTTTCGAGTTGCAAATATTAGCAACAGAACCAGTATCAAATACCCAGGTGCTACTGCAAGCTCTAGTAAGGTACACATCAATAACATGTATATCACATATACCTTTGTTCACCTTGCCATCCTTCTTATCTGCCAAATACTTGGGGCAGTTCCACTTCCAGTGACCAATCCCTTTGCAGTAGAAGCATCAGTCTCAGGCTTAGGTCCAGATTTAGGTTTCTTCTCTTGAGCAGCAACTTGTTTGCTGTTCTTCTTGAAGTTCCCCTTCTTCTTCCCTTTACCCTTTTTCTTGAAACTGGTGGTCTTATTGACCATCAACACTTGATGCTCCTTCTTGATTTCTACCTCCACAGCCTTTAGCATTGCGAAGAGCTCGGGAATTGTCTTGTTCATCCCTTACATATTATAGTTCATCACGAAGCTCTTGTAGCTTGGTGGCAGTGATTGAAGAATTCTGTCAATGACACTATCATTAGGAAGATTAACTCCCAGTTGAATCAAGTGATTATTATACCTCAGACATTTTGAGTATATGTTCACTGAAAGAACTATTCTCCTCCATCTTGCATCTATAGAACTTATTGGAGACTTCATATCTCTCAATCTGGGCATTTGCTTGAAATATTAACTTCAACTCCTGGAACATCTCATATGCTCCATGACGTTCAAAACATTGTTGAAGTCCCGGTTCTAAGCCATAAATCATGGCACACTGAACTATCGAGTAGTCATCAGCTTTGCTCTGCCAGACGTTCTTAACGTCGTCAGTTGCATCTGCAGCAGGCCTGGCACCCAGCGGTGCTTCTAGGACGTAATTCTTCTATGTAGCAATGAGGATAATCCTCAAGTTACGGGCCCAGTCCGTGTAATTGCTACCATCATCTTTCAACTTAGCTTTCTCAAGGAACGCATTAAAATTCAACGGAACAACAACACATGCCATCTATCTACAACAACATAGACTAGCAAAATACTATCATGTACTAAGTTCATGATAAATTTAAGTTCAATTAATCATATTACTTAAGAACTCCCACTTAGATAGACATCCCTCTAATCATCTAAGTGATCACGTGATCCAAATCAACTAAACCAAAACCGATCATCACGTGAGATGGAGTAGTTTTCAATGGTGAACATCACTATGTTGATCATATCTACTATATGATTCACGTTCGACCTTTCGGTCTCAGTGTTCCGAGGCCATATCTGCATATGCTAGGCTCGTCAAGTTTAACCCGAGTATTTTTACGTGTGCAAAACTGGCTTGCACCCGTTGTATGTGAACGTTGAGCTTATCACACCCGATCATCACGTGGTGTCTCGGCACGACAAACTTTGGCAACGGTGCATACTGGGAGAACACTTATACCTTGAAATTTAGTGAGAGATCATCTTATAATGCTACCGTCAATCAAAGCAAAATAAGATGCATAAAAGATAAACATCACATGCAATCAATATAAGTGATCTGATATGGCCATCATCATCTTGTGCCTTTGATCTCCATCTTCAAAGCACCATCATGATCACCATCGTCACCGGCGCGACACCTTGATCTTCATTGTAGCATCGTTGTCGTCTCGCCAACTATTGCTTCTACGACTATCGCTACTTCTTAGTGATAAATTAAAGCAATTACAGGGTGATTGCATTGCATACAATAAAGCGACAACCATATGGCTCCTGCCAGTTGCCGATAACTCCATTACAAAACATGATAATATCATGCAATAAAATTTAGCATCATGTCTTGACCATATCACATCACAACATGCCTTGCAAAAACAACTTAGACGTCCTCTACTTTGTTGTTGCAAGTTTTACGTGGCTGCTATGGGCTGAGCAAGAACCGTTCTTACCTACGCATCAAAACCACAATGATATTTCGTCAAGTTAGTGCTGTTTTAACCTTCTCAAGGACCGAGCGTAGCCACACTTGGTTCAACTAAAGTTGGAGAAACTGACACCCGCCAGCCACCTATGTGCAAAGCACGTCGGTAGAACCAGTCTCGCGTAAGCGTACGCGTAATGTCGGTCCGGGCCGCTTCATCCAACAATACCGCCGAACCAAAGTATGACATGCTGGTAAGCAGTATGACTTGTATCGCCCACAACTCACTTGTGTTCTACTCGTGCATATAACATCTACGCATAAACCTGGCTCGGATGCCACTGTTGGGGAACGTAGTAATTTCAAAAAAATTCCTACGCACACGCAAGATCATGGTGATTCATACCAACGAGAGGGGAGAGTGTCATCCACGTACCCTCGTAGACCATAAGTGGAAGCATTATGACAACGCGATTGATGTAGTCGTACGTCTTCACGATTGACCGATCCAAGTACCGAACGTATGACGCCTCCGCGATCTGCACACATTCAGCTCGGTGACGTCCCATGAACTCACGATCCAGTAGAGCTTCGAGGGAGAGTTCCATCAGCACGATGGCGTGATGACGGTGTTGATGAAGCTACCGATGCAGGGCTTCGCCTAAGCACCGCTACGATATGACTGAGGTGGATTATGGTGGAGGGGGCACCACACACTACTAAAGATCAATGATCAACTTGTGTGTCTTGGAGTGCCCCCCCGCCCCCGTATATAAAGGAGCTAGGGGGGAGGTGGCCGGCCAGGAGGAGGGCGCTCCAAGGGTGGAGTCCTACTCCCACCGGGAGTAGGACTCCTCCTTTCCTAGTAGGGGTAGGAGAAGGGGGAAGGAGGAGAGAAGGGGGAAGGAAAGGGGGGCGCCCCCCTCCTTGTCCAATTCGGACTAGAGGGAGAGGGGGCACGCGGCCTTTCCTTGGCCGCCCCTCTTCTTCTCCACTAAGGCCCATATGGCCCATTATACTCCCCGGGGGGTTCCGGTAACCCCCCGGTACTCCGGTATATGCCCGAACTTGCCCGAACACTTCTGAAGTCCAAACATAGTCACCCAATATATTGATCTTTATGTCTCGACCATTTCGAGACTCCTCGTCATGTCCGTGATCATATCCGGTACTTTGAACTACCTTTAGTACATCAAAACACATAAAATCATAATACCGATCGTCACTGAACGTTAAGCGTGTGGATCCTACGGGTTTGAGAACTATGTAGACATGACCGAGACATGTCTTTGGTCAATAACCAATAGTGGAACCTGGATGCTCATATTGGCTCCTACATATTCTACGAAGATCTTTATCGGTCAAACCGCATAACAACATACATTGTTTCCTTTGTCATCGGTATGTTACTTGCGCGAGATTCGATCGTTGGTATCAATACCTAGCTCAATCTCGTTACCAGCAAGTCTCTTTACTCATTCTGTAATGCATCATCCCGCAACTCACTTATTAGTCACATTGCTTGCAAGGCGTATAGTGATGTGCATTACTGAGAGGGCCCAGAGATACCTCTCCGACAATCGGAGTGACAAATCCTAATCTCGATCTATGCCAACTCAACAAGTACCATCGGAAACACCTGTAGAGCACCTTTACAATCACCCAGTTACGTTGTGACGTTTGGTAGCACAAAAAGTGTTCCTCCGGTAATCGGGAGTTGCATAATCTCATAGTCATAGGAATATGTATAAGTCATGAAGAAAGCAATAGCAGTAAACTAAAATGATCAAGTGCTAAGCTAACAAAATGGGTCAAGTCTATCACATCATTCTCCTAATGATGTGATCCCATTTATCAAATGACAACTCATGTCTATGGTTAGGAAACCTTAACCATCTTTGATCAACGAGCTAGTCAAGTAGAGGCATACTAGTGACACTTTATTGTCTATGTATTCACACATGTATTATGTTTCCGGTTAATACAATTCTAGCATGAATAATAAACATTTATCATGAAATAAGGAAATAAATAATAACTTTATTATTGCCTCTAGGGCATATTTCTTTCACTAGCATGATGAGTGTGGTAATGGGGAACATGACGATCAAAGTTTGAATGGGGATCTTTTATCATGGCTCCAAGAATGGGCAGAGGTCGTGGTCGTGGTATTGGTGGTGGTTGTGCTTCCGATACTAGACATGGATACATGGGTGAAAGTGGAGGTGGACGATCGGGCAGAGGCATGGAGGGGAGGTTTGGGACAAGGCTTGGCGCTGGAATTATGACCCTGCCATGAATCAATATGGTCTTGAGGGTATGGATCTTGATGAAATTGGTAAGGAAGGGAACAAGTCGGATGATGGTAAAGCTATTGTGGTGTGCAACATAGAAAATCAAACCTTGCTAGGAAAATGGCAAGCTGAGGATAGAACATCGGTGCCCCCAAGTTCAGGATTACCTGATGCGGGTGTGGTGGTTGCAAACACTGTAGTTCAATTTGAACCAACACCTTCAGGGATCTCAGCAGGAGAAGCGAGTGTGAGCATCACATGAGAAAATAAAAATAGAAAGAAACCTAGGAAACAAGATGATGGTGACTATCCAACAGAGGATCGGGTGGAGGAAGGATCGGAAAACCAACTGATATCGGCGGCCTCGGATGTCGAGGCTGACCAGAAGCAATGAAAATCCTCAGTTATAATTGTCATGGCCTTATTGGGGGCCTGGCGGTGCGGGCTCTTCTTAATGTTTTGAAGTGGAATGACCCAGATATTGTGTTTCTGTCGGAAACTCACCTAGATGAGTGGCTGGCATAGTGTATTCGACCTAAAGCTAAACTGGATTTTAAGGAGGTGGTCATTACTGACAGTCGTAGTGGGGGCTACTAATGATGTGGAAGAAACAGGTAGACGTGTCTTTAGGTTTTAAAACAAAGAATTTCATTGATGTTTATGTTGGAAGAGGGCATGGTAATGTTTGGTGTTTCACTGGTATGTATGGGGAACCAAGATGGCAGGACAAACATCAAACTTGGCAGTGCTTAAGAGATTTACATGCTGCTGTTGACATGCCCTGGCAGGTGATGGTCGAGCTGAACAGAATCTTATACCCCTTTGAGAAGGAAGGGGCAATCCAAGACCACGCCATTTTATGCGAGCGTTCAGAAATGTTTTGGATAATTGTAATCTCTCTGATGTTGGTTTTGTGGGAGAAAATTCACATGACATAGGGGGAGGATACGTGAGCGGCTTGACCGGGCCCTCTCAAATGATCTATGGAACGAGAAGTTTGGATCTGCGGTTCTGCGTAATCTTGATTATAGCAGATCCGACCATCGTCCTATACTCACGAACCTTGACGAGGGGGGTGATCTGCATAATCATGGACCATCAGTACTGCGTTTTGAGGCCAAGTTGTTGAAAGAGGTTCAATTTAGGCGTGTGGTGGAAGAGGCCTAGGAACATGCGGGGGCTAGATTTTCAAATGCTAGTTTGGCGGGAAAACTTGCATGGGTTCATGATTACTTGCATAAATGGGACCATACAGTTTTGCAAAAAACGAAGAAGAGGATCAAGTCAGCACAGAGAAAACTAGAATAGACTATCAGTGGTACTTTATATGACCAAAGTATCAAGAGGGAGAAGGAACTAGCTGCTGAAAATGAATGTTTACTTGAGCAAGAGGAGATACATTATGCACAAAGAAGTTGTAACATCCCAAATTTTCAATTTGGAATGTTATACACTAGATCATCAATGCATATGATATTTTATCTTGCTTTTGGTTTGATCCTAGAAATTCTACGCAACTCAAGGACCCTCAGAGAGAGTTGGGGATTTCGTTAATTTCATATTTCAGTTTTCTCAAATTTTGATAATAGGATCATTTGGTTTTATTTATTTTATCTTCAATTATTTCAATTATAAAAATATGAGAGAGGGAATAAAATGACTTTCCCAAAATAAAGAAATTTTAAGGATTTAATAAAAAATAAAATAAGGTTTATTTTGGAGTTTTTGCTATTTTATTTGAATTTAGGAAAAATTGCACGCTTTTCAAAACTGCATTTTTGGGCCAAGAAAATGTTCATCTCGTTCTAAATATTTTATTTAGACGTTGAAAATTTGTTTTGGCATTTTTAGTTTATTTATTTATTTTATTTTCTAGGATTTTCTTAGTTTCGGCGGAATTGTTTTAAAAAAACGCGCGCGCGCCCGACTGGGCCGAAGCCCAGCCGAGCCAGGCCGGCCCGCCTCTCGCCGCCGCCGTCTCCCGCGCGGAGCCGTGCCGCCACCGCCGACCCGGACACAGAGTCCAAGCCGGACTCCTCCCCGCCGCCACCTTGCCCCCTCCCCCAAGCCAC
>NC_041381.1:223947371-223955512 GCF_002162155.2 Triticum dicoccoides | reverse complement strand
CCAAGCCACCACACCCCCCTTTAAATACCAAGCCGGCCGCCTGGAACCCCAAGCCATAGCCGCCGCCGTCGCCGCCAGCCGCCGCCCCGCAGCCCCGCCGAACCCCACCGGAGCATCACCGGAGCCCGAGCCGAGGTAGCCGCCCCGCCGCCCGGTTTTTTTCTAAAGAAACTGTTCCGGTTTTTTAGAAAAAAAACCCTAGTTTCATTTTTAAAATAGATCGGTTTATTTTTTTCGGTTTACTTATTTAGCGAGCGTTCGCCCGTTCGCTCGTTTTAACGGACGAGTTCACTGTTTAGTCTCAGTTAACGAACGTTCGTTTGTTAATCTGTTCGTCAGTTTTTCTTATTCTCGGATTTTCCGCGGTTATTTCTGATCGCGATTTCTGATCCGATTTTCGTTCTAGTATAACTTTTCGCTTGTTTATCGGAATCAGGCGATTCAAGCGCCTAGAGTTTCATCTCGAAACCCTCTTTTTGTTTAACCAACGAAAACAAGTTTTTGCTTTAGTAAAGTTTGACTTAGGTCTAGATTAGTAAAACAAATACCGTTTCTTTCACCGTTTGTGTTTCGGTTCTTTGTTCGATTTGATTCTTTTTGCAAACCAGAGTTCTTAAGTTGAACTTTTTGGTTGGTTCTATTATTTGAGTTTTACCCATGCATTAGATGAGTACTTATTGTATGCTTGTTTGTTTGCGATAGAGTACCCGGAGTGCGCCGCTTGCTACTTCGAATCTCTAGGTTTCACGGATCCTCAGCAAGGCAAGTAACACTTTGATCATACCTCTTTACTACCCAGTTTTATTGCATTAGATCAATCCTCAAACAATTGCATGATTAGGATCTGATTAATATGTGGGTTTTGGGGAGTAGATGAGGTAGTACCTATTACCTGTTTTATTATCAAACCCTTAGGAGTTACTCTATGTTTGCTTATTATGCCATGCTATGCTAGTAGACGTGGATTGGGTGAGTGTATCCATGACAGATGTGAGATTGTTATTTAATGGTTTATTTAAGGTGGCAACTTTAATACACATCTGGGTGGATTGAGGCACCTGGGTATTCCAGCGATTGCATGTTTTCTTTATGGACCGCCACCCAGGCTCAAAGGGATCATGAGATTATTCATGCTAGAAACTTCCGTGTGCAACCACAAGCTACTATGGGCTCTAGCATAGTTGATTAAGTCATGTGAACTCTTACAGAGGTAGACTAGCAGATGTAGGGGAAAGTAGGTGTAACTGTCTACCCGATCGTAAGGTGCTAGCGCTTCTGAAAGACTATGTCTCGGTCATCCGTTTCTCAAACACCATGTAGTGCGAGAAATCCAACGGAGGAGATTGAGTCTTGTGGGGAAAAGTGTGCAAACCTCTGTAGAGTGTATAAACTAATCATGGTTAGCCGTGTCCCCGGTTATGGACGTTTTGAGTATCTAGTACTTGGATTATCATGTGAATCTCATCATGTTACTTTAATTAATATTGGTGGGTTTTAATGATGATGCTTAATTGGGATTGAGAGGATGTCTATCTTCTCAATGTTTAACAACCACCATGATAGTTAAATACAATTTATTCTTTTGCAGAAGGGAAAAATTGGCTTTATGCAAAACTGTAACCGTAGAGCTTTTCCACCAGCCATATATGCATGTAGTATAGCATATTTCTGTTCATTACTCTCTATGTGTTACATTGACAGCATATTCCATGTGCTGACCCGTTTTCGGGCTGCAACATTCATGTTGCAGACTTTTCAAATGACGAGTAAGGTGCCTTAGGTCGTGGTTCTATACTTAGTGATGCCATTGGAGTTGATGGACTCACTTATCTTCCAAGCCTTCCGCTGCTATCGTTATTAGATGGCCTTAAGCCATATTTATTGTAATAAGTTCTCTTTTGGAGACGTTCGATGTAATAAGTGTGTGATTGCTACTCTGTTGTAAATCCTTCAAGTATTGTGCATGTCAGCATTACTGATCCAGGGATGACACTAAAGCACAGAGATCAGACTGTTTGAGGTCTGGTCGCTACAAGATGGTATCAGAGCACACGCTGACTGTAGGACACGGCCACTAAGCTAAAATCCCTAGATCACTACTCACTCTTCTCATTTCTGACTCCTCATCTTTTCTATTCTTTTAGGATGGCGGATGCAAGGAACAAGTCCACACAACCGGATGAAGAAACACCATTTGGACGTCACTTGAAGGAAGTCACTAGATACCTGAATATCGGAGTACCAAGCTTCACCGGGACCTACAATGCCACTTTACCTGAAGAGGAGCGCTGGATGATTCAAGTTCAAGTTCCAGAAAGGACGTTCATGCCCGTCACTGAGCCCATAGAGTTTTCCTTTGATGCACCAACCTGGAGTCTAGGAAAGAGCATGGCAGCCCACATCACAATGGGACGTATTGGAGAAGTTTACCACAAGGATCTCAAGGATTCTATCCACCAAATTTGTGGGCGCCGAGATGAGCAATGGGAGATGATCAGCACCAGGAAGGATAGATCAATTGCAGCTTTCATCCAGGAGTTAAACCAGCACATTTGATGCCAGGAGAACTAGATGTGCACAGGCATGATAGACCTGAAGAAGGCCATGACCAAGATCACGGAGCTGGAGGAAGAACTCAAGTCTACACGCGATGGATATGAGGAGGAAATAGCAACACTAGTGGAGAAGAACGATGATCTGAAGAAGAAGCTAAAAGTGTTCATGGGTTTTCCTGCAATTGGAGGAGAAGATGATTGCACTTGTCCAGAGAACTACATCATCATCGACGACACCGACTCTAACCCAGACGATAGCGATGATGACTATGTTGATGAAGCTGGAGCAGATATCATGGAGTCTTCATCGGAGCAGTTTTTCTAGTCGACCACCATAACAGTAGTAGTATTCTCCCATGTATCTAGTATAGTCCGAGCACTTTTATAACGATAGTTACACTGTTGTATGCCCTTGTTTGATTGAATGAAGTGACTTTGTTTGCAATTTGTCTCATGTGCATATGGGTAGTGTATTCTCTCTAGACCTCATTCTATTCTATATTCTCATCTTTTTCTAAACCCTCAGATGCCTCCGAGACGTGACAATGGATTTGCTTTCCCGCCGGAGCTCACTCAGTTGATCCAGCAGCAGAATGCATTGATGCAGTTGCTAGTCCAGAATCAGAATCAGGGGAACAACAACAACAACAACCCACCACCGCCACCACCTGTTGATCACTTAACCTGTTTCCTTAGGCTGAATCCGCCGGTGTTCTCCAGTAGCACCGAGCCGATTGTTGCAGATGATTGGCTCCGCAAGACAGCAAGGGAGTTGACCACTGCAGGAATGCACATATGCGGAGAGGGTGCGTTTTGCCACACATCAGCTTGAAGGACCCGCAACCTCATGGTGGGAGAATTTCACAGTCACTTATCCTATCAACACTGTCACATGGGATCAGTTTCAGCATGCTTTTTGTACTGCCCATGTTTCAACAGGAGCTATGGCCATGAAGAAGCGTGAGTTTCGCAACTTGCACCAAGGAGGACGGACAGTTGGCCAGTATGTGGATGACTTTAGTAAATTAACACGTTATGCCCCAGATGACGTTGCTACAGATGTAGCTAAGCAGGAGAAGTTTCTGGAAGGACTGAATGATGAGCTGAGCATGCAGTTGATGGTAGCAACTTTCAACAACTACCAGGAGTTGGTAGATAGAGCTCTCATGATTTAAGGGAAGCAGCAACAGATTGAGAACCGCAAGAGGAAGTATGGACAAGGGAAGTACAATTCTGGAGCTCAGCCGAAGCCATGTTTTACCCCGAAATCGGGAGGACATTTCCAGCATACCCATGGAGGAGGTAGGTCGCACAATCATAATGGCCCCAAGAATGGTAACAGGAATGGAGGAAGCAATGGCCAGAACCGTACCAACCCGTCAACCCCAGCCAAGAGAGACCTGAGCCAAGTCACTTGCTATAAGTGCCAGAAGACTGGACATTATGAAAATGAATGTCCTGAAACCTAGAATAGAAATGGCAATGGAAGCTCTGGGAAGAAGCCGAACCCTTTCAACAGGGGACAGGTGAACCACGTTAACGTGGAGGAGGTTGAAGCCCAACCAGATGCAGTAATAGGTAAGTTTTTGGTTAAGTCATTTACTCCAATCGTTCTTTTGATACTGGTGCATCGCATTCATACATATCAAGGGGATTTGTGGATAAGTATAAACTGCCCACCAAAGTTTTTAGAGCACCTATGTTAGTAAGCTCACCAGGAGCGGAGTATATGGCTAGTCGAGGATGTTTTCAAGTGCCATTAAGTATAGGTAGGCATGTTTTCCCCTTGGATTTAATCATTTTGGAATCACAAGGTTTGGATGTAATTCTGGGTACGGATTGGCTATCGATGTATGGAGGAAACATCGATTGCGCCAGTAAGTCAATTTTGCTTACCACTCCAGAAGGAAGAAGGATCAAGTATGTATCACGGCATGAGCCGAAGAGGACACAAGTAAATTCCTTATCAAGAGTTGTGCAGGAGGAAGTACCAATGGTGAAGGATTTCCCTGATGTATTTCCAGAAGAGTTGCCAGGCATGCCACCAGATAGAGACATTGAGTTTTTGATTGAGCTTTTGCCTGGCACAGGGCCGATATCTAAGAGACCGTACCAGATGCCCGCACAAGATTTGGAGGAAATTAAGAAGCAAATTAAGGAGTTACTGGATAAAGGCTATATTCGCCCAAGTTCTTCACCTTGGGGATCGCTAGTACTTCTAGTGGAAAAGAAGGATGGATCGTTGAGGATGGTTGTTGATTATCGAGGACTGAATGAAGTAACAATCAAGAACAAGTACCCGTTGCCGATGACCAATGATTTGTTTGACCAATTGCAAGGAGCTAAGGTATTTTCCAAGATCGATTTGCGGGATACCATTAGTTGAAGATTCGAGAGCAGGATATACCTAAGATGGCTTTTACCACCATGTATGGGCTGTATGAATATACCATTATGTCATTTGGTCTGACTAACGCACCTTCCTATTTCATGAACATGATGAACAAGGTATTTATGGAGTTTCTGGATAAGTTCGTCGTGGTGTTCATTGATGATATTTTGGTCTACTCGAAGAATGAAGAAGAGCATAAGGAGCATTTGCGTTTGGTACTGGAGAAGCTCAGAGAACATCAGTTATATGCTAAGTTCAGCAAATGTGAGTTTTGGTTGAAGGAAGTTGGATTCCTCGGACATGTTATATCCGGAGAAGGAATAGCAGTAGATCCCAGCAAGGTTGTCACTGTGACAAATTGGGTAGCACCAATGACAGTTGGAGAGATCCGGAGTTTTCTTGGACTGGCGGGATACTACTGGAGATTCATTGAGAATTTCTCGAAGATTGCGAAGCCCATGACGGAGTTGTTAAAGAAGGATACCAAGTTCAAATGGACTGAGGAATGTGAGGCTAGTTTCCAGGAGTTGAAGAAACGTTTGGTTACATCACCAGTGTTGATTTTGCCAGATCAGCGCAAGGATTATGAGGTGGATTGCGACGCTTCACGTCGAGGACTTGGAGCAGTGCTTATGCAGGAGGGAAGAGTTGTTTCGTATGCTTCACGATAGCTTAAGCCCCATGAGTTGAATTATGCTACACATGATTTGGAGTTAGCAGCCGTAGTGCATGCATTGAAGACATGGAGACATTTTCTCATCGAAAACCATTGTGAGGTGTACACGGATCACAAGAGTTTGAAGTACATTTTCACACAGAAGGAGCTGAATCTCAGGCAAAGGAGATGGTTGGAGCTCATCAAGGATTATGATATGAGATTGCATTATCATCCCGGAAAGGGTAACGTAGTAGCCGATGCGTTGAGCCGTAAGAGCCATGTAAACACACTCATGACCAGAGGGTTACCAAAGGAGTTAGCCGAGGATCTTCATGAGCTATGTTCGGAGATAGTTTTGAGAGGCTACATTACAGCATTGGAGATTCAGTCTACTTTGATGGATAAGATCAGAGAAGCTCAGAAGACCGACAAGGAGATTGCCTCTATAAAGGAGAAGATGAGCAAAGGAAAAGCTAAAGGATTTCGTGAGGATGAGCACGATACCTTATGGTTTGAGGACCGCGTTTATGTGCCTAATGATCCGGAGATCAGGAAGTTGATTCTGCAAGAGGCCCATGATTCACCGTACTCGATTCACCCAGGAAATACCAAGATGTATTTGGATTTGAAGGATACTTTCTGGTGGACCGGAATGAAGAAGGATATGGCGGAGTATGTAGCAGTATGTGATGTCTATCAGAGAGTGAAGGCAGAGCATCAAAAGCCAGCAGGATTGTTACAGCCATTGCCAATACCCAAATGGAAGTGGGATAAGTTAGGCATGGATTTTATCACGAGATTGCCCAGGACTCGTTCAGGCTACAACTCGATTTGGGTTGTAGTCGATCGTTTGACGAAGGTAGCTCATTTCATCCCAGTGAAGACCACTTACACTAGTGCTAAGTTGGCAAAGATATACGTGACCAGGATCGTATGTCGGCATGGAGTTCCGAGGAGCATTGTATCAGATAGAGGAACCTAGTTTACCTCAAAGTTCTGGAATCAGTTGAGAGAAACTTTGGGTACCAGACTGGAGTTCAGTACAGCCTTTCATCCGCAGACAGATGGACAGACCGAGAGAGTCAATCAGATTTTGGAGGATATGCTGAGAGCTTGTGCGCTAGATTATGGATCTAGTTGGGACGACAATTTGCCATATGCAGAGTTCTCTTACAACAATAGTTATCAATCCAGTTTGAAGATGGCCCCTTTCGAAGCCTTATACGGAAGGAGGTGCAGGACCCCATTGTTGTGGGATAAAGTTGGAGACTGCCAGTTGGTTGGACCGGATTTGATTAAGGAGTCTGAACAGAAGGTGAAGTTGATTCGCGATAGGCTCAAAGTAGCCCAGTCCAGGCAGAAGAGCTACGCAGATTCTAAATGCAAGGAGATAGTTTACGAAGTCTGAGACAGAGTTTATCTTCGTGTATCTCCACTTCGGAGAGTTAAGCGCTTTGGAGTTAAGGGAAAGTTAGCGCCACATTTTGTGGGACCATACAAAGTTTTGGGAGTGTATGGGAGAAGTTGCCTACAAGTTGGAGTTGCCCGAAGGATTGTCAGGAGTTCATGATGTGCTCCACATTTCCCAGTTGAAGAAGTGCCACGCAGAGATGGCTGATATACCGCTGAGAGATACAGTGCCGCTGGAAGCGATTCAGTTAGACAGTGATTTGACCTATGAGGATAAACCGGTCAAGATTCTCGAATATGCCAGCCGAGTCACCCGCAGCAAGGTTATCAAGTTTTGCAAAGTTCAGTGGAGCCACCACACCGAGGATGAAGCCACCTGGGAGCGAGAGGAAGATCTGCTGAAGGACCACCCTCACCTATTTTCTAGCCACCCGAATCTCGAGGGCGAGATTCATCTTAAAGAGGGTAGGTTTGTAACATCCCAAATTTTCAATTTGGAATGTTATACACTAGATCATCAATGCATATCATATTTTATCTTGCTTTTGGTTTGATCCTAGAAATTCTACGCAACGCAAGGACCCTCGGAGAGAGTTGGGGATTTCGTTAATTTCATATTTGAGTTTTCTCAAATTTTGATAATAGGATCATTTGGTTTTATTTATTTTATCTTCAATTATTTCAATTATAAAAATATGAGAGAGGGAATAAAATGACTTTCCCAAAATAAAGAAATATTGAGGATTTAATAAAAAAAATCAAATAAGGTTTATTTTGGAGTTTTTGCTATTTTATTTGAATTTACGAAAAATTGCACGTTTTTCAAAACTGCATTTTAGGGCCAAGAAAATGTTCATCTCGTTCTAAATATTTTCTTTAGACGGTGAAAATTTGTTTTGGCATTTTTAGTTTTTTTATTTTATTTTCTAGGATTTTTCTTAGTTTTGACGGAATTGTTAAAAAAAAACGCGCGCGCGCTCGACTGGGCCGAAGCCCAGCCGAGCCAGGCCGGCCCGCCTCCCGCCGCCGCCGTCTCCCGTGCGGAGCCGCGCCGCCGCCGCCGACCCGGACACGGAGTACGAGCCGAACTCCTCCCCGCCGCCACCTTGCCCCCTCCCCCAAGCCA